>NW_020954610.1:67492395-67533777 GCF_900497805.2 Vombatus ursinus
CTTTTCTTTTCTTTTCTTTTCTTTTCTTTTCTTTTCTTTTCTTTTCTCTTCTCTTCTCTTCTTTTCTTTGTATTCCTAGAGCCTAGCAAAAAGAGTCTGATACATAGTGGGCTCTTAGCAAATGCTTTTTTGTCGTTTGGTCATTTCAGTCATGTCTGACTCTTTGCTACCCCATGTGGGGTTTTCTTGGCAAAGATGCTGGAATGGTTTGCTATTTCTTTCTCCGATTCATTTTACAGGTGATGAAACTGAGTCAAAGAGGATTAAGTGACTTGCCCAGGGTCACATAGTTAGTAAGTGTCTGAGTCTGGGTTTGAACTCAGGTCTTCCTGACTCCTGGCCTGGCACTCTGTTCACTGTGTCGTCTATATTGAACATCTGTTTCAGATGAGTTAACCCATATTTAATAAAAAAAATACTGCTTGTATTAAATATGGGTTAACTCATCTGAAACTGATGTTCAATATAGAGTAAATAATTTAGACAGTTTCAGATTTGTTTTCTCCCTTCTGTGTTTCAATTTCCTTATCTGTCAACAAGGATATTAAAGGATATTCATTGTCCCTTCTAGCTCTAAAATCCTACACTTCTATGGTACCATTTTGAATAATTGTGAAAATCTTCTTTGCAAAGCCTTGTAACAATTCAAATGTTTTTGATAGAACAGACCCCATTAGCTTAGAAATGCATTTCAAAAGAGCCCAAATAGTGTGTTCATGGGACTGTTGATTCAGCTGCTTTGGGCTTAAATTAAATGTTTTGATCTTTACTATTTTAAACAGTCAAGCCCTAAATAATGGATCAAAAAACAAACTAACACAAAATGAAAAAAAAATTAAGGATAGAAAAAGTCATTTAGTCCATTCTCTTCATTTTATAGGTGGAGAAATTGTTGAGTTGACTTGCCCAAGATCATGCGGTAATCATGGCAGAGGACATAGAGCTCTATATTATATTGCCAATCCAGTATTTACCCCACTGGCCAAAGCAGCCAGATTTGATTTGCAAAGGCATGTGCAGCACTCGCCTACTAGATGATCAGATGGGTTTGTTGAGTGAGCAACTGGAAAGTATTTGATTAACTGTGTGCACCTCACCCTTGTTAGTCCTACAACTTTTGATAAGACAGAAGCTGGTAGAAAGGATGGATCCAATTAAGAAGAACAATGGGTGCTTTATTTAGGAGAAAGGTGTAAGAAAAGGCATTTTGGAAAAGTGGAAAGAGTGCCCATTCTAAAGCCAGAAGGCATGGGCTCGTATCTTGACTTCTGCTTTCTTAGACAAGTCACTTAACCTTTTTGTACTTTGGTTTCATCATGTCTAAGGGCAGCTAGGTGCCCCAGTGGATAGAAGACTGGGCCTGGAGTCAGGAAGACCCATCTTCATGAATTCAAATACGGCCTCAGATATTTACTAGCTGTGTGACCCTGGGCAAGTCCCTGTTTGTCTGAATTTCCCCATCTGTAAAATGAGCTGGAGAAGGAAATGCCAAACCACTCTAGTGTCTTTGCCAAGAAAACCCCAAATGGGGTCACGAAGAGTCAGACTCGACTGAAAATGACTGAAAACAACAAAATTCCTCGTGTCTAAAATGGGGAGGGAGTGGTTGGAGTGTATGACCTCTAAAATCTCTTCCAGCTCTGAATTTATTATTCTAAGTACTTACTTTAATTGAGGGAGGCCCTTTCCTTAAATATACATTTCGGGCTGGGCAATATTGTGCATGTTTCAATGAACAGACCATAGAATATGTAGCTTTATTTTCCCCGGAGGCCAAGGAAAAGTGATTTATATTATTAGCGAAGCAAGTCAACCATCATTGTTAGATTTTAGTTTGAAGCCAAGGAGAATCATTCCACGACAACTTTCAGATGCAGCCAATTGCTAAATTCCCTCGATTTCCTTGTACATTTTTTTAAAGGATCTCATACACAGAGCAGAATCATTCATTTAAATCATTTCAATCAAGCTGAATATCCTATATGAGTTTTATAGAATATTATAGGGATTTACTCCATTCTATTTATGAGCTTCCCCCTCCTCCCCTCCTCCCTCAAACACAGTTGCCATGTTCCTATGATTGTTTTTGTGTTGCCTCAGTAACTCTAAAGCATTTATCCATGTAATAGCATGGTCTTCTGCTCCACTGCTTATATAGTCTTAACGCTTCAGTGGTTATGTTTGATAGAATTCAGACAAAAAGCTGCTTAGTATATTTTATGTATCGAAATGAATATTTATAGCAGGCAAAGATAGCAAACATTAAAAAAAAGAGATGGGGTTGAGACAAAGGGCTAATTAAGCTTTAACAAATGTAGCATAAATTCATTGTGTGACTGAAAACCCCCTCCTTTTGCAACACAAGGCATTTGTGGCATTATTTGAAATGTGAGTGATTGGGGCTTTCCAGGTTATATGTACTTCAAGTATTTGATTAACTGTGTGCACCTCACCCTTGTTATTCCTACAACTTTTGATAAGACAGAAGCTGGTAGAAAGGATGGATCCAATTAAGAAAAGGAATGGGTGCTTTATTTAGGAGAAAGGTGTAAGAAAGAAGGCATTTTGGAAAAGTGGAAAGAGTGCCCATTCTAAAGCCAGAAGGCTTATTCCTGCACCTAAAGACATCTTCATAATAAATTACATTTTAAAGATCTTACCTCAGTGCAAGGAGGAGATGCATTTGGGTTGGGGAGGAGGGTGCTGTCAACTGTGTTATAAGATAAACCAAAGTATTTTCTGTTTTTTGTTGATGGAAAGAAGGCTTAGACAACCCACATTCTCTCTACTTTGAACTTCAAAAAGAGCAAAGAAAATTGACTTTAGTATAGGTTGAAAATACTGAATTATATCTACTTCTATATTATTGATCTTTTGATAAATCAGATATCTACTCAAACTGATTCTTTGAGCTAAAAATCCTAAAATATCCCCATCTTAGTTCCTGATTATTTGTTATGTTTCCGTTGTGTCCAACTCTTTGTGACTCCATTTGGGGTTTTCTTGGCAGAGATACTGGAGTGATTTGCCATTTCCTTCTCCAGCTCATTTTACAGATGAGGAAACTGAAGGCAACAGGGTTAAGTGATTTGCCCATGGTCACACAGCTGCTAAGTGTCTGAGGTCAGATTTGAACTTGGAAGATGAGTCTTCTTCACTCCAGGGCCTGAATTCTATGCACTATGGCGCCACCTAGCTGTTGATCATAGATCTGTAAAATTTGGCATAAGGGAAAGCGCACACAGTAGGAGTCAGGAATCTGCATTTTTATTCCTGGCTTTGCTACAAACCAGCAGCGAGACCCAGGCAAATTGCTTCACTCCTCTAGCCTTGTTTCCTTACCTGTTCAATGAGCGGCTCAGATGAGATGCTCTCAAAGATCCTTTCCAAGTCTAGAGCCCTATTATTCAAACTCTGGTTGTGAGGATGGGAAAAGCATTAGATAATAAAGCTTCATTGCTACCCTGTGACAGAGGTCTCTCTTACTATTGCATCTCCATTTTCCAGATGGAGAAACAGGGGCATTGAGAGGTTAAGTGGCTTCTCCAGGGTCACACACTGGATTGGTGGCAGAATTGTTAGTAATACAGACAGATTCTCAGTTCTGGAGTCTTCCCACAAGATTGCATTAAATGCTGAGAGCAAAGCATGTTGAAAAATATCGGCTCCCTGTACAGAGAGGTGCCAAGGAATTTGAGATGCTAAAGAATGTGCTTAAATAAATAATTGGTCTTTTGATAGAATTGCCCAAATTAAACTTTTGAAAGACAAATATATAAAAGGAAAGGCCCTTTTCTGTCTTATAATATTTGTGATTGTAGGCTCATGAAGAATATACTACTTAGAGAAGGCATATAGAATAATTCTTTTGGCCCTCTTATACTAAGGTCAAAGAGTTTTATTGTTGTTACTGTTTTTCTTATGTGAAACATGGGCAAAGCTCATGAGAAGGCTTTTTAGGTGTATTATGTTAAATAATAGTATAGTACCATAGAAATTGGACCTACTTCGTGAGTGTAGAGAACTCCCATGTGAGACTAATCCCTCCAGCACTGCACAGCAGCACTTTCTTTGTAATTTTTATCTTAGAAATTTGTTCAGAGCAGTGGTGTCAAACACAAATAGAAATGGATTTCTACGGGCTGTGTATTGACTTAGAAACTCACAAATAAAGATGTGATATATATATATATATAATATTTATTTTTTATTAATTTTTCCCAAGAACATATTAATCTGATTTCTTTCCCCCACCCCCTTCATGGAAGTAAGTTTGATATCTCTAATTTAGAACACTGAGAAGTTAAGTGACCTGTCTGGGGTCACACAGCCAGTAACTCTCAGAGGCAGGATTTGAACCCAGGTCTTCCTGGCTTCACAGCTGATCATCAGTCTATTATGTCATAATGTCTCTCAGACAGTAATATGAAATAAAAATGAATGCTTTTTTATTTCATTATTCTGTATAAAAGCATTTCATGAAGATATCATTTGAAATCTAAACTGATTTTCCTGGTCATCCTAAGACTTTAGATTAACCTAATGAGATTTTTAACATTGCTTCAAAATGTAAAAACAGCTGAGAATGTCCATAAATTAATCCCTGGAAAGAATATTTGACCTTAGTTCTTTCAGTTAAATATGTGACTATGTCCAGAAAGACTTTTACACGGGGTACCAGAGAAGAGGCAGGATTTTGTTTTTGTATGTGTCTCTTCAGGGCAATTTAAAAAAATCTTTAATGTGATAGGTGATATGTGGTATTGACCAAATTGGAAAGGGGACCAAGAGGTACACACATTGAAAAGCATCAAACCTCACAATAGAACTCACTTTTCCACTCTATTTTTTGAGATGAGAAAAGGGTCAAATTTTACAAGCCCTCAAACTCCACACATGCCATGGTTAGTTGGTTAGTATGAACAGTGTACCTCATTTCTTTGATCAGAGAAAACTTTTGGTAAAACAAAACACATGTGTATTGTGGTGAAGATGTGAACCTGACCAAAAAAAATTCTATCCTTTTTAACAGGGGGGTTGATATTAGTATATTCCAGGTAAAGAAAATTCCAGGCAAACTCAGTTACAAGAGGCATGCAAAGGGGAAAAAAAGTAAACTCTACAATTTTAGTCAAATGTCAAGGAGTCTTGGTTTAAAACACTAAAAACTCAACAGAACTGGGAACTTATGAAAACAAAAGAAAACTAAAACAGTAAATGACTTGGCAAAAAGGTATAGAAATCCTTAGCATTGCAGCTCTCACTTCTAGCCTCTCTGACAGGTCCAGTGGGCTCTAGGTGCTAGAAGAGCTTTGATCTACAATGCTTCAACCATTACTAGACCTAGTGAGAAATATAGCATAATGGCCTTCCAAAATGATCACGGTCATTAAAAATAAAGGAGGAGATGACAATGTGTTACTGCACAGTTCCTCTTTTAAAATCCCTACTGTCTTTTCCCCCAAATATAATATTAAGAAACAGTTGAGTAAATTGATGTTGAAAGTATGTCTCTCAACAATTGACCATCAGTCTTTGGTTTTGAGTGACATTTTGCCTGAGATAGTCATTAGTAATACTGTTTTCTTTTATAAGAATACCTTTTGTTGATGGGGAGATAGGGGTGCTTCAATCTCCAGGTTCCATGTATATATAAAGGATGGTTTAATAAAATGTACATATGCTTTAGAAACCTATTTGTTTGCAAACAAAATGGTCCCATTAGAATATTGTATCATTAACCCAATGAAACCAAATGTTCAAATTATTTACTGTAGACAGCTTTGTGTTTTTGAGACAGATATTTAGGACACATATCTAGAGAAGAAAGGAAATATATGGGTGTAAAATCTAACTCCCTTATTTTATAGGTGAGTATACTGAGGCCCAGAGAGTGTAAGTAGCTTGCCCAAGGTTATACATCTACTAAGTAGCAAATATGAGATTCAAACCCAGATCTTCTGATTCCAAATCTATTGTCTTTCTAATGGACCATTAGGCCTTAGAACTTCTCATAGAACCTAGAAATAGACACGTTGGTTTGATTCTGAATTTATAAGTGTATTATTCACACTTAATTTTTTATATAGTTCACTGAATTTTTTTTGTTTCCCCAGTACAGTCACATTTTCCATTCATATTATTCTCTATTTTTAAACAATAATTATTTTGTATTAACACCATGTTTCATTCATTTCTTTTGTGAGAGTGATATAGGGGAATGGGGTAAACATTGCATACATACGCTTGGGAAGGGGGCTAGGGCTGGAGAGTATTAAAACAGGAATAAAACATTTTACCGTCTTGTCTGCAGCATCTTCTTTTGTGTAACCTAATGTTTTCTGCTACAGTGCAATATTAAATGTTAAAGTCACCGAGAGCAGGGTCCGTGTTGTACATGTCACTATGTAATCTGTGACTAGCTCAGAACCTTGAACAAAGTTGGAGCTTCATAAATGATGAAGTAAATTAAATGTTGCCTAATGGAAATACAAGGGTTGGTAACCACAGAGTCATGGAAGGATGAGGAGAAAGGAGAAAAGAAAAGGAAAAGGAGAAAGATAGAAGACAAGTAAGGGGAGGAAAGAACTTCAGTAAGTAGCATGAAGTGTCAATGCTGTACATTTTTTGGGAATGTTACTAAGAATATTAAGAAGTAAAAATATGAGATTACCTAACCTAATTTAGAATGTCTGGTCATATTTTTTATTCCGGTAACATTTCTTGCTACCCTAATCGTTAGCACTGGACTGGGAGTCAGCAGAACTAGGTACTTATCCCACCTTCTGTCCCTTCATTTCTCTGAGACTTAGCTTCCTCATCTACAAAATAGGGTTGGACTAAGTGATCTCTAAGGTGCATTCCCACTTTATGATTATATGACTTATGTATGTGATTTTTAAGAGAATTTTCTTTTTGTCATCTCTGCATATTTGAAGGAAGGGCTTGAAAATCAAGGAAGAAAGACAGTTAAATCCTTTGCAGGAATGGCAGAACTTAATCCTTTAAAAATAGGAAAAGGAAGGTATCTTTTCATGCTACAAGGAGATTTCTTGAGTTAAACTCTAGGGGTGGAGATGGTGGAAGGATGCTTAAATCTGAAATACAGAACTTATCAAAATGTAATGTGAAAGCATGAAGCTTTAATGTTAGGTTGAGTACAGATTAACATTTTTCAGTTAGCAAACTTGTGCTCTCTTCTTTTGCTCATTAAAAATAAAAGCCCATACTGATTTGCCCTCTAGTGCACTTTGCCGATTCTAATGTCACCCTGTAAGGGGAGTTGCCAGTAGCTGCCACAGGCATGTGGTTTAGAAATTTAGGGATGCCTTCTAAACACTAAAGCTGTCTCTAAACTGGCAGGACCTAAGAGATTGTTACAATTGATGGAGTATGGTCTTATAAAGGACACCAACAGTCAGTTGGCCATATAAAGGGAAGGGGAGAGAGGGGGAGGGACACATTCATGGATTCAATTCTCATTAAATCAGTTTTGTCTCTTGGTCTGAAAGGGAGTCTAACATGAGTGAATTGTGACTCTCTGCATCTTCCTTCTCCTTCTGCCTTTTACCACCCACAGTGTGATTGGTATAAGTTACAATCAAAACAAAACTTGTAAGTGAATATAAGCATAAACATCAATTCGTCTCCCTTTTGACTATTAGCCACAATAATATTTGCATAACCTGTTACATTGTTCAAGGTACTGTAATATCTGTTAACACATTTGACCTCCGAGAAAGTCTAGCAAGGTAGAAAGAACAGGTGCTACAATTCATATTCTACAAAAGGGGCTCTTGCAATTGAGAGGAAGAGGTGAGAGTAGAACCCAGGTCTTGTGACTTGCAGGCTAATATTTGCTCTATTATGTCAAACTGGCTCCTTAATTAAACTTTGGCTAGAGTTTTTTAGTTAGTGTTTCCCCTTTCATTCACAAACAGAGAATGGATGTGTATAGGGAGTTTTAGATCACCAAGGGGAAGTAGGAAGAGAGATCTTTCTCCTGTCCTCATTCATTCATTATAGAACACTATTTCTCTAGAGCTGGTCATTCTTATGGGTTACTACTATGCAACCTACACAGTTAATTTTGCCTCATTACAATAGGATTGTTGTACAGTGCAGAAGAAACTATACTGGACAGTAAATCAGAAGAGAGATTTCCAAATTCTGCTTCTAACCCTTACTGGCTGTGTTATGGTAGGCAAGCCATTTTAACCTCCTTACTACAGGATCCTCATTAGTAAAATGAAGAAGATAATACTCATACTTTTACCCCACAAGGTTATTATGTGGAGATTACTTTGCAAACTTTAAGGAACTATGTAAATGCAAGTTATCAGTGTTTTCCAGAGGTTTGCTGCTCAAATCTCTTTCTCGAGCCTTAGGAAATGAAAGTTTGGAAAATACAAGTAACTTTTGTTTATGCAAGGGGTTTGTAAACTTTTTTTGCTGTGTATCCTTTTGACATTCTGATGAAACTTTTCCAGAATAATATTTTTAAATGCATAAAATAAAATCAATAGGATTATAAAATGGAAACTCATTATTGAAATACAGTTATTAAAATTATTGTTTTTTAAAAATTCACCAAATTCAGGCTAAGAACCCTTGGTTTATGTTACACTTTATCCTAGTTTAAGAGGCATGATTCCATGCCACTTAATATATATGATCATGTTACCCCCCAAAAATAAATATTTCCTTCCCCCAAACTTTCATTACATCTGATTTTATTTGGTGTAATCTTATAATTAATCAACACATTAGTAAGTGATCTACTTCTTTTATGTTTGAAAGTAGTTTGGGGAATAGATCATAGTGTAAGGATAGAGGATTGTTGAGTCAATCTGTCAAATCACTCAGCCCATCTTAATGTGTCAAGATGCTATGCCCTGATACTTTAGCCAGGTAAGAACACTTCTTGTTTGAATGAATCAATAATAAGCTTTAGACTAAATGTGGAAAAGTCCTTGATCAATTTAGATGTCCTTGAAAGACATTAAATGAACTGAAGTGATGTTGAATAGGAAGTGTGTTTATATTTGTAAAGGAAACTTGGCATTGTTCTATGCATTATTTACAAAAAAGCAAGCAGAAATTTAAACATATGGTAACATAGAGTGAAAGGCTTTGAGTCACATCATGAGAAAAAAAGTTATTGGAAGAAGGAAAGAGAATTACCTTGGTCATGGGCATGATAATAGCCTCTTTCCTAGTCCCCCTACCCTACCTTGGGCAGAAGAGGATTTCAAGAACTTTTGAAGACTCAAGGATTTGGACTTTTTCATCATTATCCTAACAGTGTCAAGGTGATGGTCAATGGCATTAACTGCAAAAAGAATAAGGACGAATTGGATGTATTGAATAAAGTTCTTCAAGGAATTTGGAAGAAAAGTTAAACCATATCTAAGGGTAGCATTTTGAAGAGTCCAACAAAAAGACTTCTAGGAACTGTGGGTTTCCCCTTTGTTTTATGTCCTCTTTAAGATTTATTACATTTCCCCCTGGACTCTTCTGTATGTATTGGTGAGAGAGTATATCTTGGATTTTGGAGGCAAATAGTTTACACCAACTACACCACCATAGTAAATAACCTTTTCTTTAAAAAATAAAAACAAAAAATTGTCTAGTGACTAATTAATATTGATAACCATTGAAGGAAAACACTGGTGGGGGCTCAGAAGATATCCTCTAATCTCTTAGTGCTAACTTTAGAGTCTTGAGGGGAGATGTGGATATCATTTTTGCTCTGTGTTCCCAGTTTGCCAGTGTGAGTAGGGGTTGGGCAAATAGCTCCTGAGTATGTGCTACAATAGAAGCATAGATTTAAAGCTGTAAAGAACCTTAGAAGTCATATAGTCCAGCTCCCCTATTTCACAAATAAGGAAACTGAAGTCTGGAGAGGGTAAATGACTTGCCTGAGGTCACACAGATAATAAGCAAGTAACAGAGTCAGGATCTGAACCCAGTTCCTCTGATATCCAATCTGCTGACCTATCCACTGCACCAGGCTGCTTCCCAATATTTTTGACGTCACAATAAGACAAGGTTCAGATTTCTCTATTGACTTAATAATCTGCGTTTTAATTTTCTTTTTCAATATACTTTTTTACATCATCTCTAAAATCAACTGCTTCTCAATGAGCATATATTAAAAAAGAAGAAATGTCATGTGCTGTTTTATTCAGTTTTTATAGTAACCTTTCCTTAGAAGACACATCCATTATGATTGATGCTGGTTCACTTTTATAGCTACAGAAGCTTTCCAAGCTAAGAATTCCTAAAAGACAGCTGACAAAACCTTAACTTTGCTGAACATGATGTTATAATTGGGAAAATATGGACTTTGCAGATAATAATTAGTTGCTTCATATGAACATCTAGCCTATGATTTTGCCATCTACTTTGTTTTTATCTTAATGATAATGTTTTGAGCCTTCCATAATAATTGAAATTGCGCCCTTTAAAGAACTGCTGTGTTGTGATCATGTAATCTCATGATGAGCTATTAATGGAGAGATGCAGACAATTTGCTGGCAGAATACTGAAATAAGCAGAAGATATTTCTTTGAAAATTGTGTGGCCAATTTCTGTCCCATTCCCCAGGCGTATGTTTGAATAACCAAACTAGCCAGTGACTGCCTAATACTACAGAATTAAAAGGACCTTGCTTCTAGATTACCAAGGTAGATTCACAAGCTCATAAGTCATTGTGAGTGCAGGTACCCTCTTTTGTACCTAAACCATGTTGAGTCCCTGGTAGACCTTTAAGAAATATTTGTCAGTTAATTTGATGATACTTGCAAACTTGACAAATATCTGGGTTTTCTGTACTAAGGTATATGTCTTCTTTAAGAAGATTATGTGCCCTTCAAGGGTTATGTTCCTTTCTTAAGTTAGAGAATAACATTCAGTTAGTCCTTTCCTTTGGGTGGAGGGGAAAAGGCTTCCAGCTACTTCTTCCACCCAGTGTTCTCCCATTCATTCAGGGTAAGTAAGCATGCTCTGCAGGGTCAATGTCAGAAGAGAAGAGTAAGTTTCCACTTGATGTAAATTCTGAACTTAAGGTAAAAAAAGTTAATTTAGTGGCTAGAAGCTTTGCCTTATAGTCAAGAAGATCCAGGTTCAAATTCTGTCCCTGACACATACTAGCCGTGTAATAATGAGTAAGTCACTTGACTTTTCAGTGCCTCAGGCAATGCTCCAAGGCTATGAGTTTCTGGTCTGCATCAGTGGAGGGCTTTTCCACAACAGGAATTCCCACATGGATAAAATCAGAGGTACAGACCAAAAAGAAACAAACAGATCATCAATTATAAGGCTTTTCACATCTTGAATGCAATTGCTTGTATGTGTCCACATGGTAATTTTAGAATCCATATGAAGGGAAGAATGGAAGATTTTCTCCCTTTGAGGGCAAAGATAGCATTCTTATGATGACCTAGTTCTCCAAAGCAAACTATAATACATAATGCCCCCCTTTAAGAGTTTTGAGTTATTGTGTACCTTTCTCCACTTTGTGTCTCTGAGATGGCTCACAAAGCTTAGCTGAAATCTCACCAGATGACCTGTCTGTGATTGGGCAATTCTAATTGTTTACTAAACTAGAGACCTTCATTACTCGTGACCTATTTCTTGGGGCTGTTCCCAACTGACATGTTTGTATTGAGTCATGCTACTTAGTGTGTATATATTTATATATAAAAATCTCTTCCCAACTGCCTGCCTCATTGTTCACTTCCCTCTTGTTGTAGCTTATGACCATGGGTGCCCGTGGTTGATAGAAAGTCTTATAACATATATGTCTTTGCATAACCTAGATTTCAAGAATAACTACATGGGGAGAAAATGGCACATCATTCTTTATGTTTCCTTTGCTTAATAAGCAGTTGATGGACTCCCATCAGAAAGTGAGTGCAGCACAATGTTCTTTGGTTCAACCCAAGACACATGAGAGCAACAAGGCTTGATCAACAGCTTGATGAGTTGATATAGTCAGATTTTTTTTCACTAAAAATGTAGATGTGCCTCTAGACCTGTATTTTGCCTCCAGATGAAGAGCCTATAATTTAGAGCCCCTGTATTCTAGTGGAGGTGCCTGAGATGGATGTTCCACGTAATTTAGAAAGTAAGGAGGAGAACTGATTGTAATGACAGCATGTCAGTTACCAACCTACCTGTGGTTGGTACCAAAAAAATCAACACAGATGAAAAATGAATGGTTAAATAAAAATCTCTTTGATCTAAGGATTTTTAGTTTTATTTACTTTCATTTGTTGTTAATGGAGAGGTATAGACTAATGACCACTAGAATGTGAACAGTTGTATAACATAAGAAATTTTAACCCTGTTTTCACCTCCATGTGGCACATAAGCATAATCTTTCTGTATTGGACCTTATGTCTTATAATGCTTAGGTTCTAAAGAGGATCCCTCATTATGAGAAGTTCCTTAACCTACATGTTCCAGGGGAAGTATATCTGGCCACAGAGAGGTGACATCAACAGGTGATGACTCTGATTTGTGAGCAGTGGCCTACAAAGAAGGAGATTTATAAACCAGAGCCATGGGGTAGGAGAAAGAGGGAGGAGAGGGACAGGGACAGAGGAAGCGGGGAGAGGGACAGAGAGAAAGACAGATAGAGAGACAGAGTTACAGAGACAGACGGAGAGAGAGACAGGCAGGCAGACAGGTAGACAGATAGATAGATATATATGTTTGGGTAGAATCCTAGAACCTATTTAATTTAATTCCAGTTAGCCACAAAAGGATATTTGATCTCAAAGCTGGCCACTGATAATATGCTAACTTGCTGAGAGGAGATAGGTAAAGTGAAAGTTTCCTTACCTTTTCTACCCATGGGATGAGGGACAATTTTATAATCCTTTTGTAAGTGATTCCTGAAAGAATTCTGTCCCATCTCCTCATTTGGAAAAGTCTGGGAAACCATACCCATTTGTGCACAGGGCAAAGTGATACTAATACTTGATTTCTTCCTTATTACTTGGATTTATTTCATGACTTAATTAAATGTCCTTTCTTTTAGACTTTTTAAAATTTATTTTATTCTGAATTTAAGAAATAAAACAAGCATTTCCATAACACATGAGAACAGAATAAAAAGATGATTGCAATGCAATTGCAAATTGATTGTGTACAACTTTTTCATCTGTTGCATGGTCTGGTAGTAGAGTTGTAATGGATGGAGACCTTCACTGTGATTTGCAAGCTTACCCTCAAACAATGACCTTAGGAAATGTGGCAAAGTACTGAATGCCTAGTACAGAGCCTTGAACATAGTAGTCACTTGATAAATATTTGTTGATTTGAACTAACTTTTTTTTTCAACTAACTATATTTATTTGAATTATTTAATCACATCGTACAGAGGTAAGGATAATAGACAGGTAATCAGGAGACATGGGTATGAGTTCTGACTCTGCCATTAACTAGTTGTATTCCTTAACTCTTGATTTCCTCAGCTGTAAAATGAGAGGTTTGACTTCTAAGGTCTCTTTCAACTCGTCACAATCCCATGAAAGAGAGTTATCTAGTTGCATCCTAGCATTTTGTTTTAAATGATAAAGTCTCAAAAGACAACTTTTTTTCCTCAAATTCTCTTTGGTTATATGTTTATTATGAAGACATGTTAGATAAATCACGGAGTGTTAGAGCTGAAAGGGAGCTTAGGGATCATTATTCCCTCTTTTTACAGGTAGAAAACTAACGAACACAGAAGTTAAATGATGGGTTCAGGGTCATGCAGTAAATTAATAGTGCAACCAGATTAAAATTTCGGGTCGGTATTTTTTCCCACTCTACCCAATGGTTTCTGTTCCCATGAACCACTTTCATCAACAACAATAACAGTAACAACAACAAAAGCAATAAATGTATTATGAATTCAGGACAATTTAGTAAATTACTCATAACGTTCTATAATTATGTATTGCTTAAAGCTCCATTAAATAATTTTAGTATGCAATACATGGACCATTGTCATGAACCCCCAATGGATTCATGACCCATAAAATGAGAATCATTACATCACTGCACTATACTATATTAGCTCCAAGAATGTAAATACAATATAACACATAGATGTTTACACTTGCTATCAAATATTCTCTTCATTTGCCACCAGCACCTCTGCTTGGTTTCCACTCTACCACCACCACCATCATCATCATTCTCCTTCAACTTCATTTGGGTATTGTCTTTTCCCATTATATGGTAAGCTCCTTCAGGGCAGGGATCATTTTTATTTTTCTTATTTTTTCTTCTCATTGCTTAGCACAGTGCCTATCCCCTAATATGCACTTAATTGCATCGTGTTGTATTATACTGTAACATACTAACTTGTAGTGAGTCTATGGAGCTTATGCCAGCATGAATTCCATGAAGGTCAATCCGTCTACAAATCTCAAGAAATCTGCAACAGAGAGGACTAAGACCTATAGAAAGTTATCAGAAGGATTCATTCATATAGTCAAGGAAAATGGATTGAGAACAGAGATCATGTTAGATCTGTATTAGGCATTTTATTAGGTCCTGCTAGGGAATACAAAGAAGCATAATACAAGGTCACTGCCTTCAAAGGGCTTTCATTCTAGTTAGGACACACCAAAAATTTAAGTAACAATGTAGTTCTTTAATAACAAGTATAGGAGTTGTTGAAGATAGCTGGGTGGTGCAGTAGAAAGAGTGCTGGGCTGGAGTCAGGAAGATGAGTTCAAATCTGGCCTCACATATCCTGGGCAAGTCATGTGACCCTGTTTGCTTCAGTTTCCTAATCTGTCAAATGAAGTGAAGAAGTAAATATCAAACCACTCCAGTATCTTTGCCAAGAAAACCCCAAATGAAGTCATGAAGAGTTGGACACAACTAAAACAACTGAAAAACAACATTGGAGTTGTTGTAAGTCAATGTATGATTATGTGCCATATTAGTGTAACAGAAAATATATGTTACGGATATTCTGATAGAGAAGATAGAATCATCATGATGTAATGGTTAGAATGCCAGAGGAGAAGCCAAATGGTTTAAGGCCTGGCTCTGTCACTTTAAGTCAGTTTGATTGATTTCAATCTGATTCAATTCAACAAACATTTATCAAGAACATACTACTATGTACAAGCCACAGAGGTTGGTGATAGGGATACAGAACCATGAAATTGTCCCTGCCCAGTAGGAGCTCACATTTTCTGGGGCCCAGGGTAGGCATAACTGGAATGCATATAAGACAATACAAAATATACACAATTAAATGTAGATAATACAATTGTATGGCAATAGCCATAATGAGTATTAATATAAAATACTGTATACAATGTTAACAGTAAGGCTAAAGTAACATTAAATATTATATAGTATGTCTTGTCTAGTTGTTTTTCAGTCATCTCCAACTCTTCTTGACTCCATTTTGTGGTTTTCTTGGCAGACACCGGAGTGATTTGCCATTTCTTTCTCTAGCTCATATTACAGATGACACTGAGGCAAACAGGGTTGAGGGACTTGCTCAAAGTCACACAGCTGGTAAGGGTCTGAGGTCAGATTTGAACTCAGGAAGATAAATCTTCCTTACTCCATGCCTGGTGGTCTATCCACGGTGCCACCTAGCTGCCCATAAATTATGTCTGTATTGGATTTATATCAGGAATGCAGGTTCATTCAATATTATGAAAATTATAATCATAAAAGACTATATTAATAACAAACCAAAAATATGATTATATGAATAGATGTAGAAAAAGCTTTATATGTTAATAAAAACATAGGAATAAATAGATCTTTCCTTAATATGGTAAATACTATGTATCTGAAGCTAAGAGTTAGCATTATCTGGAATGGAGAAGCACTAAAAGCCTGTCTAATAAGATCAGGGTTAAAACAAAGATGTCCACTATAATCACTGTTATTTGATGTAGTCATAAAATTGCTAGTTGTACAATGCCATGAAAAATAAATTGATGAAAAAGGCATAGGGATAAAGGAAACAAAATCATCTCTCTCTTTTTTTGAAAGCTATGATGGTTTACTTAAATAAGCCTAGAGATTTAACTAAAATTAAAACAATACTTTTAGCCAAGTGTCAGTGCACAGAATGAAAACATAAAATCATCAGCCTTTCCATACATAACCAATAAAGACTAGCCAAAAAAGATAGAAAGAAATTCTATTTAAAATTGCTACAGAATTTATAGAGTATTTGGAAATCCATTTACTAAGACATGGACATCAATTATTTTACTAAAATGACAAAATTCTCTATTAAGAAATATACATTAATAATTGGTGATATCTTAATTACTTCTATGGGGACAGGCTAATATAATATGCATAACAATATGTGTTAAATGTAACAATATGTATTATGTAATAACACATATATGTAATATAATACATATGACAATACTTCCTAAATTAATTTATTGATTCATTGCCATGCCAATCAAACTGCCAAAGGGTAATTTTATAGAACTAGAAAAAATATTAATGATCAGTAAGAAGAAAAGGTCAAGAATCTCAAGGAAAATGTTTTAAAAAAAATGAAAGGAGGGAGCCTTGTGGTAGCAGATCTTGTAACTATACTAAAAAGCAATGATCATCAAATTATTTGGTACTGGTTAAAATAGAAAAGTTGTTCAGAGAAAGGGATTGAGGATATATAATCCATTTGCCAGAAGCAAATGAATATGGTAGCATCATATTTAAGTAACCCAAGGATCTCAGTTATTGCAGTAATGATTCACTAGGTGACAAATCTGCTGGGAAAACTAGAAAGCAGTGTAGTAGGAATTAAATTTAGACTACAATCTCATCATATAACACAAAAAGTCCAAATAGATACACAAACTAGATATAAACAATCATATCAAACAAATTAAGGGATAGAGAAAATAAATATCTTTCTACAAATGTAGATAGGCAGTTCTTGACTGAAAAAGGCACAGAGGTGGAAAAAAATCTTTCTGTCAAACTTCTTTGAAAAAGATGTTATCCATTACACACACACACACACAGAGATATACATATATATATAAATATATATATATACATATATACATACAGGAAATTGATTGTAATATGTAGCAATTCCTCAATAGAAAAAATTGTGAAAGAATGTGGCATTTCTCAAAAGAAGAAATTCAAGTTATCAATAACCTTATAAAATCCTTCAAATTATTAGTAATAAGAGCAATGCAAATTAAAACATGAGCATTTTGTAATTATACTCATGTAATTCACGTCTATGCTTTGGTTCCACCTCACATCAATAAGACTGGTAAAAATGTTTAAAAAGGAAGATGGCAATTGTTGTAGGACATTTGGGAGGACGCACACACTGATGCATACTAATGGAGTAGTCAGTTAATTCTGCCATTCTGGAAAGCAATTTGTAACTATAACCAGAAAGTCACGAAACTCTCCCTAATTCTTTAATCCAAGGATAGTATGATTGGGCATATAACCCTAAGGAAAACAAAGAAAGAATGAAAGGAACCATATGAACAAAGTTTTTCATGGCAGTATTTTTTTGTACTAGCAAAGAACTGGAAGCTAGGGGAGTGCCTATCCATTGGGGAATTTCTGAAGAAATTATGGTATATAATCTATAACAACACAAAACATAGTATAACACATTATATGTATATATGCATATCTAGCTGTCTATCTCTCTCTCTACCTCACAGGATGGTTGTGTGGATCAAATTGATAATATATACAAAATGCTTTATAGACTTTAAGCACTATATAAATGTTTTTGTTGTTGCTATTATCATTATTTTTTGAAGATAATGGGACATTCTCGTATCATGAGGATGTACAAAGGCATGGATTAAGAGGAACCTGGGAAGACTTATATGAACTGGTGTAAAGTGAATTGAACAGAACCAGAAGAATAATTTGTACATTAACTATAACAGTATAATGGAAAACAACTTTGAAAGACTTAAGAATACTAATCAATGAGATAACTAATCACACCTTCAGAGAACTAATGGTGAGTCATGCTTCCCATCTCTTGACTGAGAGGTGATTGACTAGAGATGCAGAATGAGATATGCATTTTCAGAAATGGATAACGTGTGGGTCTGTTTTGCTTATTTGTTGCAAGGGAGAGCTTTGTTTTTTTTTCTGTTGGGGAATGGGTATAGGAAAGAGAGTGAAAGTGATTATAAAAAGGACAAGATCTGATATCAACGAAATGCTTTTTAAAGAGCATGGAAGTCATCAGAAGGAAGTTCATTGGAAGACAGAGAGGTAGGATAATTTTGAAACTACAATAATGAGTTTGCTACATACTTTAAAAACACAGGCTAGTTCACATAACAAAGATCTTACATAATAAAGATTTCATACGTAATTTTCCTCTTCTGTTCTTTTTTGGGGTATAGAAATGATCACATGTGATTTTGTCAAGTTTGTAATCCCCCAAAAAGAAAATCTCAAAGAAGATAAAATTAAATAAAACATTGTTTAAAAGAGAGGCCTAGATAGAAAGGAGGACAAATTAGGGGAAGGGATATTCATGCCATCTTGGGGTGGGGGGAGGGACGAGATGGGAAGAAAATTTCGAACTCAAAATCTTGTGGAAGTAAATGTTGAAAACTAAAAATAAATAAATTAATAAAAAAAACCCACTGACTTTAGAGTCAGAGGACCTGGATTCAAATTCTGACTCTGCAATTTGCTATGTGACCTTGGGCAAGTAATTTTACTTCTCTGGGCCTCAATGTTCTTATCTGCAAAATTAAGGGGACAGACTAAAGCCCCTTCAACTCTAGATCTAGGATTTTATACAAAAAAATAAAAAAACAACAACTTTACAACAACAACAACAAAAATAATAATTTGACCAGTATAGTATTAACCTGTAAATTAGTTTTGGTAGTGTTGTCATTTTTATTATATTGGCATGCCCTGACCGTGACCACTGAATATTCCTCCACCTGTTTAAGTTGTTCTTTAATTCCTTATGAGAACACACCATAATTGAATCTATGCAAATATTTTGTGTGCTTTGGTAGACTGACCACAAAATATTTTATGCATTTCATGGTTATTTTGAATATATTTCCTTTTTTATCATTGCCTCTTAGACTTTGTTATTATTATATTAAATGTTGGTTTTTGTGGGCTTAAAAAAAAGAGAGAGGCATAGTACGTGGTATAAGGGAGCTGATACTCTTAGTGTGCTCTGTTCCATCGTAACTCATGAAACAATGACTGCCAAATTATATGTCTGTTCTGGGCACTATTTAGAAAATATCCTAATAGAGGGTAAACAGCCTGAAGGACTTCAAGATAATTACCAGGAGGATTGGTTGGAGGAATTGGAGATGGTTAGCTTGGAGAAGAGAAAGCTGAGAGAGGACATGAGAGTTGTCTTCAGATACCTAAAGAACTGTAACATGGAACTGCCTTCACTAGAAGTTCCCAAGAAAAAAGTAGGTTGATCATTTTGGGGGTGTTCATTGGGGGTGATTTTTGTTTAAGTTGAGTTTGAATTAGATGCTTCTGAGATGTCATTGTGGATAAGGCATTGGACTTGATATCCAGAAGACCTGGGTCTAAATCCTGCCTCAGACCCTTACTGGGTATGTGATCCTAGGAAAGTCAATTAAATTATCTGAGCCTTGGTTTCCTCATCTGTAACATGAGTTGGACTTCATGAATTCTAAAGGACTTTCCAGCTCTAAATCTATGATACTATTATCCTTCCAACTCTCAGAGTCTCAGCTGTACCTTGGGAGCCTGAATAATACCTTATGTGATCTGTTCTAAGTCGGCTTTGCAAACCTTAAGCTAATATATGTTGCTGTTCAGTTGTTTTCCAGTGTGTCCATTCAGTTATGTCCTTTCTGACTCCGTTTGGGGTTTTATTGGCAGAGAGGTTTGCCATTTTCTTCTCCAGATGAGATAACTGAGGCAAACAGGGTTAAGTGACTTGTCCAGGGTCACACAGATAGTAAATATCTGAGGCCAAATTTGAATTCAGGTCTTCCTGACTCCAGGTCTTGTGCTCTATATACTATGCTACCTAGCTGCCCTCAAGCTAATATATAAATATGAGATAATATTATTAGTATTTTATAGGTTTTCTTTCCTCAAACATGAAGGGTTTTCAAGATGTTTTCTGAAATGCTCTGAATCCCTTACTGTTCCAAAACTTAGTAAAATAATAGCCAGTCCAGCAGGCTAACCTTGCTGTTGAATTTGGCCCACCATGAATGTGAAAGCACTAAGCTTTCAGAACAAGGGTATTTGAAAAGGCCTTTGAGTTTTTAATTAGCTGATGCTTTGTCTGCCATTGGACACTCCGGACAGAAGTACAGTAGAATTTCTTGATTCACAGTTGTTCCTGGGAGACTTATTATAGATCAGGGCTTGTTGTGAATGGGTAATGGAAGAAAAAATGATTAGAAACTGTGGCCCCTACATTTTTTGGGGGTGGTATGGTGGGGAATAGAATAATTCAGCATAAATATGGCAAGGTGTTCTGTAGTTTTATGAAAGGAAGGGTAGGGCCAGTAATAGAAATCATTGTCAAATTTTCCTGTTATTAAAACTTGGGTAGACTATGGAATAGAAATGCAAATGTGTGTAAAATCAATTAATCAATCAATAAACAGGCATTTATTAAGTGCGTAGTGTATGCTGAGCACTGTGATTAGTATTGGAGATAAAGAGAAAAATAAAAAAAAATTCTTTCCCGCAAGGTGTTTATATACTATTGGGGAGATTTATATACATAAATCAGTACATGGAAGAAAATACAGAGCAGATGCCAGGAATCATCTTTTGCAATTAATTTGTGGCCACTTTCAAGTAGATTTTGCCCACCAATACCTGGACACAGTGGAGAGGAATGGTGCAGGAAAGCCTTCCTGGAGGAGGTGGCCTTTGAGTTGAGTCTGAAAGGAAGCCAGGGAATCTGACTCTGAGAGAGAAATGTCGTGATAAAAATTTTCTTGGGTATAACCCAACCCAACGTGCTTTTCTGTCTTCCCATATTCAACCTCCAACTATTACAAAGGAAGAAAACAATGGAAAGATAGAATAGACCTTTTCAGAACATCTCTCCTATGTGAGTTGAGGTGATTTAGCCAAGAGTAGGGCAAGTTACTTTGTCTATCCTATCCAATTGCCTGCATTGAATTATTTTCCAGCATTACTTGCTCACATATGTAGCATAGCTTTTCTTTCTGTGTCTTTGGGTAGATGGCAAATGAGAGGAGACTTGAATAAATTTTAAGATATTAATCAATGATTCTAAATGTGTTTTTATGTCTATGATGAGTTAGCTCAGATGGCTAGCACATGGAATCAACAAGGAAAAGCCATGTATTCAATCTGAAATGTCTCTGATACGTACCCTTAATCTCAGCTACAAAATGCTTCTTGTTGAGTGTGTATGGTTTAGTGATAATCCATCATTCAGATTAGAAAAAACAAACCCAAGTATATGCTTTACTGATGGGAATTAAATGAATTCACCTTTAGGCCTAAAGTACAGCATATCATTACTTGACATTTGTGGGAAGGTAAGGGTGTTTAAATGATTTCTTTAAGAGGAAAGAAAAATTCATTTTTCTTGCCCTGTCTTCTCTCTATATACATGGCCACAACCTTCTTCAATTTCTCTCCTGGTGTATTGTAATGACTTTCTAATTGGTCTTCCTGTTTCCGGTTTTTGCCCCTTTCCAATCCATCTTCCACACACCTATCAAATTAGTATTCTTTTAAAAATGTTTTTATTTTATTTTTAATGATATTTATTTTTCCCAATTACATGTAAAACAATTTTTAACATTTTTTAATATTTTGAGTTCCAAATTCTATTCTTCTCTCCCTTTCCCCTTCCCTAAGCAATCTCATATAAGTTATATATGTAATCATGTAAAATATTTTCATATTATTCATTTTTTGCAAGAAACTCAAAGAAAGAAAGAAAGGAAGGAAGGAAGGAAGGAAAAAGAAAGAAAGAAAAAAGAAAGAGAGAAAAATGGTATGTTTTGTCTGTCTTCAGATGACATCAGTTCTTTCTCTGGAGGCTGATAGCATTTTTTATCTTGAATCCTTTGGGATTGGGTTGGATCATAGTATTGTGGATAATAGCTAAGTCATCCACACTTCTTCATCGTACAATATTGCTGTTACTGTGTACAATGTTCTCTTGTTCTGCTCACTTTACTTTGTATCAGTTCATGTAAGTCTTTCCAGTTTTTCTGAAATCATCCTGCTTGTCATTTCACAATAATATTCCATTACAAGTATGTACCACAACTATAGATATCGCAATGGTGTTGCTGGATCAAAAGGTCAGTTTTATAGCCCTTTGGGCACAGTTCCAAATTGTTCTCCAGAATGGTTGGATCAGTTCACATCCAAATTAATATTCTTAAAACACAGCTCAGAACACATTATTCCCTCGCTCAAAAATCATCAGTGGTTCCCTAGGACGATCTTCATATTCAGCCTACCCCTGTGTTTAGATCCTGCTTCAGCTGGATTTCCACTGACCCTTCCAGATTCATTTTATGTTAGTCCCTCTCCCAAGTAGGGCACTCTTAACTGATCTATTCACTGATCCCTGAACTTGGAATTTCCTCTTTTATCTCTCAGCCTTTCCATCCAATACCTGGGATGTCCTCTTTCCTTACTGCAATTTCACAAGAGCCCTATTTTTCTTCACATTTAAGCTTTGGTACCACCTCTTTTCCTGACTTTGGCCTACTTGCTGTCTCTCCTGACACATTCTGTATCGCAGGAACTGCTTGTTTCACATTTATCTTTGTACTACCTAATGCCCTAACATCATATTTTGTACTCGAGCATTTCATAAATGCTTGTTGAATTTGAATTTCTCATCTTTGATTCACAGAAATATATTCTCTTGAGGATATGGACAGGGTATCCCAAAAGTCTCAGTGCAATTCAAAGCTTTAATAACTTCAAAAGTATATGTGCTACATAGTTATAAAAATAATATTTGAAAGGGCAATTACATATAATTTTCAAAATGTTGATATGTTTCTTATTTAATATAACCACTTTCTTGCGCTATTCATCATTCCAGTCAATTTTCAAACTTTGTGAAAACTTTCATTAGCTGCTTCTCAGTGACTTAAAGGATTGCATTTGTCATCCTAGCCTAAAGATTATTGAAAGAACGAGCTTTTGATGCATACATGACGGTTTTGATTTGACTCTACAAGAAAAAAAGTCTAATGGAGATCGATCAGGTGATGGAGGGGGTGGCTAAACTCTATTGATTAATCTACCAGTCTGAGAAAGTATCATACAGAAACAGTCACAAATGGAATACATAATGACAATGTGTCATCAAAATGAAAATGAAAAACTTATTACTCAAAATCCCTCAAATTAAGTAAGTTCACAAGAAATTTAAATAAACTTTTCAAATGATGCTTTTTTGTAAGTTTGTAGCATTTATACTTCTGAATTAAAGCTTAAAAAAAGACACCAAGACTTTTGGAACATCTTGTATATTATTAAACCCTTTGAATATGAAGATTTGAACCATTTGAGTTCAAATCTTAGTTCTACTGCTTATTACCTATGTCTCACTGCTGCTCTGCCCATCTCTGCAGGTCTTGTTAATAATACAGAATTGCAGGGGGAGGAGGAGGAAGGAAGGCAGGGGTGACTGGAGAGTGGAGGTGGGGTGGATAACAATCTATAATCATAATACTTAAGATTTATATAGTATCGTAAAGTTTGCAATATTTATTATATATTGTTATCTCAGTCACTTTCCTTCCTTCCTTTCTTTGTCTTTCTTCCTTTCTCTCTCTTTCCTCCTTTCTCTCTCTACTACTCTTTTCCTCCCTCCTTCTATCCTTCTTTCTTTCTCTCTCTACCTCCCTCCTTCCCACTGTTCCTTCCTTCCTTTCTTCTTTTTTCCCTCCTTCCCTTCCTTCTTCCTTCCTTCCTCCTACTTATCATTTATACCCCACTTGCTCCCAACTGAGATAATAATATATATGAAGAACTTTGCAAACCTTAAAACACTATATAAAAGCTAGGTATTGTTATTAATCAGGATTTGAGGTAGTTCTTGAAATTAAGACACAAATAAACTGGATGACAAAAAAAATTTTAAAAATCTAGCAAACTCCAGTTAAAAGGAGCAAAGATATAGAAGTAGTAGGCACCTGTAGCAACATAGGAACTGCAATTGAGCACTGACTTTATTTCAGCATCCTAGCAGCTACAGCAAAAAGGGAAATCCCTTTGGTTACACAGTTGTCATTACATAGAGGGAACAATCCATTTTACTGGTATGGTCTTGGCTTGTGTGGCCCAGTATTTGGCAGAAGGTACATGATAAGGGAAGTCCTGGGCCAGCAGAGGTAATTAAAACACTGAACAGCCTATTGTTGTCTACCAACAATGCAGTCAAGATTCTTTTGTTTATTTTGGTGTATGGGTGTGTGTGTGTGTGTGTGTGTGTGTGTGTGTGTGCATGTGCACACGTGCTTTCTTTTCTGACTTACATAGATAAAATGCAAAGTGGGCAACTCACAGCCAGGAAATCAGTCGGCTCATATAATTTACAGTTAGTTCCATTGTCAACTATTTAAAGGCAGGTGTAGGGCATACACTAATTCTCTTGCTACCACACTTCCATTTTGATCAGTGAACACATTTTTGGAACTCTCTGATTTGATCCAACAACTGGAATTCCATAGCTCTCTGTACTACTTTTGGGCATCATGAAGAATATGTCAGTCATCTGAGTGATTTTATGTAGATCCTCATTTGAATTTTGTTAGGCTGGTAACTGCTATACTTGCATTGAGTTTGACTCTCTTCCCACTACAGGTGAAGGACCACAGGTTGGTCCAGCGTTCCTTTCCGTCTTTCAGAGCAAGGGAAAGGTGGTCTCTTCAGGTTATAGAGTGACTGACTCTCTCTGGTGTCACTCTGCATGACAGCTTCCTTAGGGATGTGACCCCAAACAGAGGCTTGGCCCAGCATAGAGACAGCAGCCGTGGGCAGATGGTGACACGGCTGTTTGCGCAGTAGTTTGGCCTCAGCAGCTTTGGAAGAGCAGCGCTGAGCTCATTTTGAAGTAGGTCTAACAACATTCCTCTCCTGGCAGCCTTGTACTCTCCCCTCCAGTCATGTGCAAGCAAATGGTCTTGCAATGACTTTCACTCAATTTTCCTAGTGCCCTAGGATGCAAGCACCCAGGCCTATGGATTTGAATTCATTTTGATTATTTAAATAATTTTTCACCAAGGCTTCCCTAGTTTGGATTCCCTCCATCTTTCCCATGTGTTACCTATTCCAGGACCTAGCTCATTCCTTTTACTCAAGTTCAAACTTTAAAATCAACTATCTCTCTCTCAAAACTTCCCCTGCTCCCCTTAAAGTTTTATCCTTTGTAGTATGATCTTCGTTTTCTTTCATTTTCTAATTGGGGACATTTTATATTACTTTTATTCCCTCAATGGTTAATGAATAAAAGATCTGATTACTATCAATATCTTTTAACCTTATTAGAACAGAGCCTGCCGCATGTTCTTCTTCTCACCTTTCCCTCTTCCCTGTCTGTTTTAGCCTCTGTATCCTGTCTTCTCTCCACCTCTTCATCCACTATTATCTGCCTCAATCAGCTCTCTGAGCTTGCTGAATTACATATACCTATCAGCCTTTCAGTTGCTTCAGCCAACAGTGAAGCAAGAGGGCAAGGTGTTGAGGAGTGGACTCCATCCCTCTTGACGATCTCCTCTTTCCTTTCTCTTCTTGCCATCTGTCCTCTTGTTCTAGAGCAGGGGTGGGGAAATCTGTGGCCTCAATGCCGCATGTGGCCCTCTAGGCCCTCAAATATGGCCCTTGGACTGAATCCAAACAAATCCCTGTTCTGTGAAGTATGGATTCAGTCCAAGGGCCGCACTTAAGGACTGAGAGGGCCACACATGGCCTCAAGGCTTCAGGTTCCTCACCCCTGTCTAGAGTTTCCTCAAATTTTGGATTGGATGCATTTGACACATTACCAGTACGCTGGGGCCTGAATGGGCACAGCTCTAAATCACTGCTTAGTGGGAGTAGAAGGGAACTGTGAGAAGGAGCCTGCTATATCCTAGCTCCTGGTTTTTAAGATCTGGGAGATACCTTGTAAATGTTTCTTTAACTTGTGGAGGCCTATCATAGAAGTTCACAGTAACTCTTGAGATTAAAAGGTTAAAGAAAGACTGCTGTTCTTTAACATGGATCTGCCTTCCTAATTTCCTTAACCCCCATGCCTGAGGAGAAATTGTAAGTGAGTTGTCTGGATGATTTAAAAAAAAAAAAGAAATTTCAGAATCAAGTCTGGTCCTGGCATAATATTTGATAGCTAGGGGAAGGGTGGGGAAGAAGGGTGAGGTGGGGTGGAGAAAAAAAAGGAGGCTAGAAATAAGGGGAGAAATGGACATTTTGGTAAATTCGTGTTAGAAAATAGTTCTTTATCATTATGTTTTTTTTAAATGTGAATGGAGAATGATACATTTTCCCCCTATTTGGTTCATTCAAAAATGTTGAGGAATGTCTTAAATGTAGAGACATAAGTATTCTCTTGAGCAGCTTTATTTAAGCTCGAGATAGGGGAAAAACTCCAACCACTCATCATCTTAGAATGTTAGAGTTGTGGTCCAATTCCTTTATTTTTAAGGTAGAAAAAAAGAAGTCTAGAGTGGACAATTGACTTGCTCAAAGTCACCCAGTTAGTAGCAGATCTGGGATTAGAACTCAGGTCTCTAAAGCATATCTTTCCCACCCCCACCTTCTGTTGGCTTTAAGGAAGCTCTTTTCTCTCTGCCTGAACATCTGTGTGGAATTTGGTAGCTGTGGTGTTTGGATTGCTGCAGCTGTAATTAATCTCTAGGTTAATTATGAGCTCTGTTGTCATTTCCTAGATATAATTAAACTGCATAGCCGGAGAAAGTTTGGAAAATAGGTTTTCCAAGAAAACTCCTCCCTAAAACTTGGCAAAAAGCTCTAGAGTGACATATAATCAGCCAATTAAATATAAGCTGGAAGCCTCCTGTCCTTCAGGATTAGTTTATATGAAGAAAACCAAAGTATGTAAGCACACTAGTGATATCTTGGCTGTGTCTAGGCCACATTTTGGGGAAGGGCTCAAAGTACTTTGCAGGCATGCTCTCATTAATCCTTATAATAAGCCCCATGAAGTAGCAAGACAGTAAAGGCATTATGAATCCCTTTCTAAGGAAGAAAAAAGAGCAGCTTAGAGAGATCAAGTGACTTGCCCAAGGCCGCATTGAAAGTGAACCAAAGGAAGAAAAGAAGCGTTTATTAAGTGCTTACTCTGTGCCAGGCACTGTACTAAGCACTTTACAAATTATTTACAAATATTATTTTATTTTATCCTCACAACAAACCTGGAATAGAGGCTCTATTATTATCCTCATTTTACAGGTGAGGAAACTGTGACAGAGGTTAAGTGTGACTTGCCCAGTTCATATAGCTAGTAAATGCCTGAGGTTGGATTTGAATTCAGATCTTCCTGACTCCAGGCCCAGTGTTCTCTTCATTACACCTATATTTCTGATGTCATTAGGGATCCTTTTTAGATAATGCTTTCTCTTTTGGCAAATTTTTTTTGGTGAGATTTTGTAGTTTCTATCATATTTGAGAAAATTATGATAGAATAAATATGGTCTATTGATTTGAAGGGAGAACTAGCTCAGGAGATAAGATGCTAGATTTTTTTTTAGGCAATTGGGGTTAAGTGACTTGCCCAGAGTCACACAGCTAGTAAGTGTCAAGTGTTTGGTCTGAGGCTGGATTTGAACTCAGGTCCTCCTGACTTCAGGGCCAGTGCTCTATCCACTGTGCCACCTAGCTGCCCCAAGTTGCTAGATTTTTAAAAGTGGTTTGGCCACGGTCCCATCCATTGCTTTCTGATGGGTGTTTGGGGCAGGCTGAATAATTATCATTCTTTAGTCGAGAGGGAAGGATTGGGGGCAGCAACTCAAGAAGATGCCCGTGATTGATAGCATTTCAGAGATGGAAGGGATCTAAATGGCCATCTGGTTTAACCAGTGCCTCTGTAATATAGTGTTAGAGATTTAGAGCTGAAAGGACCTGTTGAGGTCACCCAGTCTAATCCCTTCATTTAAAAGGAGAGGGAACTGAAACAGAGAGAAGTTAAATGATTTCCCAAGGTCAAGTGGGTGGTGGAGCTGAGATTTGAACTCAGGAACTATTTTGACTTCAGATCTGGCATTCTTTCCATTTCACTATGTAGGGTATTCCAGGAATCTTTGTGCAGTTTTAAGCATTCATGGCTTAAAATAAAAAAAGTAATAATGTTTAATAGCTTAAATTAGCATTTTAAACTTCAATAGCTTATAACTGCACTCTATGTATGTGAGTATATATATGTAGGTATAGATGAGTGACATCTAACAAATGGCCACCTGGCCTTTAAAGAACTCCAACTTGTTTTTTTTTTTTTTAACAAGGTAGAAAATAGAAGCAACAGATTTTTAAAAAGTCTGAGTTTATACTGCATGAGTATTCCTTGTTCCAACCTATCAAACTATTCATTGATTTGAATCTGTAATCTAATTGACATGGAGAATTCTTTAGGTGGAAACTCTCTCTACCAAACGCCGAGCAGACTTGTCCGCAATTTATAATTTTAGTTACTTGTAGGGCAGCTAGGTAGCACAAAGGATAGATGCCAGGCCTGGAGTCAGGAAGACTCATCTCCTGAGTTCAAATATAGCCTCAGACACTTAATAACTGTGTGGCTCTGGGCAAGTCATTTGACCCCATTTGCCTCAGTTTCCTCATCTGTAAAATAGGCTGGAGAAGGAAATGGCAAACTACTCCAGTATCTCTGCCAAGAAAACTCCAAAAGGGGTCACAAAGAGTTAGATACAACTGAAAATGAACAACAACAAAACTTGTAGTACTGAGAGGGTGAATAACTTGCCTGTAGATTATATTAATACATGTCAAAGGCAAGACTTAAACCCAGATCTCCCTTATTCCGAGGCAAGTCCTCTATTTACTGTACTATGTTACCTCTCCTTAAAGTAGTATTAGGCAGCCTAATGCAGTAGAAATAGTGGTACTTATGAAATCTGTGGTGTTGGCTTCAATTCCTTGCTATGCTAACACCTGGGTGCTTTTGGACAAGTCTAGATCTTAATTTCTTCTCTATAAAATGAGGTGGTTGCTCTCTATGACCTCTTTAGGCCTTCCTAGCTATGAATTTATGAACCTATGATCATCTTATTGTAAATCCAAATGACTTGTTGAAATCTCTTGGAACTCTCAGAGCCTAGAATTAGAAAAGAGGTTGATTGAGAAGAGGTTTGGCTTGGTTTTCCCCAAATTCCTGGAGTTTTGAGAAAACTGGGGAAACCCTCTGCTAATGGTAAAAGCTGCCATACTCACAACTAAGTATGTTGGATCATAGAGAAACATTTTTCTTTCTCAGTAGGGCAAGTGTCTCATTTCCTTTTTAAAATGGTCATCTGAGGATCTCATTCCTAGGAAAGAAGAGGTGAAGGGATCAAAAGTGGCTTTGACATCCATCTGCAGGAAGTCTACCTTTGAGAATCTGTCCATCTTTTGTGTTCTGGTTGCCAACCTTTAGTTTAGGTACAAGTACATTTTTTGCAAGTGGCACAGACATTTCATAAAAAGAAAAGGCTTTAATGTTGTATCACATCATCAGTAGTAGTAGAAATCTTCCTAACTCAGATATTCAATGAGTCAGCAAAAGAGCTGGAGCCTCAAGGAAGCCCAATTGAAAGCCAAGTAACTCACACCAAAATTCCTTAGTATCCCTAAACTTAGAAAAGATGTAGATTCCATGTACCTTGCTTCTAATTCCATCAAGAACATCTTTTGAGTCAAACAAGCCAGGTAAGAGACTTTACTCTCCGACTTGCTGTGTGTGAGATGATAGTGCAATAAAGAAGGCAGAAGCAGAGCAAGGTTCTCACTTTCTAATTTCTGTGGCCAATAGTTTGAGTACTAAAATATGAGTGCCTGTGTGAATATCATCTGATGAGCATACAGCTTACTGCCTATAATAACCATGGGGTCTCGTTATCTTCTTATTGGCTTCCTCTTTATACTATCATTTCCAATAATCCAATGACCATAATTACATTAGATTTTTTTTCAAATTGTGGATTAGTTAGGTTTAACCATATATCACCATCAGAATTAGTGGATATTGGAAATTAATCTGGCTGTACTAAAAGATTGCGTCAATCTATACTTAAAAAAAATAGTGGGGCAGCTAGGTGGCACAGTGGATAGAGCATTGGTCCTGGAGTCAGGAGGACAAGAGTTCAAATCTGTCCTCAGACACATAACACTCATTAGCTGTGTAACTCTGGGCACGTCACTTAACCCCAATTGCCTCATAAAAAAAAACCAAACAAAAAAAATTATGATTAGAAAGAATGTACTGTGAGAAAAAAATAATCCTTGTACTAGAAATATTCTATTGTGGATAAAATAATTTTTACACACACACACACACACACACACACACACACACACACACACACACACACACACACACCATGGCTTCAAGCCTGAAGCATTTGTATAAGACTCTCCTCATTGGTGGATAAAATGATAACTAGATTCAGTGAGACTGCCTAAAGGAGATTGTTAGTGTCAAACTTTTGGAGAAGAAAGATGTTCTTTTTCCTTGCTGTTTCAGGAGCTCTCTCTCTCTCTTACACTCTTTCTTTCTTTCTCTCTGTCTCTGTATCTCTCCCTCCCCCTGTCTCCTAGTCTTCCCCTCCTCTATATTTCAGATGACAGAGATGTAGGGGACAATTTCTAGGTGACCTTCCTAGAGGCTTCAGGAAATTTCTCAATTGGTATGATCAAAGCTTCTCTCCCTCTGGGCTGAGATATCTTATTTCCAATGGAAGAGCTCATTCACTCTGAGTTTTATCAGGAATATTCTAATCTATAGAATTCCCCTGATTTCTGCTTTCTATCTACTTGAATAAATGGATTTATTCCCTACTCTTTATTTGTGATGGTCTTTTGTGTAACTAGCATCTGGATATAAGCTTGGAGCACCACCTTCCTCTTCACTCCACTCTGCATCTGTTTCCTTGTGGTCTCAACTCCACAGAAACAAGATGCCTCTCTCAGGTTGAACTATCACTTCTGATCTCATCACCATCTGCTAACTCAAGCCTTAACTGATGTCGCCTCCCTCAGCCTCCTCTGCCCTCTCACTGGAGGACTGGAAGGTGGAGTAACAAACTCTTCTTAGTGTCTTCCTTTGTAGAGGGTAGAAACTGCTTTTCAGTTTGTCTGTATCTTCTGCCATACCTGGTTTCAACTCCATAGAATAAGATGCCACCATATTAGGTAGCCCCTGGTTTCTCTATCCCACTACTTTCCTGCCTCTTTTCCTGACTTTTGTGCGTTATCTCCTCCCCACCCCCCATTAGACTCTAAGCTCCTTGAGGGCAGGGGCTATCTTTTTTTTTTTTTTAGTTAATTGTATCCCCAGTACTTAGCACAGTGCCTGGTACATAGTAGCACATTGTTTATTGGATTCGATTTAAGGGAAGGTTCCCAGGAAAGTGGCTTGAACCAACAAAACAAAATATTCCCTTAGACTAACAATATTTGGTGGGGAGGGCAGGGGGGAATACAATTCTAGCCCAGTTTGTTGTCCTTCTTACTTAAAGAGGACCAAAATGACATCACTATGTCAGGGTCAAGGTACAGCATGCCAGACTGGCTGATCAGACCAATACAAGTTGGGCAGGCTCTACCACAAATAGTTCAAATGAACATTGGAGAGCAGATGTCTCTAAATTTGTGTATCTCGTGTTTCTTTTGAGATACTGCAATTTTGCTTTGCTCATAGAGCACAGCATCTTCTTTGATGGGCATACACCATATTTGGGTAGTTCTGTGCCAGTGTCTTCCATGTCTCACAACTGGTTCCATAATTCTTCAGACAGACCTTGAGAGTGTCCTTGATTGGCTCCTGAGCATTTGCCTTGTGTGAGTTCTCTATAAAATGGTTGATTGCTGTCCTTTGTTCCTGCAGAGGACCAAGATGACATCATTATGTTACAGTCCAGTTACAGTGTGTCCGACTGTGACTGATCAGACCAATGTGAGCTCGGAATGTTCTACTTACAGATCAGGCACAAACAGGCTATGTGAATGTTTGGGTGGATCCTCTAAATTTGCTTGTCTCGTATTTCTTTTGAGTATTGCAATTCAGCTTTGCTCATACAGCACGGCACCTTCTTTGATGAGGGTATGCCGTGTAGGGCGGTCCTGTGCCAGTGTCTCCCATGTCGTGCAATCAGTCCCAAAATTCTTCAGAGAGACCTTGAGTGTTCTTGTATTGCTTCTTCTGACCACCATGTGAGCACTTGCCTTGTGTGAATTCTCCATAAAATAGTCTTTTAGACAAGCTTATATTTGTCATTTGAGCAATGTGGGCCAGCCCATCAGAGTTGCTCTCTCTGTAGTAGAGTTTGAATGCTTGACAATTTAGTTCGAGAAAACACCTCAGTGTCTGGTACCTTGTCCTGTCAGGAGATCTTTAGAATCTTCCTAAGACAATTCAAATGGAAGCAATTCAGTTTCCTGGCATGGTGCTGGTATACTGTCCAGGTTACTCAGTCATACAACAATGAGGTCATCACAATGGCTCTGTAGACCTTTAGTATGTTAGTCAGTTTGATACCTCTTCTCCCCCATACTTTCTTTCAGAGCCTCTCAAAAGCTGAGCTAGCTCTGGCAATGTGTGAGTCAAACTTATTATCAATATGTACATGCCTGGAAAGTATACTGCCAAGGTAAGTGAACTTATCCAAAGTATTCAAAACTTCTCCATTTGCTGTAATTAATAGTTCCACATATGGATGGTGTGGTGCTGGTTGGTGGAGAACCTGTGTTTTCTTGGTGTTAATTGTTAGGCCAAAATTAGCACAAGCAGCAGAGAATCAATCCATGTTTTGTTGCATCTCATCTGTGAACAAAATATCATACAACAACTCTCCTTCTACTTTAGTCTTTGCTTGTTGCCTTTTCAAATTAAATAATATAGCATCGGTGCAGTAGGTGACCTTTATGCCATGTTTGTTTTCAACATTACTGAAAACATCATGCTGAAAACATGGGAGCAAACACATAGCCTTGCTTCACTCCTCTGGTGACTGGGGAAGCGTGAGAACATCATCCATTATCCAGACTCTGGGCAAGCAGGAAATTGATGTAGAGTACTGATGAACTTCTCTGGGCAACCAAATTTTGACTTAATTTTCCATAAGCCCTCACAATGGAAAGTATTAAAGGTCAGACCAATAGAGTAATATTTTAGGCAAACATATGCTTTGCATTTGAATAATGTGGCCAGCCTATTAGAATTGTGCTTTATACAGTAGAGTTTGAATGTTTGGCAGTTAATTCAAGAAAGGACTTCAGTGTCTGGTACCTTATCCTGCCAGGTGATTTTTAGACTCTTCCAAAGACAATTCAAATGGAAGCAATTCAGTTTCTTGGCACAGCATTGGCATACTATCCAGGTTTCAGAGTCTAAAACAATATCTCTCCCCACTTTCTTAAGGAGCCTCCCAAACACTGAGTTAGCTCTGGCAAAGCATGCATCAATCTCATCATCTATTTGTACAGCCCTAGAAAATATACTGCCAAGCTAAGTGAACTTAGCCATAGCATTCAAAATTTCTCCATTTGCTGTAACCTAGTCCAGTGCCATACCTCTAAAGAGAGCAGAATGACTAGCCTTATGGCCCCTTCTCCTCTTCTCTAGGCAATTATCAAAATCTTGCTTGGGAAAACAAAACAAAACAAAGTCTCCCTTGGAGAGAGGTAGACAAGATTCCCAGAATATCTATTAAAGCTTCTCTATGCGTCACATTTAGACACCTCATGTGGACATAAACATAACATATACGGGCAATACACATACCATATATTTATTTATGATTTCATCAGTGTAGGAAATTTCCCTCTAGGGATTCAGATCACCAAATCATATATAAGTTATAGTCTGAGAGTTGTTTGAGGCCCTGAGAGATAAAGGGACTTCAATTTAGTAAACATGTATCAAGTTCCTAATACAGTATGTTCCAGGAATTGGGGTTAAAAGACTTGTTCTTCAGATTCCACGGTTAGTTTGTTGTGTTAGAAGCAAGAGTTGAACTGAGATCTTCCTGCCTCCATCAATGGACAATTTGCTGCTTTTTTGCTCCGATTTTTTTTGGTCCTATTTGCTCTTCTAGACAATTTGCTACTTTTACTTCTTGCCAATGAGTCAACAGATATTTATTGATTATCTGTACTCAATAAATATAATAAGTTCTCAAAAGGATACACACATATACTGCGTTCAAGAAATATTATTTCATATAATTAACACCCACACCAAAATGGCTGATGACAAATCAATTATGTGAAACTTATTTCCTCATGCAGTATGGGGTTGAGGACCAGGCAGAATCACTGAGGATCTGAAATCTGTGAGTCAATCACTATCATCTTAATTAATATGGACATAGTGGAAACTGATTTTTTTCTTACGGTTTTTGTAGCTTCTTTGAGTTTTTGTTCATTATAGGATTAAGTTCTTCTGTCATGATTCCTCATAAAGCACCAAAGGTGTTGGGCCATAAGGTACCATCTGAAAGAATGGAAAATTGTATAATTCCATACTAGATACAGTGTGACAGTAATAGTATGATGATAACAATGAGTTGAGACTCAGGAGCATAGTGGTTCCCAACTTTTTAAAATTGTTGCTCTGTAAACCCTTTTCAACAGGAACAAAAGGTATTGTGAACCCCTAGGGAAATTTAATATACTACTCATAATATTCTGCAATCATTTACTGCTTACGGTGCTAGTAAAGAATTTTTAGCTTAGACCCCTTGGACCATTTTTTGTGAACCCCCAAGGGGTTCCTGAACAACTAAATGGAAATCATTGCAGTAGCACAATATTTGCCCCCCACAATTAGGTTATATTGAGACACAAAGTTGAATAGGAAGCAATTGAGAAAATATTGCACAGTAAAATTGATTTTTTCAATTTAGTTGGGGAGTAAGAATATTTTGGTTAATGGTGTATGTGTGTATGAATTAGACTTTGATATATATATGCATACATATTTATGCCTTTTTAATAATTACAGGTTTCCTTTATCATAATCAATAATATCAGAATCATAAAGGTATGTGTTTTTCTAAGAATAAAATTAAGTATCAGGAAGGCCTTCCTGATTGTGAGTTGTCAGATGATAGGATCCATTTCTAAGGAAGGCTAGACAATTCTCTTTTGGGGGGATTATTAATCCTGGGATAGGCAGCTAGTTTTCTGTCATGATTTGAACATAATCTTTCCCAGTGGCAAGAAGTTAGATCAATTTTTTTTTTTTTGAGATTTCATCTAACCCTCTGGATCTGTGAAATAAGAAACTATTCATAGTTAATGAGGCAGCTGGTGGTGCAGCGGATGTAGCCCTAGGCCAGGAATCAAGAAAACCCAAGTTCAAATCTGGCCTCTGACACATACTAGCTGTGTGACCCTGGGCAAGTCACTTAACTTCTGTTTGCCTCAGTTTCCTCACCTGCAAATTGGGGATAATAATAGCACCCACCTGGAAGGATTGTTATGAGAATCAAATGAGACAATATATGTAAAGCAACACAGTGTTTGATATATAGTAGGTGCTATATAAATGCATAACCCTCTCTCCCCTCCTTCCTTCCCTTCCCAAATGTAGACACATAATTAAATTTTTTTGCATTTTCACAAGGTAGGTGGTACAGTGGGTCTAGAACTGAAATTGAAATCGTTAAGACCTGAGTTCAAAAATGGCTTGAAACACTTATTTTTAGCTGTATAGCTTTTTTATTTTAGTGAAGCTTGGATTATGCTATACTTAGAAAAGAAGATATCATCTCAGCTCAGCAACATTCTAACGTGGTTTTATCAGAAACAAAGCCTGCCCACTCTATACTCTATGTACTTAAACCTTTATCATTTATTATATTCAATTATTCTCTTGTCTTTCATTAAATTGTGAGATCCTTGAGGACAGAGACTGTCTTTTGACTCTTTTTGTATCCCTAGGACTTAGTAGTAAATAGTAATTGTTTCTGTTCTGGCCAGAAACTCTGAAGGTCTTCCCCTCCCAGATTGATTGTTTTGTAAAAGTAAAGGAGGCCACTTTTTGCCTCAGTTCTAGCGTTTAATTACTGAATGGGTGTTACCTCAGACAAACTGAGACTGGGAAAGATGTTGGCTTAAAAAGCCCAGGGTCTCCCGCTGCATCCAGTGCCATTGCCAATTATCCTGACCTATATCTTGCCACTGGACTCCAATGACTCTGGAGGAGAGTAATTTCACAGCTCTGCCTCATTTAAATCCAATTCACTTGCAAGTCAAGACATCACCCTCCTGATGTCATCAGTCCTCTCCAGAACAAAAGACGAACAACAAACAACAAGGACTTAGCACAATGCCTGGCACATAGTAGGCACTTAATAAATGTTTAACATGTGTCAGACAGGCTGAATTAAACACACATCTGTTGGATGAGTGCATGATGCTAAGATCTATGTAGGATATAAAAATAAATAAAATACTATCCCTGTCCTCATGGAGACGTAGTCTACTTTATGAAAATCAAATACAGTAAAGGAAAAGTGAACAAAAATACCATACAGTCAACAGGGAACAGCAATTGGTTACCATAGAAAGAGCATTGGATGTGGGGTCAGAGGACCTGGGTTAGAATCTTTCCTCTGCCACTTTCTACCTTGGACCAGTAAATCACTGACTCTCACTGGGTCTTAATTTCCTCAACTGTAAAATGATGAGGTTGGTGTAGATGGCCTTAAAGGTGACTTTCATGTCTAAATCTGTCATACCACAACCCTGAAGGTAGATAAAAATTCATTTGGTGGAGTTTTCCCCTCTGTGATGCCCATTTTTATCCACATTTTACCAACGAGGAAACAACGATAGAGAAAGATGAAATGACTTGTCCAGAATCACACGGGTAGTAAGTATAGACACAGAGCTCGAACTCAGGTCCTCCTAACTCCAGGTGAGACCTTTAATGCATTTACTACCTAGGTGTGTGATCATATACAAACACTAGTAAAGTCACACATAAGAACCCATGCCAGCAGAAAACTTGTTTGCTACTCTTCCTGTGCAGTGAAGAAGAGGTAGGGGGCATTTTTGTATATACAGAGTGGTTCTCCATCATTGCTTAGGCTAGAAGAGTAGGAAATGTGTTTAAATTGCAATATGAGTGATTTAAGATAGAAAAAAAAGGTATACACAAGAACTATTGTTAAATGTCAGAATGCATTTCTTAAAGAAGTTGAAATGCCTTTCTGCTGAATGTTACTTTCTCCTTTCTCTAAGGCGGTATAAGTACAGTCTGCCTGAATGAAGGAAAATGGACTGGATGCCCTCTTGAGCCCTAGAATTCTCTGCTTCTTATGAATACTTCTTTTTGAGTGAAATTATCCATCCCAGTAGCTGGAGGTGTTTGTCAGTTCATGGAGGTAAACCATTTATAGAAAAACACCAGCCTTGATCCCACCTTGGGACAAATCTGTCTGCAACAGTTGTACATGACTTCTTACTCTGCTGTCTTCTAGCCCAGCTGTTACTGTGGTGCATAGAGGATAATGAATCTGGTGATTTTTGTATTCATATTGCAGCTAGGTAGTAAATGCATTAAAGGTCTCACCTGGAGTTAGGAAGACCTGAGTTCAAATCCTGCCTCCATGCTTACTACCTGTGTGATCCGGGGTAAGTCATTTCACCTTTCTCTACTGCAGTTTCCTCATTGGTAAAATGGGGATAATGATAGCACCCATTTTACAGGATTGTTGTACAGATCAAATGAGAATGTATGTTTAAAGCACTTTGCAAACCTTAAAGAACTATATTAGATATTATAATTATTATTAATTTTATTTCCTTTAAAAACCAGGTGATTGACCTGATTAATTTGTTTAGGATATCTGTAACATAGATAAATCATCAGCCTTTCAGATAGATAGATAGTTAGATAGATAGATAGAGAATGAGAATGAATGAATACAAGGTAAAGGAAGCTTATTCAAATTTCATACTTAGAAGCAGAATTGGAGATAAAACAAAGTTCTCCAGGAAAGCCTTGACTAACCCAGGACAATGTAGGCTTTGCTCCAGAGAGTTGATATGACAGTTCCTCTTTGTGATAATCACCCTTCCTGAGCCTTGCCTTGTAATCCAGACAATCCTCTTCCAGCCTATGTGTGCTAACCCAACATTCTATTCAGCTGAACTTTCCCTACCACAAGAATCCTACAGATTCCTAGCCTTCAGAATCCCAAGCTCTTGTTCCATACAAGATCTCATAATACACTAGGATTCTCCTTTCCTTCATTAAAAAAGGCTAATTTCCTTTTCATCAATCTCACTTTATTAAATCAATCTCATATTGAATATATGCAATAAGTAGTTTTCAAATGCCTACTCTGTGTAGAACACTGTGAAAAGTTCTGAGAAGACAAAATTTTGAAAAGACATGGTTATTACTCATCATTTTTATAGTATCATAGGCTGGTGATTATAAAGGGTACATTGAAATGCGCTAGGAGATAGGTGAACTTAATTGGGAATGGGTCCAGAAAGGAGTAGGATTAATTAGTATAGGGAAGAGGGTATAGAAGGAGGTAGTTATGTGCATGTTACTTGCAATTAAGGGCAATGAAATTAGAAGATTGGGTTTGGGGAACCAGTATAAATAACCAAGGATAGATTGATGTTTCATGCTTTTTATAAGCAGAACTTTGAGAATATATTGAAGATGTGTTGGGTTCATCTGTCTCAGTTCAAAATAGTATTTAAGACATTTGTGCTTTGGAGAGTGTCTACATTAAATATCTTATTCTAGAATGAAAATTATTTTTAAAGGATTCTCAGGGAACTTTGTGTAAGTTCAAAGTAATAATTGAATATGAAAGATATCACATAGTAAGTAAACGATTTGGTGTTTGATGGCAACTATATTAAAATATGGTATAGTGTGTAACTGACGTTTGAAGTTATTGATGATTTGTTGGAAAAAAGACAAATGAATTTGACTATGAGAAAAGCTTTATTTACAATGCCGATGCTTATCATAATGGGCAGGTATTATGCGCTGGTTTTGAAATAGGTTGTCCTTGTTATGTAACTTCACACAATGTAAACAAAGACAAAAATAGTTTATGAATTTGAGCATAAACTCTTGTAACAGAATAAGATGAAATTGGAAGGAAAAAATGAACTGTCAACTGCATTATTACAAAGATATTCTTTATAGATTTGAACAGCACATGTCATTTTCAATTTTTTATTATAGTGTGTGACCAATGAACCAGGTATTTTGAATACTATATGTAGAAGAATATTATATGTACAATATGTACGTATTATATGTAGAAGAAAGATAATATACTTAAATTCAGAGGGCTAAAATAGCTAAAGAGATCTCATGTTGTCTATTTTCTTTTGAAGAAATTACATATCATGGTTCTTTAAAGTCATATCTAGTAAAAAAAAAATCTCAGTTTCTAGATATAGATTTGTGCTCTGCAGGGTTCATGGGTAATAATGCCTGAAGCTCTCCAACAAAGGTAGTTTCCTGAATTAATGGAGCACATCTGGGCATGGGTCCAATAAAAATGTTGGCTGGATGCTTCCTTGGAAAATAATATTGGAAACTGTTTAACTGCAATCAGTCAGTACGGGATAAAATGAACCACTCCCATTCACTTTTCCAATTGCTTCCCTGCTAGACCAGCTGTGTGTCCTTGGGAAAGGGGCTATAGGTTGGAGGTGTCAAGTTCACATGAACTTGAGAGAAAAAAGGAAATTCAAATGCAGAGAGCCATTTTCCAAGTGGCATGTCTCAGACTATTGATCAACATTTTATATGTACAGTTAGGTATATTAAAAAGTCTCTCATAATAATGCTTTTACCTGGAATATGGATGGCCTTCATTTATGTAGTTTTTTACCCTGAGGAGTTCAAAGCATACTACCAGTATTGCTTAAATAAATCTGCCTACTAACCTTCCAGTAAGATAGATGGGTGACTTACATATGGTTGGTAGTTTTTCCATTTCTCTGATGGGGAAATCAAGGCTTAAAGTAATGAAATACCCTGTATACAGCCTCTAATCCTTCGCAGAGAGTAGGTTTATGTATGGGTAGTTTAAATATTAAAATGGGAGAATACAAGAGTACAATTCTTTTTTTTTTTTTTTTTTGGCTAGGCAATGGGGTTAAGTGATTTACCCAGGGTCACACATGTAGTGTCAAATGTCTGAGGCTGGATTTGAATTCAGGTCCTCCTGACTCCAGGGCCAATGCTCTATCCACTGCACCACCTAGCTGCCCCCAAGAGTATAATTCTTAATGTGGAGTCCTTGAACTTAATTTAAAAAAAAATTGGTAACTATTTCAGTATAATTGACTTCATTTGTATTCTTATGCAATTTAATTTATACATTTAAAATATTATTTTGAGGAGTCCACAAATTTTATTGGACTGCCACAGTGACCAATGACACACATGAAAAGGTTTAGAACTCTTGCCATAGAGAGTCTCTTTTTCTTCTAGTTTTCAAAAAATATATTTTTATTTATTTTGTTAAATATTTCCTAATTTAATATAAAATTTTTAAACAATCATTTAAAAATTTGAGTTTCAAATTCTCTCCCTCTGTCTTCGAGAAGGCAAGCAATTTGATATTGATTATACATGTGAAGTCATACAAAACATATTTCCATATTAGCCATGGTGCAAAAGAAAACACAGACAAAAAAACCCAATAAAAATAAAGAAAGTTTCAAAATAGTATGCTTCAATCTTCATTCAGAGTTCACCATTTCTGTCTTTGGATGTAGATAGCAGTTTTCATCATGCGTCCTTTGGAATTGTCTTGAATCATTGGCGTGATCCAGAGTAGTTTAGTCTTTCACAGTTGATCATCCTTACGATATTGTTACTATATACAAAGTTCTCCTGGTTCTGCTCACTTCACTTTGCATGAGTTCATATAAGTCTTCCCCAGTTTTTTCTGAAGCTGTCCTGCTCATTTCTTACAGAACAATTGTATTCCTTCACAATCATATATCACAATTTCTTTAGCCTTTCCTAAATTGATGGACATCCTTTCAATTTCTAATTTTTTGCCACCACAAAAAGAGATACTATAAATATTTTTGTACAAATAAGTCCTTCTCTCTCTCTCTCTCTCTCTCTCTCTCTCTCTCTCTCTCTCCCCCCCCCCTCCCTCCCTC
>NW_020954610.1:67533877-67563209 GCF_900497805.2 Vombatus ursinus
CAAATTGCTTTCCCAAATGACTGGATTAATTCAGAATTCCAGTCCAATAAATTGGCAAGTTTTCCACATCCTCTCTAGCATTTCTCATTTTCCTTTTCTGTCATGTTAGCCAACCTGATAGGTGTGAGGTAGTATCTCAGAGTTGTTTTAATTTGCATTTTTCTGATCAGTAATGATTTAGAGCATTTTTTTTTCATGGGACTATTGAGTTCTTCTTCTGAAAACTGCCTGTTTATATTTTTGACCAATTTATCAACTGGGGAATGGTCCTTATTTGTATATATTTGGCTCAGTTTTCCATGTATTTGAGAAATGAGGCTTTTATCAGAGAAATTTGCTGTAAAAATGTTTCCTATTTTCATTTATTTTGACTGTACTTTGTGCAAAAGCTTTTTAATTTTATGTAATCCAAATTATTTATTTTACTTCCTGTGATCCTGTCTATCTCTTGTTTGGTGATAAGCACTTCCCTTATTCATAGATCTGATAGGCACATTTTCTTATGCTCCCCTAATTTACTTATTCACCCTTTATGTCTAAAGTATTTATCCATTTTGACCTTGTCTTGGTATACAATGTGAGATGCTGGTCTATACCTAATTTCTGCCAAACTGCTTTCCAATTTTCCCAGCAATTTTTGTCAAATGTCAAATTTTTCTCAAATAGACAAATTCTCGAGTTTCCAAATCTAAACATTTAATAAGTACCTACTGTGTGCATAGGACTGTGCTATGTACTATGGGAGTAACACAGTGCTCCTAGAAGTATTAAGACAAGAATGGAGCCAGCAGTAGCAGCAAAGAGGTGAGGTTAGAGTGAGACTAGGCATTGAGCAAGACAATAATAGTGGAATTCTTGATTCAGGAGGGTTGCCTTCACTGTAAAAGACAGAGTCCTTTGAGATAAGAGACTGTCTTTTACCTTTCTTTATATCCCCAGTGCTTAGTACAGTGCCAGGTAGATAGCAGGCACTTGATAAATGTTTATTGACTGACTGACCGGCTCTGCTCCACCCAGTGATATTTGGGCAATATAGACACGCTGTTATCAACTTTAATATAAAGTGCAGACAAAAAGGAGTCATGGATACTTGGCAGGACTAGATTCTACATTCTCCTATCTTTTTCTTGAGACACAACACAACAAAAATTGAACAGCAGGAATATTGTCTTTAGGACTTGGTAAAATTTTATTCCCAGGTAAATTAGATAAAAATTCTACATTTGTTTGAAAAACAAATGCTTTTTGTTTTTAATATTAAAATTTGTTCTACTGCTGAGTCAGAAATTACCCACCTTTTTTTAATGAACAAACTGCAAACATTATCAGGTGGTTAAGGAATTTCTTAGCAGAATTCATATGTTCCTAAATCTTAGTCCTCCTCCTCCACATTTTCTCCTAGTCTCCCTTTGATACTTTGAGATCCCAGCTCCATTAAAGTGGGCATTCCCTCTAGTGATTCATCTTGCAACCCATTGATGCCTTCTCATCTTATCCTGTTGCCTCTGTCCTCCCTCAAATTCTATACATGAAGCCTGCCCAACATGATACATACTTTCCTCTATATCCTTTGATATTGCTTGTATACCCGCAGAGTAAAGGGACCAGCCACCATCTATCCCTTTGTCTTGCTACAAGACTACTCATGTTTTTGACATCATCTGTTATGGCTTCCCTTGTACAATTATTTTTTTTTCTTGGGGATGTGTTGCAGTCTACTCCTCTCTCTCTCTCCCACCACCCCATTTACTAATCCATTGTTCTTTGGGTAACCCTCAGAGTTAATTCTTCTGAGACTGTAGTATTCTATGACTCAAAATCAAGCATCATCTTTGGAGAATGTTAGCTGTTCTTTTAACTCCTAAGGTATTTTAAAATGATGAATGAGTGATTGGAAAACATTTTAAAAATAGTGCATGTTGTACAACTTTCAAAGGATATTAGTAATATCAATGTCAAAGACAGTATTGGTCAGTGTTAGTGTTATAATTCTATTGGCTGGAATATGAGCCTATCTATCCAAGGTTCTCATGTTCCAATTTCTAAATATCAAATCTTAAGCCTTCATTTTCCTCTCTCTTTTTCTCCTCTTATTTTTCTCATTCAATCAAAGAACTTTTCTTCTTTCTATCACCTTGGAGCTTATTTCTAAAGAAGAAGAAATGAACTGCAAAATCTATTTGTTCAGCACTCTGAACGTCTGAGAAGTTTATGAGCTTGAAGTTGTCTGAGCAGGAAACACAACACAAATTGGGATAAAATGTTCTTTCATTCCTTTATTTGTGCAAGTGTTTTTCAGCAGCATACTGTCTTCCATAGAAAGCTCTGTTGAATAAGGTCGAATAGATTTAAAACACTAAAGTACTTGTGCTGGACACAATGTGCATACAATGTTGTCGAATGCAACTGCCAGCCACTTCACAGCCTCTCTTTGCCACACGTGCTGGTCCCATGATAAACAAGAGAATTTGAACAGATAATGAAAATGATTGACTGAAAATGTTAGCCAGTTGAATCCAATAATATGCACTGTAGGCAGAGGGGGTGATGGGTTTATGGAGCGTATTGATTAGCTAATAATAAAAGGAAGATGTTACTGATGAGGGAGATAGATGAAACAGAGGAGCTGTGATTCATTAAGGATTGAGAAGAAAAGGATCTAATGCTTAGTGATGGGATAAAAGAGAAGAAAAATTCTTACCAGTGGCTATGAATTCAACCAAGCTCTGTTTGTCTCAAGGTGAAGAAAGCCAAAGTAGAGAATATTCCCTGCTGGGAACCAGAATACCCAAGGTAGAAGTGTTGTACAGGATGTGGTAGTTTTAAAAGTTTCCCTAAAACACCATTTCCCTGCTCTGATAACCTTGTTAAAAATGCTCTTTGATAGTACAATATTTTCATGGCAATCTTTAAAAAGGTTTTTACATAAGTTTCAGTACAAAGATGGGTGAATTTCTTGCTAGTTTTTTTTTGTTGTTTTTGTTATTTTTGTCCATTGTTAAGTCTAATAGTTATCAGATATTGCGATTGTAAAATCCGTCCTTTCAAACAGAGATGCTTTAGAGGTGAATAAACAAAGCTATAACTAGGGCATGGCCCAGAGCACTGAGAGCTGAGGACCTGCCACTAGTTAAAAGTTAACATAGGATCATGAGTTATAAGGAACTTTAGAAGTCATTTATTCCGTCTTTTTATCTATAATTAAATTGAGACCCAGAAAAGTTAAATGACTTACCCAAAGTCACACGGTCAGTATATTGTAGATCTGAGGTTGAACTTGGGTCCTTTGACTCAAAATCAAATATTATTGACACTCTACTACCTTGCCTCTATTTAGGAAAGTAGGAAGAACAAAGCTTAGTGCCTAGTTAACAAGGATAATCAGTTAAACTAGGAAACTGGCATGAATTTTTCTTCTTCCTCTCCCATTTTTCTCTATAGTCGTAGATCAGTGTTCCAGGATTTCTCAGTCTCTCCTTCTTTAATGGAGAAATATCCTGCTTGCTTCCACAATTAAGGGCATGCATTATAGCACTTCTAGGTGAATGTTTGGTGCTTGACTCAAGCACAAAAATTCCTGGTTATGTCTCTGTATGTGGGTATAGCTTTGAGGGTGCTAGGGAATAAAAATCGATGCATACTGTGAAATACCCAGAAAAAAATCAAGCTATTATATATGCTCCTAAGGGTTTTAAAAATTAGATTCTTAATTGAAATTGGAAACTTTTGTTCTGCATATGAGACATTTATTTGGTGATTACTTTCAAAGTATTAGACGTTTCAAGGATGAGAATAAAAGCATTTCATTCATTTGTTGAAGCAGCGTTCTGCTTGCACTGTGGAATGGCCTTCTCTGGAGGTGATGGTAAGAATGCTTCTATTTGCTGTATTTCTCCTTTAACCTTTCACACCTCATTCCCTGAAAATTTCCAGAGCTGTGGGGATTAAGGCCCAGTGGAAAGAGAATAGCAATTAGTGTTTCCTAACAGTGAAAAGAACACAAGAAAACATAATAAAGCTCTCCCCAGCCTGGGACAGAGAACACCTTTTCACCATTCATCACTCTTGTATGGTAAAGCTGTACACCTTGCAATTTGTGCTTAATTATGCAGGGAAAGATAAATATGTTTCTCCAGGAGACCCTCTGAGAACCTGTTGGGGAAAGCTTTCAGATTTAATTACAGAAGAAATGTTGGCCGGAGTCTGTGGTGAAAGGGAATAACCTTTCCTTCCCTTTTGCCAAAGCCTTGTCTTTAAAAACAAAACAAAAAATTAAAAAGCAGCTGCCCAAATAAGACAATTCAGCTCTGTTTAGGCAACCTGGGCAGGATGGCTGCAAAACTCAGAGGTGGTTCATTTTGCATATCAGCTGGAAAGATTTCTCTTAGGCTCAAGGAAGCTAATTTAAACATTGCTTGTGTACAGAAGCTTTAATCCCTCTTAATATGTCAGCTGCTCTATCAGAAAACTAGACCACCCGGGCTTGTATACTGGAGGAGAAAACCAATCCTGTCTTCATTATTCAAACCAGCAGCCCATAGACAAAGGGGAGAAGGAGGAAGCAAATCACTCTGGTGACACCCAGATCTTTCCTATTTCATCTTGACGGGGCTTGGTTTCCAGCTTCTGTGCTTCCTTTTCTCACCCCCCCATCCCCCTCCACCCTCAACTTGCAGCTTTTGCTTCTTCTTACTCTTTATGGTAATTGAAGCTGGGCCCAAAAGACCTTAGAGGCTTGTATCTTCTTCTCACATGAGTGACGCTTCAGTTATAAACTTGAACTTAAAAGTCACTGAGGCGGAACTGAGGGTTCATTTGATAGCTAGTGGTTTTCAGCAGCACCGCAGGGCTGCGGGGGCTCAGCGTGAGCGAGATTGTTAATGTCCTGTGAGGGAAAACAATAACACATTTCATTAATGCGTTCATGTGTGAAGCATCCATTAGTGCACTGGAGGTATTAATGACATTATGTTTTAAACTGACATGTGGGGCATGACAGGAATTGCGAGGTCTGATGAGAACAGATGACATGATAAGCAAATATTTGAATGGCTTCATTTGCCTGCAGGTCAAATGATGGGGACAGGGAGCTCAGAGGAGGGGAAAAAAATTGGGAAGGAAATCTTTTTGTTTGAACGTGGGCTGAGTTACAGCAAAGACCAAGAAATAAATACAACCCCCCTTTTCCCCCATTCCCCTGCCCCCACTTCCTTCAACAGGAAAGGAGAAGGGAAGATGCTTGGAAGAAAGGAGTCTTAGTCTGAGCTATACAGTAGCTATGACAAAGGGGTGAAGACCTGCTTGGTTAGGAGAGGCTACACTGACTTCTGAGTGATAGCTGAAGTTTTCCAAGGCAAGAAGCCACTTTCTGAAGTGTAAATATGGTGGCAACACCTTTGGATTCCCTGGTCTGCCTTTTGATGGGATGTTAAATATAGCATCAGTGGAGAATTAGTGCAGCTATCTATACCACAAATACCCAATTATCTGAGTTAATGAAGGGCATGGATAATTGAAATCCTGAGGATTACCACTTCCTTCAGCATTTTTCTCCTCTCTTCCCCCAGAACTCCAAATTTCCTACCAAAACAGTTAAGGGAAGCTGGATTTGGCTGGTTGAATTTGGACTCTTTATCTTTACAGGGGGGATTAAAGATCAGTTAAATAGCTGCAAGGTATCTGTCAGGAAGAAGAAAGAACCAAAGGGAAGGCATGGCTGAGATACAAAGGGATAATCTTAATTACATTTATGTAGTTCTTTACTTGTTAGAAAACAGATAAATCTACATTATCTCCTTGGATTCTAACAACCCTGTGAGTCAGATAATATTTTAATAAAAATGTTAACACTAACATATATCTAGTACTTTAAGGTTTGCGAAAAGGGGGGAAAGCAATAAACATTTCTATATAGCACTTACTATGTGCCAGGCACTGTGCTAAGCAATTTAACAAATATTATCTCTTTTGATCCTCAAAGCAATCCTTTAAGGTAGGTGCTATTATTATCCCCATTTTATAGTTAAGGAAACTGAGGCAAACAAGTTAATTGATTTGCAAGGGTTCCCACAGCCTGTAAGAATCTGAGTCTGGGTTTGAAATCGGATCTTGTGACTCTAGACCTAGCACTCTATTCACAATACCACCAATGCCTCTTTAAAGCAAAATGCTTGAAATGATCCCTCCTCAATCTGAGTAATTTCCCGGTCAGTTTTTTTTTTTAAATGAGTTAGCTTATATTTTCTGCTTTTATATTAATTTTTTGACTTTTGGTATTTATTGTTATCTTGCAGAGTCATTAACTTATTTTTGGCCTGTTCTTATTTTCAGAGAGTCTGTTACTTGGGTGAAGTTTTGTACCTTATGCAAGTCTTTCTTCTAAATCTCTCATTTATTTTTCTATTTTTTTCCTCTAGTCCTCTCATTTCATTTATACAGTCATTTTAAAAGTCCTTTAAAATCTCTTGCTTCATTTCTTTTAGGAATATCATTTGACTTTGCCTGTAAACTGTTTTTTCATTGAGGCTTTTCCTTGCTAAAATGTTTTAGAATCACTCTCCCGGGTTTGTGTTTTGGTCATCGGTGTCACTGTGACAGTTCTTCATGGTGGGAGTCCTTTTTTTAAATTGACTCATCTTTCCAGCTTTACTTCCTGCATGGAGGTTTTCTTCTGGAGAGAATGTCTGACCCTTATTTAGTCCAGCTTTGTGGTTTCTGGGTCCTGCTGCTGCTTTTATTGGGTACTGAGGGTCTGTACTCTTAAAAAGATCTCAAGGGCAACTCAGGACAGTGGATCTGTAACCTTTCCATGCATCCAGAGCATTTTAATCTCAGGTGAAACCAGGTCGTTGTCCTCTTGGTCTGAGATCTGATAGTTCTTGATTCTAGTTTGAGTTTCTGTGATACAGCTATATTCTTATCCTTAGTTTGAATTCCAGTAGACTGTTGCTGGCCCATGCCCTCGTCAGCTAGTAACATTCAGGGCGACAGAACTTCTGTTCCCCCTTTGTATGACCTCCCTGCCTTGATCATTATATTATCACCCTTCCTTTTTTCAATTGTTATTTCCTTGATGATATCTTTTTATGATATTTGTATGTAATTCTTCATTGGTAATATGTAGCACCCTACTTAAATCCTCAATATGTCTCTACATTTCCCTTTGGAGAATATGTAGATTTTTGTCAGTAAGATCCTGGAAGATTTAAAAGAGAACATCCTGACTATGCCTTTGAGAATATAAAAATGGATGAAGAATTCCTATTATCCCAATTCTGACATCAAGTTGGATGGACAGCCTATAGAGCTGGTACATTTATCTCATGTAGACAATAATAGCAGGTCATATTTATATAGTGGTTTAAGGTTTGCAAAGTGATTTACGTATATTATCTCATTTGAAGAATGAGTTGGACCTAGTATTGGATAGGATAAAGGTAACATGTTAGACTAGATTTGGGGACTTACACAATGCTTTTGGTTATTGCCACCTGCTTCCCAACAGACTAAACCATTGTTTTAATGCCAGGATCCTTCTGGAAAATTAAGCTAGAATGGCATGGTGGATAAAGAGCTGACCTCATGATCAGAAAGATTTGGGTTCAACTCCTAACTCTAAATATATAGTGCTTGTGTGACCCTGGAAAAGTCACAACCTCTAAATGCTGTAGGCTGTCCTCTAAGACTATACATTGCAGAAAAGATGGTGACCTAAATTAGTAGAGGGAATTTCTTCCTCTGAAAATTTCTTATGGCAAGAAAATCATAGGTCCAGTTTGCATCCCTGTTATTTTTTCCAGAGATGAAATGAGTGTCATGGAATAGCTCACTCTGTAAAAAATTAAATAACTGAGACACTATAGAGATATGTGGGCATAAAGAATTGTCACATCTAATTTTCAACATTGTTGAAAGTGATGACAAAAACAGCAGAAGAGAAGATCACAAAGAGAACTAGATATGGTTTTCCTTTTGAAAAAAAATTGTAATGTTCAGAATTGACTACAATCATTAGTCCTTGAGAGCCCTTTGAAATGTCTTTGAAATTATGAGGATGATTGTATGAACTGGCTGAGTGAAAATAAACAGAACCAGGAGAACAATATACAGAAAGACTACAATAATGTAAATGAAAAGAAGAATAAATGAAGCCAAATGCTCAATGATTTTAATGCCGACCATAGTCCCAGAGAAGAGATAAGGAAGCCCTTCCCTCCCTTTGGCAGAGAGGTAGAGAATTACAGACCATTAGTAGATCTGCTGTGAGACAGTTACTGTGTCCATTGATCTTGCATACCTTTTTTTTCTTCTCTACAAGGGATGGCTCTTTGGTGGTGGGTAGAATGACTGTATCTAGGAATAAATGAGATGCAAAAAGCAAGATATAAATAAGACAAGAAAAAGAATTGTATTTGGAATGAAAACTTCTGGTCATTTATTATTAAAAATTAATTGTCAACTTAGAAATTCAAAGTTCAAGTTCCCCTATAGTTGCAAACTGGTATTTTGACTGAGATGATTTTATGTATTACATATAAAGGCAATTAAATATGAAGAGCTAGGTGGTACAGTGGATAGAGTGCTCAACTTGGAGTCAGGAATACCTAAGTTCAAATTATGCCTTAGCCACTTAGTAGCTGTATGATCCTGGGCAAGTCACTTAACCTCTGCCTGTTTCCTCACTGGTAAAATAGGGATCATAATAGCACATACCTCCCAGGATTTTTGTGAGGATCACATGTGAATACATGAAAAGCATGTTGGAAACCTTGAGGCTCTGTGTAAGTGATAGCTGTTCTTGTTGTTATCATTATCACTTAGTAAAGATACATACTGGATTTAGTGGGCTTTTGTTGAAAAATAAATGAAGGACCCAAGAATTTGGAAGCTTTTCCTAAACCAAACCTGAGAGTCAGCTTTAAGCTTTGTCTCTTCCTAATTGCCAATACTAGATTCTCTGACATTGACAGTGATTTTTACTGCTGTATGATGTTGGTAGAGGAACAGAAACTGGCAGAAAGGAAGCTTTGGAGTCCAAGATCTCCCTTGGTGACAGAGGGATGCTCAACAACATTGACCTTTTTGACTCAGATGACTTGTGGCAGACAGCAGGAAGTTAAAGGGCAGGAATGGCATTAATTATAAACAAACAAAAAAAAATTAGACTTGAGTAAGCCTGATAAGCGAATGTTATGCTATTCCTTTTGATTGAAAAGGGATCTTTTCCCCCCTTGGCACCTTACTGTGGAATTTCTGTCAGCTCGCACTGTAACTCATTGCCAGTGTAGTGGAGTTAATTACAGATGATAGAGAAAGTATTTTGATTGTGTCGTGAAAGTGGAGGGAGGGGAGATGTGAGCATGTGGGGAGGCACATTCAGATTCAGAGTGGAGACTTAGATTAAAGATCAATGTCATGGCTTGAATTAAGAGTTCCTTTCCAAAAGAGGGTTATGCCTTAGGAAGAATCCTTTCTAAATTCATTCCTACTATCTTTTAATTCTTAGCAGAAACAATTTTAGGAAAAACCTGCCCTGGCTCCATCAGCACAAACTGGTAGGGATGATGCCACCATAGGTGCAGATTCTATGGATAAATGTTGAAAAGGTAGTGAAAATATGATGATGATGATGATGATGATGTGTTATTACATTTGTTCATAATGTATTATTATATTTGTTTATAATGGGTTCTGTACCAAAGGCATTTTTAATAGATATATCTATATGTATCATGCATACATGCATATATATACCATATATGCACTTGTGTGCATGTGTATATATATATATATATACAATTATTTCAATGCCATCTGTCAGATTATATACACACATACGTATGCACATGCTCACATATTTGCAAATATATGCATATATACACACATATATACTTATATACGTACATATATCCATCCATACAAAAAATAAAATATAAAATGTATTTTGAACTAGAAAGAATGGGAAAAGACTGGATTTAGGTTGGTATACACACACACATACACACATACATATAAACATATATATGCATGTGTGCCTATGTGCTTGCATATACACATATAGGCATATACATACACGCATATACATGAATATATGCATATATATACATACATGTGGAAAGAGGGAACACGCAGAAATACAGAAATTTCTTCCCTATGACAAGAAAGTACTCATGTAATTCATATAGTTATTTTCTTTCCTTCTTAATAATGATGCTTGTTCATTGGACATTTTCACAATAGTTAGGATAGAAGGCAGTGTGGTATAGTGGGTAGAGTATTAGATATGGAATCAGAGAGACTTGTTCAAATCCTGAAGTATGTTACTCTTTTTTTATTCCATTTTCCAAATATCAATCAACAAATATTAATTTTAAACACTGTATTAGATTCTGGGATTACAAATACAAAAATGAGACAATCCCTACTGTCAAAGAGTTTACATTCTAACAAGAGAAATGACATGTACATATGTACCATATATATGAGTGTGTGTATATAAATATACATGTAGATATACTGTATGTACGTATGCTGTATTTATAAGTGTAATATATATGCAGTATATATTGTATGAATGAATACATGAATGTATAAATAATTAATATATGTAGCATGTACTGTAAATATACTCACATATGTATGTATTATTTCCCTGTGAGAAGTTTTACAGATATATGCATGTATGTATGAAAAAAGCAGGGATTGTTTTATTCTTTGAAACTAGCACAGTGCTTAAAACAAATGTTTACTGATTGAAATTTGAACCAGAAAGATTTGAATCTTTCTGATTCCATGTCTAATGTGCTATCCATTATACCACACTGCTTCTATCCTCACTCTTGTCAAAGTATCAAGTAAGCATGCATCCTTATTAAACGGGAAGGGAAATGTCTATATGAATTACATATGGGCACTTTCTTCATACTAGGGGGCTGTGGGGAGGAAATTTCTGTGTCTTAGTACATGACTAATCTTTAGTTTAAATACATAAAATCAAAACATCTACTTTCTTCAACAGCAAATGTGACTTACATGGGACCTGATTCTGGCTGGTTTGAGGCCAAATGAGATACAATAAAAGTCTAGTTTATGTATGGTTTGAGATAAACTTGGGCACAAGTGATTGTTTATTTCTCCTTATAAATGTTATACCAAGACCAAGCCTTGAAAATATCTGAGAAAAGAAGAAACATATTGGCTTGTTTCAAACTTGATAAATTGGTTTTCATTCTGTGTTCTCAAAGAGACCCAATAACATCATGAGAGTGATGTCTTGAAATTGGCTTTAAGTGAGGCAGAGTTGCACAAAGTCATCAGCCTTACTGTCTCCTCTAGAGTTATTGAAGTCCAGTGGCAAGACAAAAGTCAAGATGACTGGCAATGGCCCAGTGTGCAGTGAGTAACCTTGGCCTTTCTAAAAAGGTTTTTTCTAGGCCTCAGTTTGTCTGCGGCAACACCCATTCAGTAGCAAGGGCTAGGTAAGAATTGAGAAAACAGAGGACCTAATTTACCATCACAAAATATCAATCCGGGAAGGAAAGACCCTCCAAGTTTCTAGTCAGAACAGAAAAAGGCTTTCAGCAAAGAACTAACTCAAGGACAGACTCAAGGAAGCAAAACTCATACAACTTATTTCTACTTTCATTCTCAAGTTTCACACAACTGTAGTAAGGAAATAATTATTTATTAATCCTCTACTATGAGTCAGGCAGTGTGCTAGTTGCTTTACAAATATCTCATTTGATTCTCTCAACAATCCTGGGAATTAGGTGCTATTATTATCCTCATTTTATAGTTGTGTAAACAGGCAGAGGGAGGTTAAATGACTTACCAGGGTCACACAGGTAGTAAGTGTAATGGATTCTCATTAGAACTCAGGTCTTTCTGACTCCAGGCCCAATGCTGTGTCCACTATGGTGCCACCTAGCTGTCATTAAGTAACACTTTGCAGTTGCCTTCAGCAGAAAGGAGAGCTACGTAAGAGAATGTAGGTGAATCCCTTTTAGATAAAAAGTGGGTTCTCAATGTTTCTTTTTTAACTGACTCAAGGGCTAGCAGGAACTACAAACAGATGTCCACAATGATAGCAAATCTATAGTCAGCCCTGACTCCTTATCTGCCCTAGAAATTCTTCTGCCTTAATTACTGTTCCCCTAATTCATGTCTGCCTGTTTCAGAATGTTATTTCAGGAAAAGATCCAGCCATTTAATTTTTTTAAAATTTTATTTGCTCAGCTAGAAGGGGGTTGGTATTGGGAGGAACAGATTATATTAATATAAAAGATGTGTATGCCATGATATGCTCTGTTAATAGGCATAATATGGATCTAGCAAAGGAGACAGAGGAGTGGTCAGTTGGATGAGAGGAGAATGCAGAGTGAGTAGTTTCATGAAAACCTTGAAAGAAGAAAGAAGTAAGGAGAAGAGAGTGATTTACAGTATCAAAGGCTTCAGAGAGATCAAGAAGGATGAGGTTTGAATAAAAACCATTATACTTGGCAATTAAGAGAGATTTTGTAACTCTAGAAGGCATTTTCAACTAACTGATTAGGTTGTATGCCAGATTGCAAAGAGTTAAGAGGAGAGTGAGAGGAAAGGAAATAGAGACAGACACCTGTTGTAGACTTATCTTCTCAAGGTGTTTAGCCACAAAAGGAAGGAAAGCAATAGGACAATAGTGAGGATGATGGAACAAGCGAGAATCTTTTGAGGTTAGGGGAATCATGGGAACATTTGCAGACAGTAGGGGAGTGGGCCAGTAGATAGGGAGAGATTGAATATTAGCCATAGAGTGGGGGTGGAAGAGAAGGCAATTAGCTAGAGAAAGGATGGATTGGGATCACTTGTGTGTGCAGACAGGTTTGTTTTGACAAGGAGAAAGGCTACCTGTTCATATGAAGCAGGGGTGAAGTGGTATTTTTAGTAGTGAGAAATAACATTGAAAGAGGAGAGGTCTCAGGTTCTCCTTACCTAAGACTAACATGGATTGGCAATACAGGTCTCTGTAACTTGCCTCTTTGCATTTTTCGGTTTTAGGTGCAGAAAATTAGAGGCTGATATGATCTTAGAGGATTTGAAAGTCAGGAGAACAAGCCACAAGAGTCTGGAACTGGAGTCTCTGCCAGGATTTAAAAGCTAGATGTTGAGGAATGAGTTTTCAATTCCTTGTTCAATCCCAGCACCCCACCCTTCCCAGCAGTAGCAGTGGTGGTGTCTCATCAATCTATCACTCACATAGCATTTGGAAGTGAACTTGGTGGGATAAATTCTATGTACAAACTAAGCCTACTTTCTCTGAGTACCAAGTCTAAGTTAATTCTCCCCAAGGACCACTATAGTATGGAAAAGAGTATGAGTCCCAGGTATTAGGAAATGAATATTTGTACTTAAGTTCTGGCTAATATTTCATAGTAAATATCCCTTTGTCAAGGCTAATAGATTTTAATTGGTTAAATGGACCTGGGATGCTAATCATGATAGGGATCATTAACAGTGAGGGTAACATACCAGAATGGGGGCTCCAACCAGTAGCAGTAGAAAAAAAAACCCACTTCATATCTCTCACGGTTCTCTTGAGGGGAAAAGATAGCTAGCTTTGCTCTGTGAAAGAGGGAGGCCAGAGGCATAATTACATATAGAATATAGCTCATGGATTCTATAAGGCTGTTATCTTGTTGGAGGAGTTCACTGGAAAATAAATAGAAGGGTAAATCAATGAGACCAGGAACATTTTGTTAAAGGAACTTAAAAATTCAACTTGCAATTTTTAAAGCTGAGTTAGAACTTCTTTTAAATAGAATTCATTTTAGGTGTTGGAGCTCTTAGACCAAGGACTTGGGAGCCAAGGGGAAGCATGGGAAAAGAAATTGTGTTGGCCCATCCTAGCAAGCCACTGAAAAGAAAAGGAATATTTCATTGAGACCTTTAATTGCAATTCTACCTCATTATGGATATTAATGATCCAACAATTCTCACTGTTAGGAGATGAATTGTACTAAAGTTATGATCCACAAGCATGATACATTTTTAAATAGATTCAAATGATAATTAGAATATGCATGTAGATTGGGGACTGAAATGAAATGGGAGCCTTTTACCACAATTGAATTAGCTTATTTTAGCTGAAATTAAAATGGCATTTTCAAGGAAGGCTGTCTTAGTTTGCCAGGATGTCATAGCCATATCAATTGCACTAGGTGTCACTGTGTGAATTTCTACTGAACGAAAGCCTGAATAACAAGGGGATGAAAGAAAAGAGAATGTTTCAAACCTCTGATATTGTGTTTACATATTCAGTGTTCTCTCCCCCCTTTCTTCCATTTATCTCTCTTTGGCCTCATTCAATTGCATTGTCATTGAACATATTCATAGGCTCAATGCCTAATAAATAGGACATCCAGACCTAAGATTCCTTCCTTTTGTTTACTTCTGGTTTTAGGGGTTTGGAATTTTTATTTCAATGCAGCTTAAAGAAAGAGCTTACAGTTGCACTTTTATTCATACAGACTTGATACCAAATGACATGGAATAGTATTTTTTAAAAATGTAAAGCTTGAAGGGCTTTCTGTACTGAGACATTATATTGCCTGGTTAAATTTCTTTCCTGAGGATGTTTCCAGCTTTTAGAGAAGGTGGTGCTTACAGTGCTGTTATTAAAGACACAATTTTAAAATAATTCATATTTTTAAAATATTAAGAATGCCTAATTAATTTCTAGTTGTATTGTGGTTTCAGATACATTCTTTCTCCCTTCCATCTCCAAACCAGTCCCAACCTCTACATCCCATGCTAAGATAATTGACCTTGCTACTATCACCATTGCCTTGGGCACAGCTTGGGATACATAAGTTGTAGCTCAGTCGATTACCTCCAAGTGTGACTTGTAACAAGAGAAACAGTTACTCTATGTAATAACCTGCTCAACATGCTTATATCTGTGTATTTAAATCAGTTCTCCACTGCCTTGGTATAGACTAGAGACTCTGGAAAGCAGAGCCAGCTCTGTCCTAATGGAAATACCATAGTTACTGGCAAAACCAAAGACCACTCCAAAGAAAAACTCTATAGAATCGAGCTATAACACTATTTCTCCACCGAGAGACTGGAGATTTCATCCCATGCCACACTGAAGCACCTTCTCCTAAAAAATGTTTCTTAATCAATTAGGACCTGGAAAGATTGCACCTCTAGGTTCTATATAATACCTACAGCATGTTGTAGTGTTCAGTAAATATTTTATGATAATAGTTATGTGCTTCCTACAAAATGTACCATTTCATAGATAATGGATCCTTTTATCAGGCAAAGCAAGAAATATAACTTTATTTTCTGCTCACTGTATCCTATGTGATCTTTATTTTTTTAAAAAAGAGTTTTTATCTATCTGCTAAGCTCAGTTATCTCCCATATCATTCACACAGGCCAAACACCTAGCTTTTTGAGTGATCTTTTTGGTTTTATCTGAGTGTTTGGTATAATACGGATAAAACCCGTATGTTGTAAAGTTACATTCTCTCAGCTGGAGGTCTCCAAAATATACCCCAATTTCTAAATATGGTGTAAGGATTCTCTTCAAAACCCAGCCCATAAGACTCTACTGATGTGTATACTTTCACATGGTCAAAACAAGGACACTTAAAGAAATAACACAGCAACAAAAGTAACAACAGAACCTCCATCCGTGTGAAATGGGAAGAATATATGTGGTCAGGACACCTAGGTGGAGAAATGAACACCAGAAAATATTTGGCCAGGATACCTATCTGGAAAGGGCAACTCCTGCCTCCCACATAGAACTATCGACATTTTCTGGTTATGTTGTTATGTTGCATTCTGCTGCCTGATGGATGTCACAATTCTGCTGCTTTCCCCTAAGCACCGAGTATCTCCTGATCCCCTCCTGGTCATCATATGTTGATAGTCACTGGTTTTTTTTTTTTTTTCTCATTTGTTCTTGAGGTATTCAGCTATCTTCAAGGCTACCTAATATTCTATCTACCATCCACTGGGGGATGTTAAGAGTAGTAAGCCTCTCCCTTGTGGGAGGAAGTCTGCTGTTATTTTCAGTCAGCCTTTTGTCCCCTTGCTGAGCCTCAGTTATAGACTTCTGAGTGATAATTTCAGGGCTAACTTAGACACTCTTTATTTTCCACTGAAGGGTTCTGTGTTTATTATGTTTTTTTCCCCTGGGTATAAAAGGGATATAGGTCCTTCATCCAGTGAGTATTGTTGTAACCATAACTATTTCCCCTCAGCTGTGCTAGTCATGGGTATCTTGGTGGTGTAGTGGATAGAGTACTGGGCCTGGGGTCAGAAAGACTCATCTTCCTGAGTTCAAATCTGGACTCAGATTCTTACTAACTGTGTGATCCTGGACAAGTCACTTAATCCTGCTTCAATTTTGTTCTCCTCCTCCTCCTCACCTTCAGGAGGTGAAGGACCTTGTATCCCTCAAAATTGAAGCTGGAAGTGCCCCTGTCTCTCAAAACCAATCCTCAGGGAGTTCAGCTGGGTTGCTTTCTTTTTGCCAGTATCTTTGCCAAGAAAACCCCAAATGGGATCACAAAGAATTGGACGTAACTGAACAACAACAATGTACTGGCCTTAGAAAGTAGCAGACTTCCAGAATATGTTCATGCCTATCATTTAACCCTTTTTGGGATTGCCTATTTTCTGACTTGAATAAACCAATCTTAGATGTTTTTTTTTCTTACCCCTTTATTGGGGCAAGTAATATTAAGACTCTATGTGATCAAACAGAAGATCTGGGTGAAACTGGTTAAGAAATTGTTTTCAATCAATCCCATCATGTTCCCTAGTTTACACAAATCACAAGGGTTCAGATAGTCTGAAAGACTGAAAAGGCTGGTGAATTATTTTCATACTTCTCCTAAGAAGAAGTCACAACTCTGAGGTCTTGGAGATGTCTTTTCAAATCCAACAAGCTTCCACTGCTATATTTCCTGCCACAATTGTCAGATCATCAATTTAGTCACACAGTCTTAAGTAGCTTTTAGAAAGGGCTATTTACTAAGGTTGTACAATGAGAACAGCTGGTATGAAAGAATCTCTCCAAAAGTCTGTGACACATTTTCCAACCAGTACAAGTTTACAGTCCAGGGGAAGGTGGATTCAAGCTTCAAAAGCACAAGTAACAAAGCTCCTGGTTACTGGCAGTCTCCCTTCTGCATCATGTAGGTTCTTTGCCTTGTTCTTTATAGAGTTGTGAATCTGCATCATCTAGTCTATCCTTGGCTCTTGATGTAGACATTGCCAGTAGCTGTTATTGTCTCAGAGAATGATGCTAGGAGGCAGATGGTAAGATGAGAAGTCCACAATCCACTTGACCCTTTGAAGATATGAGGTCCTTCACTTCATGAATGTGAGGAAGAGGGGATCAAAATTGAAGCTGGAAGCACCCCTGTCTCTCCAAACAAATCCTCAGGGAGTTGAGTTGGGAGGCTTTTTTCTTGCCAGAATCTGACTTTCTGCCAGATGTTTAAATCGCTTGGATTCTAAAATGATCTTCTGTTTTATTGATGACCCACAGGGCTTGACTAAATTTTTTTTTTAAATCTGAACATTCTTCTTGCCAATGTCACTATTTCATCCAAGGGCATTTTGCACAATCTAAAGTATAGGATTGGTTGATGGAGAATTGCTGCTGTATCAGAGCACATTAACATTATTTTAAGTGGAGTATGGTGTCTTGATTGAATTACTCAACTCTATGTAGAAATACGTATAAAGATACATAGATATAGCCATATATGTAATTATGTGCTTTGTCATGTATTACACTATGAATACTAGTCCTTGTATCTTTAAAACGTAAACAGCATCTCTTTCTTTGAATAAGGAACTACTTTAGTTGCCTTGAAATATTTAGTGAATGAAATTTATAGGCTCTTTGAACTCATTTTGCCATTGATTCAATCAATCAAGACATCTACTGAGCACCACCATATGGACCGTACTATGCTAGGTACTATAGAGGCTCCAAACGATCATATTAGAAGTGCCCAGAAGAAAATCCCCAATGCCTATTGTACCAGCCTTTGATCCTGTTTTGGAACACTTGGCTGGTTATAAAAATACCTTTAATGAATCTCACTAGTTGAAATTAAAATTAAAATGATTTGGAATCAGAAGATCTGGGCTTGAGTCATGTCTCTGACACATACAAGTGGTGTGATCTTAGGAAAGTCAATCACGCTGAGCTTGTTTCCTCATCCATAAAATGGATATAATATTTTCACTACCCACCTCAGAGGATTGTGGTGAGGAAAGCACTTTGTAAAACATATGTTCTATACTCTAGAGGAGATGCAATCTAGTTGGAGAAAAGATATACATACATTAAAATTTAAAATAACACAAGGCAGTATTTGATAAGTGCCAAATGAGAGATGCAAATAATAAGTGCTATAGGAACTAAACTGTTGACTGATTTGCCACCTAGAGGAGGTAGAAATTGAAACAGCATTTGTAGAATGGGTAGGATTTGGATAGTTGGGACTATGGAGAGGCTATTTTGTTTGGGAGAAGTCCAGTATGAGTCAAAACACATGTATGAATGAGCAAAGAATATTTGTAAGACAGTGACTTTATCATTATTTCTCGACTAGAAGGTTCATTTGGGGTAGAAATGGGCCCAGCTTAAAGAAAGCTTTGAATATCAGGATTTTTTTTTTATTTTAAACAGAGAGGGAAGAGAGTATTAAAGGTTTTTGAGTAGGAATATTACTCTAGCTTTAGAGGCATCATGATAAAGTGAATGAGAAGCTTGCCTCTGAGTTGGGAAGAACTGAGTTCAAGTCTCTCTTGCAGCACTGGTTGTGTAACCCTGTGTAAATCTTTTATCAGTTGCTCAGACAACACTGTAAAATTAGACATTTCAGAGTCGGTACCAAGCTGTATGGGTGGAGGGAGTATCCTTATCTGGGAGCTTTCTACACTGATGGCCTCCTCACAGGTCTGGTTAAAACAAAACGAAACAAAAAACTAACACTAACAGCAATTAATATGTTAGATTGATTACAAAAAGGAAGAGAAAGGAGATAGGGATAATAGCATTTTCTTGTGATAATCCAGGCACACTGTGGACCTGGACTAAGGGATATAGTGAGTACAGAAAGGAAGAGAGAGATATGAAAAAAAGTTAAAAGAGAATAAGGAATTACAAAAAAAAAACACCTTTGACCAATTACAGAAGGAAATGAGGAGCAGGAAAGCATCACAGATTACTATAGGATTTTAGGCTTATGTGATTGGGAAATATGGTATAACTGGAAGAAAGAGAAGTTGGAAGTAGGAGTTGATGTTTCTATGTGTGTAGGTAGGAGCTAGAGGGTGGTGACGTGGTTGGTTTGTGGTCTGTCTAATTTGAAATGATGGGGCCATATTCAAATGGAAATGGGCAATAAACATTTAGAAAAATAGAATCGGAATGAGAGAGAGGCAGCACAGTATAGTGGAGTTTCTCAAAACCTATATGTAAGTCCTATTTCAGCTATTAGTTATGTGACCTTACTCAAGTCACTCTGCACAATTTCCTCAATTATAAAATTTTAAGGTGTTTGGTGAGATGTCATGTCTCTTCTAGCTCTAAAACTTTTATTGATGCTATGAGAGAGGTCAGGCCAGGGATATAGACTTTATTATTATTATTATTAATTAGTCTTTGTATCTTTATTCAATGATTTGTCACCATGAAGTATCATTAAGAGAATTGTTATTGTTCAGTCGTGTCTGACTCTGTGACTCTATTTGGTTTGTTTGTTTTTTTTCCTTATAGAGATACTAAAGTAGTCTACCATTTCCTTCTCTAGCTCACTTTATAGCCAGAGAAACTGAGGCAAACAGAGTTAAGTGACTTGCTCAGGATCACACAGTTAGTAAGTGTCTCAGGTCAGATTTGGACTTAGGAAGGTGAGTCTTAAAGACTCGAAGCCCAGCACTCTATCCGCTGCCCCACCTAGCTGCTCCAATAAGAGAATGCAGGTTAACTTTTCTGACTGTGGTGTTTTCTGGGCTTTATGAGCCTCCTTATGTTGTGACTCTTGCATCTGTTAACCTGAAATGAATATTGAGAGGCAATGTCTTTGCTTTTGTCCATTTCCCATTGTAAAACATTGATAACTTGTGTTTTAACATAGTCAATCAATGAGGACATATTAAGCATCCCATGTCCAGTACTGGGGATACATATACAAATACAAAAATGAGATAGTCCCTACTCTCAAAGAGTTTATACTTGAATAAGGGGAGATAACATATATAGTAGAATGGTAGGGAAGAGAGTTTTGATCTGGGGAATTCCAGGGATGGTAAATTGATCCATAGGACAGTTGATTGACATGTTCTTTTCAGAATCAATGGTATTATTGATTTGATTACTGTGTCTAGAACAAAAGATGGGAAGTGAGGAAGGGAGGGCTGTTCCAGGGCTGATAGTAATATAGGTAGATAGTCCTTATGGGTGATCGGATGGATTGTGTAGCATATTCTAGTCTAGAAATGACATATATAATGAGCTAGGCAAATTGCATTCAATTACTCACCACTCAAGACAGGGTAGGAGTCCTTAAATTGAATGAATTATAATCCCCAGGCAGTGGGTGCATGCCTTTTGGAGGTCAAATCCAGAGGTTGCTCTTCCATGTGAGAAGTATTGAGATAAAGGCAAGTAAGTCACTCATAGTCTCTCCCATTCGCATTTTTCGCTCTGCAAAAGGAGGAATTTGGACAAGGTGGCCTATAAATCCCTTTACAACTCTAAGTCTATGATTCTATTCAATTCTGGGTTCAGCTCGATTGTCCATTGATAGCACCTGCCTTGTCTGGGCATGAAACTTCTGAGTAGTCTCTAAGGTTTTGGCTTCTCTCATTTCTTAATCTTAAGCCATATTTTTCTAACATGTTTGTCACTTTCCTCCTCTGTGCCTGATTTTATGTTGTGATCTCTGAATATTAAGGCTTATATCTACTTAGCTTGGAGCATCTTGGCAAATTCTTCATAGAATTCCTTTTGTTTTTTGTCTTTTACCATGGCTTTTAGTCTGTAAATGGTGGTCATCTTTTTGGCAATATGTTCACATGTACTCATTTTGTGTACTCCAAGATAAGATGACCAAGCGTCCCATAATTTTTTTTTCTTCTTGCCTTTGGGTACACAAAGAAGCTAACTCTGCCAACTCCTTTATTTGTTTCTCTGAGGATAATCTGTATCTTCTGATTTAGCTCTCCCTTTTTATGACTCCTGGTTTCATGTAGTAATATGGATGTGGTTCATTACCTTTTAGCATATGATTTTGTTAGCTGGGGATAATAATAAAAACAACACACATTTATATAGCACCTTAAGGTTTGCAAAGTGCTTTATGTATGCTACCTCATTTGATCCTCACAACAATCCTGGAAACTGGGTAGTATTATTATCTCCCATTTTACAGATGAAGAAATTGAGGCTGAGAATGCTGAAGCAACATTCCCAGAGTCACACAGGAAGTGTCTGAGGCAGGATTTAAACTCAGGTCTAAACTCCTGATGCCACCTAGGGAGCCCTGTCCCATTCATCACTCAGTTACTTGATGAGCAAAACCAGAACTGAAAGGGCCAAGTATTAAATTAGTGTTTATAGATGCACTAAGAAGGGTATGCTTCCTAGCACTCTGTCATCTTTTCTGACACTTTGCTACCATCACTGGAAAGTTGACTCAGGGATCTTAGGGAATTCTAGAATTATTTTTTTTTCTTTTTCATAGGTTGTCGTGGCCAACAAATTTTATCGCTCAGCCATCAGTTTTCTGGTAATGAGTCTCTACACATAACTGGTCGACCTTTGCACAATAACTGCACATCCTGTCACTGCCCCTAGACTCAAAGCTTTTCCAGCTTGGTAGAACCTGGCATTTTATCATTTGCGGCACAGCTTACAAATCACAGCATGATCTTATGATATGAGGCATGGGAGAAAGAATTAGGGGAGGTTGAATAGTTGGAGTGATCATTGAAGTCATGGGAGAGGGGGTGAAGTCTCAGAGGGAGAAAGTGTACAAAGAGTAGAGGAAAGGGCAGAGGGCTGAACCCATCCTTAGGGAATGATAGGAGGAAGAGAAGACAGCAAAAAGGAAGCCAGAAGGAATGGTGAGAAAGGTACAATGACATTGAGGCCAGCATACGAAAGAGGAAGGGAATCAACATTTCTAGAGAACCTACTATGTGCCAGGCACCGAGCTACACATATAAATGCAATTTCATTTAGTCCTCACAAGAACCTTGGGGGATCTTTGCTATTTACTTCATTTTACAGTTGAGGAAACTGTGGCAAACAGAATTTAAGTGACTTGCCCAGGGTCAAACAGCTAGTGTCTGAAACCATATTTGATCCCACTTCTTCCTAATTCTAGGCCCAACCCTCCATCCACTTTGCCTCCATCTGCCTCTTTGATAGCATTTCAAAGACTGTTTGCCAGCACTGTTAGTTCCATCACCTAGCTCTAGGGAATGAGGACTAAGAAGAGACCTTTGGATTTGGTGACTTGGATTGGGGTTGGGAGTCATCTGGGAGAAAGTATTTCAATAGCTAGGTGAGCCTGTCAAACTACAGGGGATTTAGGGATGAGTGGGTGATAAAGAAGGAAAAGCGATGTCTACTGACAAATTATTTGAGGAACTGAGTAGGGAAAGGAAAGAGAACTAAGTTGATAGCTAGAGAAGGATGGAATTTTCAACCTTTGTTTCCCTGTTGGTCTGGCAAGGCCTTGTAATATCCTCTCTCCCCTTCTTCACTTGTTGAATTCTTCTCCATCTGTTAGGCAGCCCAAATCAGGTGACATTGCACCCACAAACCCTTCTTTCCAGTGAGTAAAGATGCTTTCTTCCTCATAGTATTTGTTTTGCAGGCCCCTTGAAGTACTTATCATATATTGCATTACACTGCATTAATGTTACCTGTCTCTAGGTCATGTTGCCCCACCCCTCTTTCCCTCCTAGTAGATGGCATCTTCTGAGGATACCCTAAATATTTTCTGTCACACAGCAAGACATACAGGAAGCGTTTAATAAATGTTTGTTAATAAATTGAATTGAATTATTTTGTCATTAAATCTTATCTTTGACAAATGTACTCTCAGCAGCTTCCTTCCTCTTTGCTTTCTTGATGGCTGGAAGGAATTAAAACCCTCTACTTTCCCCACAATGACTAATGGGGGGCTTTCAGGGCTATCAGTACAATGTTTTACTGCACTTTTTTTTTCCAATTGTGGAACTCATTACTGCAATACTTGAACAAATGTGAACACCTAACACACTTGCAAACCTCTCCCTTTTATTCCTTCTTCTCTGTGTGACTAACTGTAGACACTGCATAATGAAACCAAATAAACCCCATGAAGTGTGTAATGTCTATTTAATTTGGCTCCTATTCTCTAAATCATATATTTCCCCTTTTTTCCTGATTAGAGTCAGGCCTGTAATGCACAAAATAACATTCACTTGACCACATTGTCTTAATCAGCCTTTTAATTTAGATGGAACCTAAACCATGTTAGAATTCTGGGAGGATGGGATAAATGCAAATAATAATGATTATAGATGTAAATAGAAGAAATTGAACTTGTATAGTATTCTTACTCTAGTAAACTAGGCCCCTGCCTTTATGGAGATTGCAGTCTGATTGGGAATAGGACAGATGCAAAATAGACGTAGATGCATTGGCAGAAAAAAAAGACTCATGTCAAAGGAGATCAAAGTATGCTTTTTTTTTCTCCTGAGGCTGGCTGTAGGCAGCAGTCAAGTCCTTGTATGTCATAGGCATGGAAAGTTAGAAGTGCATGTCCACTGGGCTGAATGATTCAACTGATGTTAAAACATTATTTTCCTTTTTCATTTTCTTTGCTCTCTGCATCTCTTGATTGTAGTTGAATAATAAAATGCACACACAGTAAATTGTAAGGTGTATCAAGCAAAACAAATATTATTTTATTTTCGATGCTATTATGTAAGTCAAGTTGAAGTATTTGCTATTTTTTTTAGCAGACTAAACATATATTTTAAAAATGAACAAAAATGGATTATCTAAATTTGGCTCATTTGCAATTGTTTCCCTTTATCTCAAACTCTTTGACCTTTTAGTATTCGGATGAATGAGATGGTATTATTTAGTAGTGGATATTGTTTTTGTGACATCTCTAGTCTAACCAGAATTGTACTGGTGAAATGAATATATTTTATGCAAGTCTTTTTTTCTTTTCTTTTCTTTTTTCTTTTTCTTTTCTTTCTTTTTTTTGCAGGCTCCCCAGCCTGATTTTAATGGTTTGGGAGGTTAGAATTATGTGGAATAGATAGGGAGAAGAAACTGAACTTGTAAGTATTCAACCATTCAACCCAAAACCCTTTCACATATTCTCATCACTATTCAAGGGGCATAATTCATGTCTCCATCAAGAAAGCAATTGCTTGGATAAATTTTTCAAAAATGTGAAAAAAAAGAAAGAAAGAAAAAGGCTTTTGGACTCTGTGTGCTCAAATCACAAAATCTCTCTGGTTTCTTTTTGATTAGCTCTGTATCCCAAAGTCCAAAATGACACACCAAGAAAAAGAAAGTACTTTACAAGTTCCCTGGTATGATTTGTGTAGCTTTTTCTTTCTGAATCTCTTAAGCAGCTGCCACAGGCCTGCTTTCCAGACTCCTAACTGGCCTCCTTCCCCTCCACTCTCATCTGGAATGTAACCTTGGAGTTATGTTGGTGACTGTGATCGTACATGTCTGGCTTTCAGGGGCTCTGTGATTATTCTGATTTCAGGCTCACAAATGTGAGCTCACTCAACAGCTAATGCTTACATACTTTACTAGGCCTTTCTGCATAAGTTGTAGTGATGGTGTCTGGTCCAGACATACAGTAATAAAGGATATTCTCCATTGTGGTAAAGCAGAAAGAACCCTCGTTCGCTCCAGCAGCAGATGACCTGGGTTTATACTCCCACATCTGACATACTACCTGTTAAGTCTTAAGACAGTACCTTAACTTCCTTGGACCTCAATTCTTCATCAGTAAAAAGGCTACATTTGTAAGATGGTTTCTGCAATCTTTTATTTCTAGATCTATGATCCTATAACCCACTGCCTATGTTGTTCACTGAAGTTAAAATAAATGAAAGTGGCCCGTAGATAGTCACTGGCTAATTGTCACATTCTTTTAATGCTGGAATATAGGTCTTTTTTTGTTCTTTTTTATTTTTATAAACACAATTTTAAAAAAAAACACCACAAACGAGTTCTTCTTTATTATATCAATTGGAAATCTCAACTGGCTCTTCCTCACTTCCCCAATAAAATGATAATTGAGATTCATAGTGACGAATCTAAAGCAATGCAAGATTGTTTTCTTTTTTAAAAAATTTATTTTATTTTTAATTCACAGAACAAAACAAACACTTCCAAAAGATAGCATGACAAAAAAGACAATTGCACATGAAACCACAAATCCACTATTCACAACTTGTTATTCCTTTTAAATACATAATAAAGTTATGCAAATTTCTTTTTTTCTTCCCTCCTCCCCTTCTGCCTCGAAATGGCTACCATTAGATGCAAATAGGTAGGTATACATATATACATACACACATATATATATATGTGTGTATGTAAAATGGTTCTGTACATACTTGTATTTATCAATATAGGTCTTTTATGAACAAAAATGATGGTAGGTGGGGAAGGAGAGATAGATAGGTAGATAGATAGAGATAGAGAGAGACAGAGAGAGAGACTCCCTACTGAAAACTACCATGTTTTCAGCTGCTCTGGTTACTTTTTAAAAATCACTGACAGATTGGATTGACTAGTTCAAGTGAAACAGGCCTGTTGCTCCTTCTAAACTTACCCTTAGGCTTTTTTTATCACAGAGTCGGATTTTGCTGTCCCTCTTGTTTCTTTACATCCGTCTGACTTTCATTTTCAAACTCATTGCCCTTTGACCTTACTCACTACCTCCTCTTCACATTAACAGCTGGAGTACAACAAATTTGGTGAATCCAGGTGGTTTTGCTTTTGATTCCTTCTCTCATTTTTAATGTGTGAATAACAGGTAGAAATAGTTAACTTTCTTCCCAACTGAAGATGACAAACTTGTGGACACATGGAGGCATTCTCCCAACTGACCCACAAAGGCGCTCCCTAGTTTATACATGTTACACCCATATTAGGTCTCTAATCTGGCATGGTGCCTTTTGCTATGAATAAAATTTGCTTTCTCCTGGTGTTCTGTTGTATTGGCACAGAATGTACTTGAAAACACATTTAAAAGTTTACAGGGAGGAGAGGCCTAAATGTTAGAACTTTTAAGAGTTCTTATGGCACAGTGGAGAGTGTGAATTTTGAAACAAAGGAATGGATTTGAATCTCAGCTATGCCACATATTTCCTATTTGACCTTGAGCAAGTTATATATCCTCATCTGTAAAATGAGAAGGTTGAACTGATTGTCCTTTAAAGCCTCTTTCAGTTCTAGATCTCTGATCCTGTGAATTAATTTGTGTTATGATCCATTTACATTTGTTCCTTGGAAGGAAAGTGATGGCAATTAAAATCATATAATAAAATATAAAAATTGTATAATATATTAAAAATCATATTATTAAATCAAAATTATTTAAGTCATATAATATAAAAATATAAAAATCAGAGACATCAGTTTGCTAACAAAGGTCTGTGTAGTCAAAGTTCCCCAGTAGCAATGTATTGCTGTGAGAGTTGGACTATAAAGAAAGCTGAGAGTCACATATTTGATGCTTTCTAATTGTGGTGCAGAAAGAAGACTTTTGAGATTCCCTTGGACAGCAAGGAGGTCAAATTGGTTAATATTTAAAGAAATTATTGCAGGCTATTCCCTGGAAGGTCAAATATTGAAGCTGAAGCTTAAATACTTTGGCCACATAATGAGAAGATGGGACTCATCGGAAAAGACCTTGATGTTGGGAAAGATTGAAGGCAAAAGGAAAAGGGGATGGCAGAGGATGAGATGGATAGGTAGTATCATGGAAACACTGAACATGAACTTGGACTGACTTCAAGAGATAGTGGAGGGCAAAAGTGACTGGTGTGCTATAGTCCCCAGGGTCATGAAGAGTCAGACACAATTAAATGACTGAACAACAGTGAAAATGTCAAAAAACTTTTCAGTCTATTAAAACAGCAGAAGTAATGAGATTCCTTTTTTTGAATACTGATAAATGATTGAATTCCTGAATGCATTCAGTATAGTATATTATATATATAATATTACCTATATTATATTATATTAATAGCATACTATATTATAATTATATCATTATTATTATATACACAATATTATAATAATACCAGGTAATATATTACCATTAGGTATTAATCTGTTTTGAAAAAAAGATAATTAAAACCTGTAGAATCATAAAGAACAATAAAATTATTATTAATAAAGGTATATTAAAAGGAGTTATTGGCTATCAACTTTTACTGTGAGTTGATATCTTTAACATTGGATTGAATTTTAGGAGGAGCCTTCTTTGGTTTTTGTGCTCATGTAGTAGATTAACCAAAGAATGCTTTGAAACTGTCCTTCCTCACTTCACTTTATTCTTTAGATCATCTAGTTTGTGTCACTGGAATTGTGGTTTATCATCACCTAAGGTGATCTTAACATTTTCCATTTCGAAATCTCCTTGCAAATCACTTCTATTTCTCACATATCTTTCTGCCTCTTTCTACTTCCAACCTTCCCTGCCCCCCTTCTCTAATTCTTTATGTAGGCACCCTGTAAAGTAGAGCAGGACTGACTGTCCCTGAGTTACCTCCTTCCCCCACAAACCACCACCCACAATCCTTTTGTCCCTAATTTGAGTTCACTTAGAGGTATATATGTGGGAAGGGGCATGGCACTACCCTCAGCCTATTGCGAACTCAAAAGGGGTGGGGGGGTGACCAATTGGGGTTTCTAAGAGCCACTCATTGCTTTTATTTATGTCAACTGTGAAAGATGACTCTTTCACTGCTTTAATGGCTTCTATTGGCCATCACCCTGGGTGGCTCCTGCTTTTCCTGTCTCCCATTGCACTTGGAACATTGATGGTATGAAAGGACTCAAGACAGAATTTTTAAAGAAAAGACTTTTAGACCTCCACAAAAGACTCTGTTTCTGACACTGAAAAGTAAAGATATTGATGTATTCAACCCAATGGGTCTTTGGCTGATAGGTAGAGAGACTCTTTCTTTATCTCATTATATGGTGTAATTGATATTTATGGTGTAATTGATAGAGTGTTGGGCTTAGAGTCAAGAAGACTTGAGTTCAAATCACACTTGTGGCACTATTGATAGCTGTGTGGCCATGCATATTAACCTTTCTGGGACATGATTTCCTGATATGTAAAATGAGAGAATTGGACTCGACCACTGAGGTTCGTTTTAGTTATAAAGCTGTGGTCCTATCAGGATAAGAATTCTTAAACCACAAATATTATTTTTCACTAGCTATTATAAGTGTTCCTTCTAATTATGCTGTTGGTAGGACCTTTAAACATAGTTTATCTCAGTGTTTTCTTAAACTAAGTTGACCATGGAGAATGCCTGAGCTTGAAATACTTTGGAGGAACTCAAACATTCTGTTGGTGGCAGGCATCTGAGATTTAGGGATATGGGATACTTCTGGACATGGGGAGGCAGAGGAAATTTAGAGAAAGAGGGAATTGAGTCTTTTTGTAGCAAAAAAAGTTGCATGAAATTACTATTTTTTATATTCTATTTCATATTTAATATTTTAAAGTAGAAATATCATAAGCACTGACATTTTATCATGAAAAATCTCTTCCTGCCAATTGGAATGACATCATGGTTTCTTGGAACACACTTTGGAAAATACTGTTCTAGCCTCATTTGTCCAAACCACTGATGCTTTCCCAGTACCAAAAGGGCTGGGGAAATCTTGAAATAATATGAAATCAAAGCCTCATTTTATAGTAGAAGGAGGTTACCCAGCTCTTCCACTAATTAGCTTTGGGACCTTAGGCAGGAGAGGTAGCATGGAGCTACATTGGATAGTACATTGGACCTGAAGTCAGGAAGACCTGGGTTTGATTCTGCCTCTGTTGCTTATTTGCTATCTAGTTGCCTGTGGTCAAATCACTTGACCTCTCTCAGCCTTATTTACCTCATCTGTAAAATGGGGATAATCAGGTACTTTCTCCTAATTGCATGCCCATATCCAGTGTCAATTTTCCTCCTCTGTAAAATGAAGACAATAGTATGTCTCTCATTGTTGTAAGCTAATCCCTTCTACTTATGAAATCATAAATCT
>NW_020954610.1:67563219-67596103 GCF_900497805.2 Vombatus ursinus
TCTCATTGTTGTAAGCTAATCCCTTCTACTTATGAAATCATAAATCTGGAGCAACAAGTAAATTGATCAATCAATCAATTAATGAATCAGTGCTTATTTATAAGATGGGGGAGGGTTGGACTAGATGATCACTGTGCCCTTTTCCATATATAAACATGCTCTGGTATAAACATGTAATATTTTTGTATCTTTTAGGAAGTCTGATTTCTGTTATAATGATCAAGCCTGGCTCTGAAGAAAAGAGCAAATACACCTCCCTCCTTTTGTAGAATTTCTGGGATGTGTGTGTTTGGGAGGAGAACAAGACTGCAGGGGTAGACTTTGCATATAATGTTGGACCTGGTTGATGTGTCAGTTTTGCTCAATAGCTTCTCTCTTTCTCTCTCTCTCTCTCTCTCTCTCTCTCTCTCTCTCTCTCTCTCTCTCTCTCTCTCTCTCTCTCTCTCTCTCCCTCCCTCCCTCCCTCTCTCCCTCTCTCTCTCTCCCCCCTCCCTCTCAATCTCTCTCTCTCTCTCTCTTTCTGTTACATGAGATAGTTCTTGGTTTGGGAAGGTGGAGAAGAGTATGGAAATAATGATGATTCAAAAACAAAAGCTATAATTTTTTTTTCAAAATAATGATTTCAGTTATTTCAGCTGGGAGTGAAAATAAAAGTAGAGACTTCCTAGTACAGTCTTATAAAATACTGGCAAATTAACAGAATAATAGGAAATAATTTATCTGATTAATCTAGTAGGACAGTTAGGTTTCTGAGGGAACAGGGCAAAGATTGGTTTAGTTTTGAATGAAGATACTAAAGTTGTTAATTTGGGGTCCTGTCCCAAAATTGGGAGCCTTGGCCTCCAGGACATTTAATAGAGGTTAAGGGGGAGGGAGTCTAGGTTGAAGAGTCAAGAAAACAAAAAGCCAATTTCAAGTATCCCCCATGGTAACACTCTACTTGGGTGTGTATGTACTTCATTTCTGTCCAAAGAGAGGGTGAATAGGGCAGGAAACTAAATGGAATTGTGGCAAGAAATTCAGGACAGACATTTAGGGAGATAAACGTAGAAAAGAGCTTCAAAGATAAGGTGGAGATCCTCTAGATTTAGGGATAAGGGCTATTTCAGTGTTAAAGATGAACCAAATCCTGCTAAGGTTGCATATAAGAGTCTTTTGAAAAGCACAATTTCTCTGAAAGTTGTTTAGAAGTGAAGTTCTTTATAGCTTTGAACTTTGGGCACCAGGTGCCTTCTCTGTGGTCCAATTTGTTTTTATAGACACTTCCTGATGAAGATCTATTCTCTTTTCTTCATTGTTTACAGTAGGTAGTGGGAATTGGAAGAATGTGCAGTGACCAGGTTAACAGAAGCAGCACAGTTCTCAATAATTCCTAAGCAAACTCTGCTGATGGGATATCTTAGTCACTTCCAAAAAGGGTTTCTTTAGTTTGGTGGAGGATGATTTCCACTCCCTGGTTGTTTTTATTGTTCCATCTGTTGGGAAAAAAAAAAGAAAGGGGGAGGGGATGAGATTGGAATGGGAGTTGGGGGTGAGGAGAAGGCAGCAAGAGGTAGTTGGGAGAAGAAATGATTGAGAAAGAAAAGAGAGAAAAACTTTTTAAGACCTTCATTTATCTTGTTTTCTCTGTTTTCGAGTTCTTGAAGAATTCAGGTATAATCACAGCCTTCTGTTGCAACAGGAAACACCATCTGCTGAAGCATTCTGTAAGCAATATAACATCTCTCCAGAGATAGTTTAGCATTCAATTCACAAAGAAGGATGGCAGAGACTTGTAAACAAAAGGAGACAACTGAAGCAGTGAAGTATGGGCTGTACTCTAAAGCTTCAATATGTTTCTTTACAGCTGAGAAATCCTGTAATGCTATAAAAGCCTGGCAGAAATCTCTGATGTATTAATTGTGGTTTTTTTTTAACCTCACAATTTGAGGGCCCCCAAAACCCCTTCTTCCAATCTTTCCCATTTCGTTTCTTTAGATTCCCTTTCTGATAGGTCGAATTCTCTTGTTTATGGACATAGGTGGTGGTCATATTTGGTAGCAGCCGCTGAACGGTTTAAAAGAATTGAATTTCAAGAGTGTTTATGCTTCCTTAGAGGTCTGTCTGCACTCAGGAACAGCAACTAATGGCAGATCTTAGGATATATTCAGAGTTTCAGCAAACCTGAAATAAGCAGTGTGGTCACAACTGGAGAGCTTTCCTATTTAAACTGTGGTTGCTTTGCTTTAGATAAAAAAAGTCCTGGAACACTGCTACAAATTCTATTATTGCCAAATTAGTTAAAAAGACCGCAAGGAGAAGCACAATGGAAAGGCTCTGGAGAATTACATCTAATGATCCAAATGTACATTACAAACAGGTCAAGTGACTTAGAAGCTAACATTCTGTTCTGTAGTAAAAGGAAGTTTTGAGAATGAAAAAGTGTTTATAATACTATAGATGGGGAAAAAATCTGACAACTTGTTTAATCTTTTTTTGTAGAACTCATGAAGGCTTGCATGTGCACACATTTAGCTTTAATTTCTTAAACATGTGTGTATGTTTTTATCTTTTGGTGTCATGTGTGAAGAAGTGCTGAGAAATTAAATGGTACCATGATTCAGAATTTACTTAGCCTTTTAAGAAGTTGTGTAGTCTTTACTATGATGGTGGATCCTAAACATAAGATTATAATAATAAAGTCTTTTGGGTGGTTTCAGAAGGGTTGAATACTTTGAAAACCAACAAAATATTACTTTCTGATGAAGAACGATTTTTGAAAAAGTCATTTTTCTTTCCCCTGATAATTGCTGATCTCTGTTGATAGAAGTTGTTTCCATACTCAAGTCCCCACTCAAATGAAATGATAGGTCTGGATAAAAAAATCACTTTTATAAGCTAATAAACAAAAAAAACTGTACCTGGCTATGTAAATGGAGAGAAGGTTTGTATATAAGAGATTCTGTGAAAGTAGAAAGAACAGAACTTGATAATAGATTGAAGATGTCAAAGATGACACTAAAATTGTAAGACTGGGTGTCTGGGAGGATGGTAGTACTCTCAACAGCAATAGGAAAAACCAGAAGAGGGTAAAAATGAGTTATATTTTAGACATATTTGGTTTGAAATGCCTAAAAGACATTTTGTTTTTCATTCATATCTAACTCTTTGTGACCCCATTTGTGGTTTTCTTGGCAAAGATACTGGAGTGATTTACCATTTCCTTCTGTAGCTCATTTTACAGATGAGGAAACTGAGGCAAACAGTTAATAGATTTGAGCTCAGGCCTTCCTGACTCCAGGTTTGGTGCTTTATCTACTACTCTCCCTAGCTGCCCTGATCATACAGTTTGAGATGTCCAAAAGGCAGACAGTGATATGAGACTAGGATTGGGTATGTAGACCTAACAGTCATACGCAAAGAGATTATCACTGACCCCATGGGAGCTGATGAGATCACCAAGTGAGAGAGTATATAGGGAAAAGAGCAGAAAGCCCAGGACAGAGCTCTGGAGAATACCCATAGATAGTGAAGGTGATATGGATGCAGAACCAGGATGGGAAACTGAAAAAAGTGGGGTCAGACAGAAAAGATAACCAGTAGAGAGCACTGTCATGGAAACTTAGAGAATATCCAAGAGAAGGTGGTCAGTAATGTCATATGATTCTATGACTGTAGATTTAGAGCTAGTAGGAACCTAAGAGGGCAGCTAGATGGTGCAGTGGATAGAGTGCCAAGCCTGGAGTCAGGAAGACTCATCTTTTTGAGTTTAAATCTGACCTCAGACACTTACTAGCTGTGTGACCCTGCACAAAACACTTAACCCTGTTTGTCTCAGTTTCCTTATCAGTAAAATGATCTGGAGAAGGAAATGGAAAACCATTCCAGTATCTTTGCCAAGGAAACCCCAAATGGGGTCATGAAGAGTTGGACACTGCTGAACAATAACAATCAAAGGAATGTAAGAGGTCATTGAGTCCAACCCTCTTCTTTTATAGATGAAGGAATTGAAGACCAGAGAGGACCATTGTTCTTGATCTCAGCAGCTTTTAACCCTCTATGATCTGGCTATAATGGCTTCCTTGCATTCTACATTCCACCCACTGTGTCTTCAACTTTACCTTAACTATCCCCCATTTCTGGAATGCTCTTTTCCCCTTAGTTTGCTTTTTTTTCCATTAGGTTTTCTTTAAGCCTCAGTTCAAATCCTCTCTTCTGTTGGGGGCTTTTCTGTAACTTATCACTGCTAGTACCTTCCCATCAGATATTACTTTCCATGTCCTCTCTATCTTTTATGTGTCTAATTATTTATTGTGTTGTCTCCCCCATTAGATTGTAAGCTTTGTGAGGGCAGTGACTGTTTTCAGCTTTCTTTGTATCTCCAGTGCCTAGCACAAAGCTTAATGTATAGAAAGTAGGTGCTTAATAAAAAAGCTTTTTGACAAACTGACTTGCCTTGAGTGGCACAGTCAGTATTTATCAAAATCAAGTGTTGAATGCTGGTCTTGATTATGAGACAAACTCCTCATTCACTTCCACGTTGCCTCTAAAAAAAATCATTATAGTGAGACTTCATGCTGCATTGAATAGAAGGCTGGACTTCTGGAACACCTTGATCCCTGTATTTATTAGTTATGCAACCTTAGGTCAATCACTTAACCTCTCTAATCCTCAGTTCCATTATTTACAAAAAGGGAATGATAGTTACTGTAATACCTTCCTCACAGGTTGTCTTGAAGGTCAAATAAAATTATACGTGTGTGTGTGTGTGTGTGTGTATAAAGTGCTTTGCAAACTTTAAAATGCCATATACATCTCACTTATTTGTAGTTAAATGAGTTTAACTTTAACTTTTAAATTAATCCCTAATTTTAAATTAACTAGGGTATATAAGGTCCTTATACTTGGCATTATTATTATTATTCCCTAGAACTTTTGGGTTACATTTGCTTAACAGTAAGTCAACTGCAAAGTAACATCTTCCCTTCTCCATCTTTGCTGGATTTCTTTGCCCCTTTCTTACTTTTTTTTTTGCATTATCTATATGTTCTTATAGATAAGGGGTTCTTATTGTGTGTGTGTGTGTGCCCATGTATATCATAGACCCCTTTGGAAACTGGATGAAGCCTATGGATCCCTTGTCAGAATAACATTTTTTAAGTTGCAATGGAAAGAAATGCTTAATATCAGTTAGTGTTTAATAAAAACAAAGATGTAATTGTTTTTTCTCATCCAAGTTTATAGATCCCCTGAAACAGAAATCTAGATTACTCTATACAGTGGGTTAAGAGTGTGGATGGGACCAGAGACAAAACTATCTCTTTAAAATGCCTTGACATGTGATTCTTCTCCACTTCCCTAAGTAATGTTATAGGAAAATGGTTATTCCCAATTTGACTGTCTCTTATAAACCAAAGTAGAAAAAAGCTCAATAGTATTTTCCCATATTATTTTAATGGATGTCATCCCTAGTAGTTCATGACCTAACTTTATATTTCTCCAATGGCCTCAGTATCCTTAGTGATAAAATGAGGGAACTGGAGTAGATGAACCCTAAGGTTCCCTCTAATTCTATTATTTTGTGATTTTCTTCTCAATCACATTCCATTATATGATTTAAAATTCTCATCTGAATAATTTGGGATTTCTTTTTAAAATTAGATTTTAATTAGGGAGTGTTATTATACCAAATGAACCAACATATTAGAGCCACAAGTGAAAATAATTCCATTGGTAACATTCCTGCTTTTTCTCATTTTGTCATAGGTAGAAGAGTAACTAGGTGGAGCTAATTAACTCTGATTGGCTAATTGACATCAACTGATAGTCATGAGGGAGACACATGAGTCGGGCTCATGAGCTACAGTGTTAGAAAGATATCCTCCAACTTCTTTGGATCCACTAGGACCCAGACAAGAGAGGCTGTTACTCTGTGGGAAGTCAGATTGCCAGTGTGAATGTGGGGTTTGGGAGAGTGTTTCCAGAACATGGAAGCTGAGAAGGTTAAGTGGCTTGCTCAGGTTGATACAGTTATTAAGCATCTGAGTCAGAATTTGAATTCTGGTCTTGTTAATACCAAATCCAGGATTCTATCCATTACACTATGCTAGATTTAAGTGGTTTAAAGTGAGGAATTCACTGTGGTTTTGAAATGATTTTGCATTTTATTAATCACAAACATCATACGTTTGAAAAAAAATAGTAATATACGTTATTATATATTTATTCAGTCTAGAGAAGGTATAATTGGTTATTTATGGATTCTTGGACCTCTTTAAAAAAAGACTTTCCAGTTCTACTAGCCCAAATTGTTTAGTTTTGGACAGAGAGAGAGACAGAGAGACACAGAGAGAGAGGAGACCTCACGTTAAAATTTCTAAAATTTCCCTTGGTGCATGCTTTGCTGAGCTTCCCTGCTCCACTCAAACAAACACTGTGGGCAGAAGTATCAAGTGTACATCCCATGACACTTCCAAGTGCAGCCTAAACCAGATTAAAATGTAGTTCCTATTTGATTTTAATGTGCTGATGTATTAATAAAACCATATGTATATATACATCAAATACATATACATGTACACATAGGTGTATAGATATGCATGTGCATATATGACACATATTTAAATATACATATACAGATTGTATTATATATGGCATATTTTTACCTATAAACATGCATCTGTGGTTTTCCAAGTCAATATGCAGACCTCAGGGGTCCTTATGCATGGTTTAATGACCTTCACTTCTATTTGAGTATGACACCATTGGTGCAGGGGATAGATTTCTGGATTTGGAATCAGGAGACTTGAGTTCAGATAACAACTCTACCCCTTACTCCCTGTGTGGCTTTTTGTAAGTGACTAATCCTCTCTGTGCTCCCGTTTCTTCCCTTGTGAAATGCAGAAGTTGGGCTAGATGATCTGTAAGGACTCTTCATTGTCAAAATTTGTGATCAAATGACTCTCTCCTTTTCCCCAAAATCACGGCTTCAGGAAATATATGAGCAATTTGATGCTACACAGCATTGACCTGCCTCATCTGGTGGCAGTAGTGAGAGATTTCCCCCCATTTTCTGCAAAGATAATCAAAATCATTCGTTGTGCTCTAGGTCTGGCAGATCTGTTTTTGTGGTCCCATTCATCCTCACTGTCTGTAGTGGGAGGAGTGGGTGTTATTGAATTTTCCATGTGAAAATTTCTAGGGTAGGGAGGTGGTGAATTGTGCACAATCAACTAAACTAATTAATAACACAGCTGGGACTCCAATCTAGCCCTTCTCACTGTTTCTTCCTTTGGATTAGGTGAAAGAGTTTTCCACAATTGTTCTTAAAACCCATGAGAAGATTTAAAGATGTCTAACTCGAGAACAGTGGATGGGAAGAAATACATTTTCATCTCCTAGTTCTCCTTCACTCCTTCAGAAATAGTAGGAGAAATGAATTATCAAGGATGGTGTAAGAGAGCTTAACAAATCCAGAGAAACCAATGATATACATACATATATGTACATATGCACCTGTACATGCGTCCATGTGTATATGTACACACGTATATATGTATATACACACATAGAGAACATACACACATACACACATGTATATAGGTGTTTGTGTGTATATATATTATATATGAGATGCATTTGAACTTTGAATCATAGCACATGCCAGGTACTATTAAAAAAGTCCACTAGATTCAGTTATATTTTAATTTTTATTCAGGATTTTTATTTTCTTTTCATTCCTGCAAAAGGTGGTAGTGGTGATGAGATAGTAAAAGAGAGACTGTGAAAACCCATGAAATCTATGAAAATAGCCGTGTGTGGCTTCTCATTGAGACTTGTTGCAGATGGTCATATTCTAGAGAACTTGGCAATTGAGTTTAGATTAGGAAAGCATCCTGTTCATCCTTTATTTGTTGTTGTGACTGATCATTTACTGAGTCCCCAGAATGGTCTCAGAGTCCTGAGCAATATTCCCAGATTGGAAAGTTGAAGTCACCAAGCAAGTCACCAAACATTTACATGTCTATTATGTATTAGGAAATTTGTTAAGCACTGGGGACACGAAGAAAGACAAAAGCAGTCCCTCTTTCAAAACAGTCTAATAGATAAGACCACATGTAAACAGTTATGTACGAACAAGATATATTTACAGGATAAATTGGAGATAATCTCAGAGGGATGGCACTACCATTAGGAAGATCTGGAAAGGCTTTCTATAGAAAGTAGGGTTTCAGAGGAAACTTGAAGGAAGCCAGGAGATGGCTGTATGGATGAAGGGCAGCCAGGGAATATGTATAGAATTGGGAAATGGAGTGTCCCTTGTGAGGAACAAGGAGGTCAGTTTCACTGGGTCATGGAATATGTTGAGGGGAACAAGATGAGAAGACTGGAAAGGTAGGAAGGTTGTGAAACACTTTAAAAGCCAAACAGAGGATTTTACATTTGATCTTAGGGGAAGAAGGGAGACACTGAAGTTTATTGAGTGGGTCTGTGTGTGACATGGTCAGACCTGCACTTTAGGAAGATCAATTTGGCAACTAAGTGGAGGATGGATTGTAGTAGGGAGAGACTTGGGGCAGAGAGCTGAACCACAAAGCTACTGCAAAAGTCCAGGCTTGAAGCGTTGAGAGTCTGCACCAGGTGATTTTAGTTCCGGAGGAGAAAAAGGGGCATATATGAGAGATGTTATGATGGCAGTAGATGGTAATCGGATGGTGAGAGTGAGCAGTCTGTGATGTGTCAAGTACATCTGTGTTCTAATAGTTGTGGGCATTCCTATCAATGATGTAGATGTAGTCCATCCATGGCTGCCTATCCTATGTGAATCTTGTACATACATCCTTTCATGAATTAACAATGGGGGAGGGGTCACACAACATATCAGGGTAAGGACTTCTTCCGGTTATGTCATTGTGAAGACACCACTTAAATGCATGGGTAATCAATTGGTGGCTGCTCAGTCTCACCACGTCACCTGCCTTTCTCCTTTCTTCCTCCTCCTTCTCCTTCTTCCTTATTTTACACTATTCTAATAACACTTCTCTTATGTGATCTCTTGTTTGTAATGAGTTGTAATCTACTCATGCCCAACACACACCTCTGACTAAATGGAAGTGGCTTGTGCAGTTACTTCATGTTCTAGTTTAGATTTTTCTTTTCTTTTTTTTTTTTTTTTTAGCAAAGCTGAGATCTTCACTCAAATTAAAGAGAAGGAAAAAACTATACAACACGGCACCTGATGAATATCCTGACAGAGAGGACCTGAGTTTCAGTCCCTGTATTGCTTTATTCTTCCTCTGAAATTCATGAAAAGTGAGTGTGGATAGATGTTAACTTGTGAAATAACCAGAAGTTATTCATTTCTCTTTAGAAGGAGGACCATTTCCCAAGAGAATAGAACATATATGACTTTTATGAGACAACTGAATGTTGAAGGTTGAGAATCAGAACAGTGAAATAAGAAGTTCTACACATGTCCCCTTTGTGGAATTGAAGGTCCGATCTGAAGGAGTGAACCTGAGAAATCTGTACTCATTTTAAATCGTGCTTGGTACAAAGGAAGCCAATTTGGCCTGGGTATCACTTGAGGAAAATGGTTCAGTGCAACCTACTGGGTCAATTCCCTTATGAAATAGAGAAAACAGTTAAATAGAGATCATGGAACCACAGTAGTTGAGAATACATTTCTACACGTACTGTTTTTGCCACACAATATCTTACAGGATCTTCAGCAACTCTCTAAGGCTGTAAATTATAGGCAAGTTCTCAATCTTCATGCTCTATCCTCTAATCTAATCTTCATCCAGACTAAGAGTTCACCATATTGATGAAATGTGTCTGGACACCCCATTTCTACCCTGTCCTCTTCTCTTTTCCCCACCTCTCCCTAAATCTATCTATCTATCTATCTATCTGTCTATCTAGAGAGAGCCAGAGGCAGAGACAGAAAGAGGAGGAAGGGAGGGAGAGAGAGACCGACTGTGAGGAAAATGCTAGTTGTGTTTAAATTGTTTTTTTTTTCAGCTTCTTGATCTTGAGGTGAGGGAGCTGATTTTATCTGCTTCAACAACAGCACAGCCAGGAAGATGGGTCAGCTGAGCTGTGTGGGCAGCCAGGCAGCAGCTGCAGTCAATAGCCCTGAGGAGTTCATCTACTTGTCTCTCGCACTGGAGCTGCCTTGTAGTCAGCACATAAAAATAGGGAGAAGCAGGCTTTTAAACACTTCTGATGTTTGTAAGGCTATCTCTCATGACACTGCTTGGGCAGAAACTTAAGGCTGTTGGAGGAGCCTGAAAGGAGACAAGTAGGATTTGGGTTCCAGGGCAGATGTGAGCTTTAGGTGGGCTTCTTTCCATGTATTTTGTTGTGAGCATGCTCCCCTTTGCAATGTGTTCAAATGAGTGTCATGTGCTAGGTTTTACCATTACACACAGAGAACATTGGGTGGTGGTGAGTCTAGGTTAGGTCAGCAGTAGCTATGTGTATGGCCTCACCTACTAACTCAGTCATTCCCTGTTCTCAAAATTGTATCAAAAAGGGTAGGATCCCTACAACGTTTAGTACTTTACCTGCATGTGAAGGGTGCTTAAGAAATGCTTGTTCAGTGTTACTGATTTGCACTTTTCCCAAAAGAAGAGGGTTAGCGGAAGAAAGCTAGACGTTGAGGATATAGTGAAGCTTTCATTGATAACACAATCTGTGAATCGTTTAAAAGTTTCATTTAGTCAAAAGGCCCAAATCTTCCTATGGCTTGAATAATCAGAGGGTAAGCGTGCTAATTATGTGGCCTATAGATTTCAATTTTGAAGGTTATTCAATTTTGAATAACCTAGCTTGTCTTAATGTGGGAAAAGGCGGCTGGGAGAAACATGGCTATAAGATTTTTTTCCTTGTATAGACTACATACACATGTCATTGTTCCCTATAGAAAGGAGCACCTTCCTTGGCAGTGTTAGGAAAGGGAGGGGGTCGACCCGTTTGTCCAAATTCCATTTTTCTCTATGGGTCAGGTTAATCAATGATAGGATTGGGTCATCTTCCTTTTTTCTGACCATTAAGTCAACTTTTATGGTCCCCCACTCCCCCAGAAAGAATAAGACCTTGTCATTTTCACAGCTATTGTCTTTTGGCTAGATTTGTTATATCCTTAGGACTTGGTGGTTGCAAAGTTTTCCATGGACGTTAACATTTAACTGTTGTATTTCTGGAACAAAATCCATAACATTTGCTTTGGAGAGCAGACAGCCCCTCCCCAGTACCCAGGATTGAAGGTGTCGGGCTTTCTTTACTCCTTGATCAACCCTGTCACTAATGCAAATCTATTCCCACAGTGCAGGGAGTGACATTAATTTTATGTTGTTTACGTACTCTTGCCATAAGGTTAAGCAATTCCTACTATTAAGCTAGATGAAATTGCATTACCTTAATGAAATGCACTTTACTGATAAAGAAGAATGTCACTTTCACAAGTGGAAGCACTGTTAGCAAATTTTTACGAGAGAATTCCCAAAATCATATCTTAATTGCTTGGACAGCTGTGTAGTTTACATAACGAGCAAACAATGCCAAGGTTTTTTATTTCCTTTGTCAGCTGTACTGGATGTTAGTATGCATGGTGGACCTTTTTTAGGCCTTTTATTACTTGATTGCAAATCATTCTTCATTGCTGCCCAAATTTATGGAAGGACATTGCTCCCTGAGGTGCTGTATCCTTTCAGGTCTGTAACTGAACATGACTGATGGTTCCAGTGTAACAGTTGCTTATTACGGCGCTCACTGAGCTATGATTGCTCCAATACTTTATGTTGGCAGATGTGTTTCCCTTGGAACAGCATCTCCGAGACAGAGGTCATTGATCAAACCCCCCTCTGGCTGTTCCATTATGTGCAAATTATTGCTAAAAGCAGAGAGAGACTGGAAGGGAGGCAGTGTGTGCTCATTGCAGAACTGGGGGAGGGTAAAAAAAACTGCTGCCTAATGAAGCAGAGAGGGAAAAATCTGACTAAACTCGAGCAATGTTTTTATAATGTGAATTAATAGGGGGGAAAAGAAAGAAAATTAAGAATTTGGGAGGTACACAGTGCAGAAAAGTCGGGTTGTATTATTCTGAGGTAGAGGTTTAAAATCTGGCTACCTGGCAGCATCCTTTGCCTGGCTGCTGAGGCTAATGGAGGAAAGGAGTGCCTTTGTGGGCTGTCCCCTAGAGCTCTGTTATTTTAACAGAGTAGGAATTAAAGCAGTTAAGTGGTCAATACACAGCACTCACTTCTATCAGCATCTAGCCAAATATTTGGGAAATGTAGGAGACAGACATAAACAGAGTCCTGGTGTAGCTTTTTTCAGAGCTCGGAGGATGGAAGAGGAATTTGATTTACTGGTATTGGGAGGCGCCTCTTTGAGACTGTTGATTTGTCCTTTTTTTTCCAGCAGGGCTTGAGGCAGTCCAAGAGCACATAAAGTCTATCTCTTTAGGGAAACCCAGAGCTCTTGCAGCTGCCCTTCTAGAGGCTCCCTTCCTCCCAACAGCTTTTCACTTCATTAGAGAGCGGCTTTTCCTCATCATGATTTCTCCTTTGTGTGTTTGTGTAATGAGGCACGCATAATAGAGGTTTGGCCTTAGAAGCTGGCACCTCCTCTTGTACCCCACAACTGGCTGAGGAGGGTGCTGTGGTTTCTGAGTCCGTCTCTAAGACCAGGAGGCGGGAGACCCAGAGCCTTATCTCAACCCTATCACTTCCTTGCTCATAGGCACTGGACATGGGCTTGCATTGCTTTGTTTGGTGACTCAGTTTTGTTTTTTTTTCGTCTGTAAAATGAGGACTGTAATTCATCCTTTCCCTGTTTATTAAGAACTTACTATGGAGAGAATACTGTGAAAGGTACTGGGAAAGGTACAAGGTTGCTGTAAGGCATAATCTCTTCCCTAGTAGGGGGGTTGACTGCATGCACAGATAACTATAATACACTGGTACAACTATAATAGACACAAGTCGGTGCATTAGGAAGTTATAAAATAATGCGCTATGTGAAGTCTTGGGTGTAGGGATGGGTGGAGACTTCATGAAGAAGGTAACATTTGGAATTGAGCAGGTAAATAGGGTGGGGCAGTGTATATAACTATTATTATTAGAGAAAGGCATAGGACTTAGACCTATGATTTCATTGGTGCAGGAAACTTTCAGATGTGGAACTCCCCTTCTAATGTAGGTAAACACCTGCTTTGAAACTTACGGTCTCAGAGAGTTTCCTAGAGGGTTGTAGTTCAGTTGTGCCTGACTCTTTGTGATCCCATTTGGGATTTTCTTTGCAAAGATACTGGAGCAGTTTGTCATTTCCTTCTCCAACTCTTTTTACAGATAAGGAAATTGAGGCAAACAGGGTTAAGTGACTTGCCCAGGGTCACACAGCTAGTTAGTGTCGGGGCCAGATTTGAACTTAGGAAGATGAATCTTCCAGACTCCAGGGCTAGTACTCTATGCACTCTGCCATCTACCTGCCCCGTGTAATGAGAGGTTAAATACATTGTCCAGAGGTATACAGTCAGTCTGTGTCAGAGGCAGGATTTGAAACCAAATCTTCTGCCTCAGACGTCAGCTCTCTGTTTAGTACTCTGCATTGATTTTTAAGATTATTGATATTACTATAGCCCTCTGTTTAGTACTCTACATTGATTTTTAAGATTATTGATACTACTATAGTTTCAGATATACAGAATAACATAAGTGAAGGCACAGAGATGGGAGAGTACAGGTCTTTTATGGAGGATAGGAAATGAAAGAAGTGAATAGACTGGCTAGGGTGGAAAACAGAGTTCATACCGGGGAATGGCATGAGATAAGGCTGAAAAGATAGGTAGGTATCAGATTGTGGAGGACTTTGAATGCCAATCAGAAGACTGAAATTTTTATGTAGTAGGCAAATGCTGAATCTTTTTGAAGAAAAGTAACACTCATTTGTAGCTTTCTCTTTTCTCCCATTCTTTTTTTTATTATTAACAATGACTAGCATTCAAATATATTTTTGGGGTTGTGAATCACTTTACAAATTATATCATAAGAAATCTATGAAGGTAGATGCTATTACTACCTTTGTGTTACAAATGAAGAAACTGTGACAGAAAGGGGTTAAGTGACTTGGTCCAGCATCACAAAATCAGTGTGTCAGATGTGAGACTTGAATGTAGCTTTTCCAGGCTCTAAGACTGGCTCTCTACCCACATACAATGCTGCTTCTCTATATTGCTATACTTAGATAATGATATTCAGATGGATCTATGATTTCATCCGTATAGGAATGTCCTCAAATGATGTTGCAATCTGTCCATGCTTGCTCAACATTTCTTTCTCTGGATTCTCTTTCTCTTTTCCATGTCCATCCATAAATTCACCATGAGGGATCCACCCAATGTACTGGCGCCTTCCTCATTTCTTCTTAATATATCAGCCCATGGATTCTCCATCAGTTATCTCATGCTCTCTCCATATTGACTAGGCCATCTTATTTTTGTTCATATGTTTCTTTGGTGACATCTTAAGAAGAAAGGAAATACTGATTAAATGCCTATTATGTGTCAGGCACTGTGCTAAGCACTTTACAAATGTCGTCTCATTTGTCTCATTACGTTATTCACTGTCTCAAATATTGCTCACAACCACCCTGTGTGGTAAGTGTAGTTATGCGCCCCGTTTTATAGTTGAGGAAACTGAGGCAGATAGGTTAACTGACTTGCCTAGGGACATACCACTAGTAAGAATCAAAAGTCAGATTTGAACTTGGGTCTTCCTGACTCCAAGTCTGATGCTCTATATACTCTACCACCTAGCTGTGACTTTTAGTTTCCTTGTTTTCTTTATAACATGCTGCAGCTTACACTCGCGATATAACTTTCCATTGCCCTTATGGTGATCCTCATTTTCAATTCTCAAGAAATCTTAGTGCTCCATGCCTCAAAACCACCCAATATTTGGGAGAATGTTGATACTAAAGGATGGGAGTTTTCCTGGTTCTGTTCTTCTCCCTTCTCTCTACTCACATGGGCTTCTGTCAACACCTCTCTTGGACTAGTTCAAGAGTCTCTTAATTAGTCTCCCTGCCTCAAGTCACTCCCCATTCCAATCTATCTTTTGACCCAGCTGTCAAGGTGATTTTCTTAAAGTGTAAGTCTAAGTTTTATGCCCTTGGTAAATACATTCCTAAATACTGTAGGGGCTTCTATTGCCTCTAGGGTCAAATATGAGCTCCTCTCTAGTTTTAAAAGCCCATACAACTTAAGCTCAATCTACCTTTCCACAATCTTTTTGCATTGCCCCTCATCTAGTACTCTATGCTAAGGCTAACCTGGTCTTCAATATTCCTCACATAGGACTCTCTATTTCCCATCTCTGAGCCATTGTAGTTTCTGTGTTATCTACTTGGAAGCCTCTGCATCTTACCCTTCCCTCTTAAGATCCTCATATCTTTCAAAACTCTGCTCAGATACCTTTCACGTGAAATTTCCCTCTGTCTCCCACTTGTGCTTACCCTCTGAAGATGTAGCTTGTATTTATTTGGTAGGTATTTTGAACATCTTATCTCACCTGATGATAAAATGTAACCGTGGGTAGAGAATTTTTAAAAAATGTTCTTTGTCTCCTCAGGGTCTAGCACCGTATCTGACATAGTAGTAGATAATAATTGGTTATTGATTTATTGATTTCAGAGAGAAGTTTGAGATCATTACAAAAACTTTGCTATTTCTCTAAAGCAATGCAGTCCACCTCCTTTCCCTTATTTTATTTTGGGCTCAACTCACTGTCTCTTTTCTTTTTTGGCTATCTACAAAATTTATAGATATCGATGGATGACCTGTAGAAATTGTTTATCCAAATTGCATACTGTTCAGATATTAGGCATTTTTCATCCACTTTTTTCTGAATGTATAGTTAATATAAACTCAGAGGTTATGGATCTCATTTAGGAGGAAACTCAATAATGTTCCAATGCTTAATGCAAAAATTTGTAAAGAAGAGCATTTGGAAGACTTCATCACATAAGAGAACCTCGTTAACATTAATTTTATGCTAGGTCTCCTCCATGAAAATGATAAACACCTTTGAAGAATATATGTCATTAAATTTCTCATCTGATATGGATGATCAATTTGTCAGTGAACAAAGTTATTTCTGTTATAATGTTTTTCATGGAATCTTGTAGAATTCAGGCATTCATAGGATAAAGCTTATTGGAGGAGATATTTTGACACCATTTTTCTCTACCAAATCAAATTTATTTTATAGTCAACAAACATTTAGCAAAATGGGATCTCATATTCATTCTATTTTTCAGTCAAGTATGTAATGGTAAATATATGACCTAGTACTGTAGAATACTGCTTATGAAATTCTACTTGTTTCCTTCTAATATGCTCATCAAGGATACCCTTAATATGTGTATCAATTATTTACATAATTTTTTATATAGATGGGGACATTGTCTTCATCTGTCAGTCAACAAACATTCATGGTTTATTATGTATCAGGTACTATGCTGCTAAACTCTGGAGGTACAAGGGATGGTGAAAAAGTCCCAGTTCTCAAGGGTCTCGTACTCTAATGGGAGAGAGAATGTATAGCTATTTACAAATAAGATATCTACAAGGTAAATTGAAGATAAACTTAGGGGGAAGATGTTAAGATTAAGGAATAATAGGAATACCTTCTTGCAGAGGGTAGAACTTTAGCTGAGACTTGAGGGAAACCAGGAAATGGAAGGGGTAGAGATGAGGAGTAAGAGAGTTCCAAGCATGAGGGACAGCTTGGAGGACAGGGGGGAGATGGAGTCAGGAGGTGAAGTATTGATCTCAGAGTATGTGGAGGGAAGTAAGATATAAGAACACATATATGTCAGTAATTAAAATTCTTTTAGTTTACATTCTTTGTAATAGCACCATATGATATTTCCCCCCATGTTTTCTCCTCTTCCTTCAAATTCCTTGACAACTCTTCTAACAATCATGCCATCTCTAGGATGGTCCTAATCATTATACTCTTGATCTAGTCCAGTTCCTTTTCCCATCCTTGTTGTCTTCAATCTTATTTATATCTCCTGTGTAAGAACATCTGGGATATAATGTTGGAGCCTGAGTGCAATGACTCCACTGCCCTTGATGGTTAAAAGGGTTTATTATAAACATTTTTTTTGCAGATATTTTTCAATTATTTGTCTTTTTTTGCCTCTTTTCCAGCTTCATCCTTAAATATCCTTAATATGACTTTGCTCAGCTGGGTCTCAGGCCAAACTTCCTTTAAACCATTTTTGTCTTCCACTTCTCACTGTTTTATTTGTCAATATTGTTTATAATCTTTCACCATCATTTACTGAAAGATTTGAAAGTGAATTTGTATTCTAAACCAGTTTTGCCCTTGGAAGCCATGTCTTTTTGCTTTACAATTAAGTCACATTTTTCAGTCAAATAAAGTAATTTTTAGATTTTTTTTGGTCTCATAATTTATTTTTATTGGTTAAACTTCATTACAAAATTATTATAATTATTATTGATGCCCTCATGTCTATCCATTTCCTAGTTTTTGGCATAATTGACTTGCTTAAATGGGTCACATTGAAGTTACTTTCATTGCATGCCATATCTTCTCCTCATATTTATTCTTCTGGCTTTGTATTCATTTTCATCTTTAGTCTAAGTGGATAGTTGACAAGGCACAGATAGCTGACTTGGGAATAATTGTCACATCAGTACCAAGTCATTTCCTATTTGTTTTAACATAATAAGTTTGCTTTTCTTCATGTGATATTAGCATTCTTGCCATATTTGGCAAGGAAAATGGTTGACTAAGAAAATACTCTCCATCAAATAACTCTGACAATGATCTGAAATAAAAAATAAATAATAACTGAACATAAATATAGAATATCAAAAGCTATTATCTGATAGATAGTCAAAGAATATAAACAAATGGTTCTCAAAAGAACATCAGACTATTTACAATTATGTGAAAGAATACTCCAAAGCATTAATAATAAGAGATGTAAATAAAAAGAACATTGAGCTTTCCCTTCAAACCCAACAAACTGGCAAAGATGAGAAAAGATTGGAATAATACATGTTGGAAGGGCTGAGGAAAGACTAACACACTAATGCAGTGTTGGTAGAGCTAGGAACTTGTCCAACCATTCTAAACATTCATATCCTATGACCCAGAGGTCCATCAGATAGTCATAGATGATAAGGAGGTCAATGATAAAAAAAATAGACAAAAATATAAAAAGATAGTCCCTAAAATATTTCTAACAGCATTTTTTTGTAGTAGCAAAAAACTGGAAATAAAATAGATGACCAACCATTAGGGAATGACTAAACAAGTTATGGCACATGAATGTAAAGGAATATTATTGACCTATAAGAAATAATTAATATACTGAATATGAGGAAGTATGAGAAAACCATTATGAACTGATGCAGCAAGAAAAATGAAACCGATATACACAATGACTAAAATGATGTAAATGAAAAGAATAAAAATAACAGAGCCAATGAAACTGAATGCTATGAAATTACAGTCACCAAGCTTGGCTCCAAGGAAGATGTATGATGATATACCTCCTTCCCTTCTTTGCTGAGTTTCGGGGTAATAGGAGGCAATAGATAGAATATTACATTTGATATTCAAATTAGACGATAATGCTGGTTAGTTTTGCTGAACTGCTTTTGTTAATTTTTCCTCTCTTTTTTGTTTCAATATCCTTTGTTACAAAGGATGAGTCTCTGTGTATAGGAAAGGGAAGGGCAATATATCTGATATAAACATGTAAAAATAAACATCAATAGAAAGATTCCATTGAAATTAATTGAAATTTGAATTATCAAAATGAAATCAATATACAATAGAAGAAACTTTGACTTGGTGTTTGAGATTGGAAGATTCTCAATAAATGGTCATTTTCTTTCTGCCCAGTGATTATATGTATAGGATTTTTCCCCCTTAAAAACTGTGTCTTTTATTTTCTTTTTTCCCTAAGTTTTTGAAACCAGATGAATTTCACATTCTATACTGTTTTGTTTTACTTTAATTTTTTTTTTCTCTACATGATCCCAGGTAATGTGACTAAGACTTTACCAATTAAAGTCTAGTTGATCTCGTATGCTACTATGGCTGGCATAATGCAAATAGAACTCTATACACCCTATTTTAAGGAGGCTTCAATCTGAGACTACCACAGGTATGTATACGTAGTTAATAAAGCATTGGCCCAAAGTTGTGGAAAACTGACACTTGTTCCTCCTGCCAGGGATAAGTACCAAATATGGCATTCACCTCCCCAGTAGCTGAGTAATTCTGAGCTAAGGATTTTACTTGTGTCTTAGAGAAGGAGCATTTGAGGTTTTGCCACTAAATAAAAGGAACAAGTTCATCCACACAACTGTGCAGTTGTCTCTAATCCCTAGGGCATGGTGCTGCTCTCTGGAGAGAGTTCGATCAGGTTCCTGCTGAATGCTACTACAATTCACCTCAAGTGGTGTCACAGGGCTCTTCACCTTGTGCCAGATAATAGTTTTTCCTTCTCGTTTTAAAAGATCAGCTCCTTCTACACTCCCTAAAAGCAGGGAAATAGCCAAAAGACTCACGTAGCAGATTCCTGTTTTGTGGGAGAAAATCAGACACAAAATCCTTGCAGACCCAGCCCACATTGTGGACTCAAGAGGTTCCCTAATTAATGGTTATGTAGCTTACCTACTCCAAGTTGACTCCCTACTGCATATAGAATAAGATCAAAACTCAAGCCTTGCATTCATTCAAGGTCCTTTATAAGCTGGCCCCACTTTAACTTTATGGACATATTTTCTACTATTTCTTTATATGAGGTAGCTAGATGGTGCAGTGGATAGGGCACTGGGCCTGGAGTCAGGAAGACTTGAGTTCAAGCCTTAGACACTTATTAGCTACGTGAGCCTGGGCAAATCACTTAACTTCTCTTTGCCTGAGTATTCTCATCTGTGAAATGGGGATCATAATAGCACTTGCCTCCCAGGGTTGTTGTGAGGATCAAATGAGATAATAATTGTAAGGTGCTTAGCACTGTTGGAAAGTAAGCACTATTTATATCTATGTGTGTGTATATACGTTAACTATAGTTATCATTGTTAGGGTAATTTTCTCATGGGAGTTCTAGCTTCTCTCAGCAGAAGCTGAGGGTCACAACCTGTTGCGTGGCAAAAACAAGGAAGTCTCACAAGACCTGTCCTTTGCTGACACGCAGCTCCCATGGTTGGCTCGGCTCTCCTCTCATTGGGAGAAAAGTCCTACTCCTACCCATGACACGAGGGCTACAGGTGTCCAGCAGACTTGGTGATTGGCTATCACGTGGAGATCATGCTTTGATCAGGTGTTACTAGGGATATAAAAGAAAGCTACTAGCACTTAAAAAACAGAGCTTCTGCCAACTTGCTGTTCCCACCTCATCAATGCGCCTCCGGGTTAAGAGTATTGAGCTGGTCTCATGCTCACCACTGCAGCGGCCGCATAAATCATCATCATCATCATCATCATCATTATATGAAGGTAATTGGTTGGAACAGTGAATAGAGTGCTGGACCGTTTAGGAAGACTTGAGTTGGAATCCTCAGATTCCAACTTATTGGCTGTATGACTCTGGACAAGTAACTTAACTTTTCTTAGCCTCGATTTCCTCATTTGTAAAATGGTGATAATATAGCATCTACCTTGCAGGTGAGAATCAAATGAGAAGACGTTTGTAAAGCACTTGGCAAACCTTAAAGTACTATATAAATGTTGGCTATTATTAATCATTATCATTATAATCATATAATTATATCCTTTACTTTGGTCAAAGATACTTGCCATCTCTCAAACATATTTTATACTTTCCATCTATGCATATTTTCCCCTCTATCTGGAATGACTATCTTAATCCCTGCCTATAAAAATGTTACCTAACAGATAAGGCTAAGATGGATGCTGCCTCTTTCATGAAACATTCCTTTACTTCCTTCCAAAAGGATCTCTCCCTCACAAATGCTCCTTATTTGTACCAGTAATATAATATGATCTTCAAGAATTTGTAATTGTTTCATTGTAGATATCCCACCCCAAAATTCCTTGTATTTAAATAACTGCATATATGTGATTACCCTCAATAGAATGTAAGCTATAGAAGGCAGAAATTTATTTCTTTTTTATCTTTGTATATCCAAATATAGTCCTTAGGTTTTTTTGTTTTGTTTTTTAGGCAATTGGGGTTAAGTGACTTGTCCAGGGTCACACAGCTAGTATCAAGTGTTTGGTCTGAGGCTGGATTTGAACTCGGGTCCTCCTGACTTCAGGGCCGGTGCTCTATCCACTGTGCCACCTAGCTGCCCCTCCTTAGGTTTTTTAAAAAGGCAACTGTTTAACTGAATTATTCAAATGGGAGTGTATTGCACTGGAGAAAATGTGCAGTGTTTTTAATGACTTTAAGCTTTTCTCTTAAAGCACCCTTTTATCATGAATATTCTTCAAGTGATGTTGTGGCTGTGAGTCATGAAATCCAACCATCTTCAAAGAATTGATGGCCTGGGTCATACAAAGGATAATGGTGAGCATGGAGTGAGCATAGCATCCACTATGGCTTAGCGGATAGACAGCTGATCTCAGAGTCAGGGTGGCCTATGTTCAAGTCTCTGATATATACTGGTTGTGTGATCCTAGGTGAGTCATTTAACCTTTTAGTACCCCAGGCAATTAGTTAAGACTATAAATTGTATAACAGAATAGATATCAAGCTATATTACTGGCAGGACTTTTCTCATAAAGCTCTTTCCACTGAAAAAATTACAGGTCTGGACCAAAAAAGAATAGACTGCAGCATAGTACTGTAACACTTCCTTTGGGGGTTATTTGGCGAAATCCTCAAAGGAATGGCCATTACTGTTCCCAGAGTTTTAAGAGTAACCATATGGGTGGCTTTGGTATAAAATATTATTAGTTCATGAGCCCCCACCAGTGTGTTTTCCGTTAACAATCAGCTAGTAGATTAAGTTCTTTAGCAAAGGCATTTAGTTATGGTTTAGCAAGAAGAATCATTACAAATTATTTCCCCAACAACAGGGTACAATTTCCCATAAATATATCCAGAATCCAGGATGGAGGAAGAGTGGACCCAAAATTCAAGAACAATGGTAGTAAGATAGTATAGGAGACACATGGCCAAGGGACCATACAATTCCGAAATTTCAGGGTCTCGGTGTTCTTCTCTCCAGAAGGTCTTCACAAAGTTCACTTTCAGTCACTTCACTCTTCAGCTGGGTTAGATCTTCACAGGGCATGAGCTATCTATAGAACTGGTGGCTCAGCTTGGCTTATCCAACCTAGGGTGCAATGTCTTGGCTGGTTGGGTCAATTTTCTACTATGACTGGGTTGTCTTTCAGTGGCTGCATTGAATCCTTACAAGGCTCTCTGGCTGGGTGATGGACAGGTCCAGACAAGCCACTCTACTGTTACTCAGTTGCTGTGCAGTCTCAGAGAAAAGAGAGAACTTGGGCTAGGATTGTTAAGAAAGGCTTTAAAGATGAAACGGACCTTGAAATATGGGTTCATATCATATCGGCACTGAACATAAGACAGAGACTCTTATATGGGAATTTGAGAGAATGATGTGAAAAAAGACTCTGAAAACTTTAGACTTATACTCCTGGTAGAAGCAAGAAAGAAACGCCTAAGCATCATTATTAACCAAACACTGTGTTTCCTTAGTTTCTGTAAATTCCCCATTCAGAAATTGCATACCTATCTTGCTACCCTATTTGGAGACTTGTTTTAAATGCCGTGGTGGTGGTATTTTAAAATTTTTATTTTTACATGTTTGAGTTACTTTTCAAGTTTCCTTGAGCAGAAATACTGGAAATTTTAATGTACTTGGACCAATTAGTTGGGGAGTCAAAAGCTAGGATTAGACTCTAAGGCCCTTTAATTCTATGCTTAAATGAGAAGACATTCCTACTTTTAATTTGCAGCCTGATACTCCATTTCTTGTAAGAATAAGTCGTGGAGTCTCAGGTGGAAATCTACCCTTCTGACTTTTCAACCTTTGCCATCTATTTTTATCAAGAATTCAGAAAAATAAGGTGGGTGTGGTTTTAGTAATAATGAAATTTGTGCCCATGAAAAATCAGAAGATAATGATGGGAAAGGTCTTGGTTTCTTTGATTTTTAGATAGAATAACTAAAAATTTTGATTACCATGCTGTGCGATACATGATGCCCAAAGCATGTATTTCCATAGAAAGGCCCATGGTGTCTGATTTTTTCCAATGAAATACCCTACAATTCACGTGGGGTATTAAGTGGATGAGTCCTCATTTGTAGAAGAAAGCAATCTCTGCTTTTATTTAAGGTAGTAAATTCAACAGTCTTTTACTGATGGCAAAAATATGAGGATCAGGGGATAGATATTATCTGGAGTAAGGGGTAATGATGAAGAGTAAGGCGAAGAAAGAAAACCATAGAATGCCAGAAAATGCTACTTGTAAACATTAGAAAAAGTAGAGATTTTGGACTTCTGAGCAGTTTGTGAAAGCAAGGAAGAAAGGAAATAAGTAAAAGGAAAAATCCACGAAGGAAGCAGCTGTGTGAATGAAAGCATTTGTAAGTGTGTGTCTGTAGCCAAGCAGGCAAACCCTGAAGGCTTTCAAGAAATAAGAGCTATGGATCACTTTTGATAACCAATGGCAGAAGACTCCCCTTACATCCCTCTTCCCCCATTGCTCTTTCATTGGTATTCTATTTCAATCCTTCATTCCTTCTACTTAAAGTTACTAGATCTTCCCTCATTCCCTTTCCTGGATTCTTTCTTTCTTTTGCTATAGATTGTTCTACCCCAGAGGTTCTGTGAGTTTTCTGAGAAATGAGCAGAGTCAGCAACTCCTATGACCTTCTCCTCAGACTGGCCCAGCTTCTTTATAGTAAGTTGTTGTTGTTGAGTCATTTCAGTCATGTTCAGCTCTTTGTGACCCTATTTGGGGTTTTCTTGGCAAAGATGCTGGAGTGGTTTGCCATTTCCTTATCTAGCTCATTTGATAGATGAGGAAACTGAGGCAAACAGGGTGAAGTGACTTGCCCAGGGTCACTCAGTTAGTAAGTGTCTGAGGCCAGATTTGAACTCAAGAAGATGTCTTCCTGACTCCAGGCCCAGTACTCTATCCACTGTACCATCTAGCGGCCCATAGCGAGTTGACCATTGTATTATTTCTATTGCTTCAAAGTTTTACTGAGTTGAGGCAATTTTGTATGAGGAAGACTGGTTGGAAGTAGCAGAGAAGTAGATTTAGCCTCAGTCTAAATAATAACCTCCTAACCACTACAGCCAATGTGAAATTGGCTGCTTTAGGAAAGGCTAAGTCCATCCTCTCTTCTCCCTAAAATTAGAAGTCTTCAAGTAATGATGGATGGCCACTTGTCGGGAGTAAGTTTGGGATTGGGGAAGGAATTTTTTTTGAGCTGCAGTTTGGACTAGGTGACTCTCCCATGCTTCCTAGCTTTGATATTCTATGATCCTAAATGTAGGAATTAGGCAGAAATGGGTCCAGAGTTCCTAAATAATAAAAATATATTGGCATTTTGGGTCATACATTGTGTCAGAAGGGAGATAATGAGTTAGAAAGGGAATGCATCTCTGGGCACTTGTATAGTATGTGCAGATAGGGAGGGAAGGGTGGTGGGTAGGGCGGTTAGATTTTAGCTTGGTCCTAATTAGTATTTGGGGCAACTAAGTAGCACAGTGGATAGAGTGCCAGGCCTAAAGTCAGAAAGACTCATCTTCCTGAGTTCGAATGTGGCCTCAGACACTTACTAGCTATGTGCCCCTGGCAAGTCACTTAACCCTGTTTGCTTCACTTTCCTCAATCTGTAAAGTGAGCTGGAGATATTCCAGTATCTTTATCAAGAAAACCGCATATGGGGCCATGAAGAGTCCCATATGACTAGAACAATAGAACAACAATTACTATGCACAACGAAGCCTTGAAGTGGTTGTATTATTTGAATTCGTACTACATGTTTTACATAGTCCTAACTTCATGTAATGTGGCTTTGAATACATGTGACCACTTCATTTAATTCATTATTCACACTAATTGGCTGTATTAGAAGAGGTTCTGCTAGAGGAGGCAGGTACCAATATTGACTTCCAGAAATCCATTTCCTCATTGATACAGCCAGAATGAGTAGGGAACGAAATAGGGAAGTGCATCTCTTCCTTGTAAAGATTTTAAATAATAATTTATAAGAATTAGGCTGCAAATATAGGTATAAAGGAAGGGAAGAGTTCAAACCATTGTCTTCATATTTTAAAAAAATGAAACAATCAACATTTCTGCTTTTATCATTTGAAAATGCTTTGTGATTTAGATAATTATCTCAATTTCTCACTCCCTGCTTTTCCTTGTGTAGTGAGGTAAGATGTGATTTTTATACACTCAAAAATAAATTATGATGTTAGAAAACATAATGTGTTAACCCAGGCATCGACTAATTGAATCTTAATGAAAAGGTTATGGACAGGAACTAGAGAAGGCTGTTGGCCTATTAATAAAGGAAATGGTTTTACTGTGATGCTTTCCTAACTATAGGAGTCTTTTCCTGATATGAATTCAAATATAACCTTCCTTGAGGCCAATGAACTACTTTAAAATTTTGGTATGACTCTTGAAACTGTTCTAAGCTTCACATTAATTGACATCAAAGAACATGGAATAATAAAAGTTTAGTGATGAAAGAAACCTTCAGAACCATCTACTCTTACTTTCTCATTTCATTGTTTTGGAAACTGAGACCCAAAGACAGTCTTAGCTATGATAAAGAGATCAAGTTCCTCACAGTGCTGAAATGTAGAGGTTTCTGATAGCACTTCTACTCTTTCAGCAAATTGAGTCAACTGATCTTAATGCCTAGTTAGTAAGGATATAAATACTATTATATCTTCCACATTGCAGGGATTTAGGGGTGTGGTGCCCCTGTGATCTGGAAAATCCTTGTAAAATTTTTTGGCCCTCCCTTCGTGCCAGAGAAGAAATCTGAATTATTGTGGCATTAAAAGATAAAACATGTTGATATTATCCAATACTATACATATATTTTCTGCATTTATGAGTTTCTTAACTGTGTCATCTGTTGGCCTTTGCATGTTGTCTGTGGCTTCCACGAAACTCCCTCAAAATTCCCATTTGATTTCTTATGCTGATATATGATGATATATCAAAACTACTATGGGGAAAATTGTGATATGAAAGGGATAACTGTAGACCCAAGTGAACTCCTTCCTACTCTGCCCCACCTTTCCCTGCTCTCCACCAATGACTTTATAATATCTTGGAGTCTCTAAATGCTCCCCCTGCCCTCACCCCTCCCATTTTGGGCCTTGTGTCCTAAGACCAGAGATCTTTCCCTTCACCTTGCTTCAAATGAATTCCTTCTGTCCCCCCCCCCCCAGTACATGTTATGATGCTTACCCCTGAGTACTAGAGTTGCTAACACAAGCTTTTCCAATAGAGGCCAAGTTCATCCAAGGGCAGATTATCTATGGAAATCGCAAAGTATGGTTTTAATTTTATTATCTGAACAAGAAATCCTAAGAGGTAAAGAGTTATATATGTGTGACCTTATTGTTGTTGTTTTTGTTCATCCTTCATTCTGAAGAGGATCAATGACATCAGGAGGGTGATGTCTTGACTTGCAAGTGAATTGGATTGAAGTGAGGCGGAGCTGAGCAAAGTCATCAGCCTCAGTCTCTCCTCTAGAGTCATCTGAGCCCAGTGGTGAGACATAGGTCAGGATGACTACAGATGGCCCCAGATACAGTAGGAGACCTTGGCCTTTTTAAACTAAGGTCCACCCATTCGAGATTTAAGGCTAGGTAAGAATTGAGGCAAAAAATGTCCTACTTTCTCTACTCAAGAGAATCAATCCTGGAGGCAAAGACCCTCAGGATTTCTGGCCAGAACAGAAATTTTGGCTATTTACACTCGCTCTGAGCCATCAAAACCCAAACATTGAGCAAGTGAGGCTTGGACTGGGACCTAATGGCCAATCACTGAGAGCCAGAGTGATATAACTTTATATGGAGGAGTTGGATCAGATAAGTTGAATGGAATCATAGAACATTAAGGGAAAGGAAGAGGAGGAAGGAAAATGTTTCACTTCCTGGGTTATAGGCCTGTATGAGAATATTTATCTAATTGTTTTAGCTATGAATTATACAACCAACCGGAGCACTTAGGTGGCACACTGGATGCAGTGCTGGCCCTGGAATCAAGAAGACACATTTTCTTGAGTCCAAATCTGACTTCAGACATTTACTAGCTATGTGACCATGGGCAAGTCACTTAACCCTATATTCCTTTCTAAATCTACCATTCTCTGATTTGATGATATTTTACCTGCGTACAAACTCAACATACCCTTGCCAGCTTAGGAAAATTTAAGAGAGTGTTTCTGTTTTAAAAGCTTTGCTTCACAAAACATATCCTATTGAAGTGGAATGAGCTCTGGGTTTGAAATGAGAAGAATTGTACTCCAGTCCCAACTCTGCTACATACAACCTGTATAATTTTTCCCCCTGAGGCAATCCGTGGTTAAGTGACTTGCTCAGGGTTACGTGACTAGTAAGTGTCTGAGGCCATATTTGAACTTGGGTCCTCCTGACTACGAGGCTGGTGCTCTATCCACTGCATCACCTAGCTGCCCCTGACCTGTATAATTCTGAACCTGCTACAGATCATTTCTGGGTCTTACTTTCCTTATCTATAAAATAAAGTGAATATCAGAGTAAAAGTTAAAAAAAAATTAAAATCTCTTTTTCTCTTCTCTATTTTCTGTCAGACCGATTTCCAAATTCCCTTCCAGCTCTAAGACTAAGACCCTATGGGGTGTAAATTACATTAGGAAAGTCATTTTTGTGGCCCATCTGATTGATTTAAAATTGTATTATTCTAAAAGTTTTTATTAGGGAAGAAAAATTATTTGTATGAGAAACTCAAAGTGCTTTACAAAATTAAATCATTAAGAAAAAAATAAAATTAGTTCATGTCTGTTGGTGAGCTAACTTACTCTGTTGTCTTAGGGACAGTATGAACAATGAGTGAGACTGAGTTCATGTGAATTGATGACATAACCAAATGTAAAATGTAATGATTACTCTCATAAGTATTAATTATTGTTCTGCTCAATGAGCTCTCTTTTATTGGTTTACTAAAGGGTGATTGTCAGAGAAATTATATATAATTTGTTTTCCGAACTTAATTACCAGACAGTCGCTTGTCTTTGTGTTCTCACAATTTCAGTAAGAAAAGCATTTGATGTTGAAAAATAGTAGGTCAAGAAAGAACACAGCTATTAGAACATTTGAACTGTGTTTGTGGGGGGAAAGAAATCTTAGATGTGAATCTTAATCAAGGAGACCAGGTGAGTGAGGGAATGATATTCTTAGATCAAATGATATGTACAACTTGGCCACTTTTCTTTCATAATTATTTCATTATTTGTATTTCAGTGTTTAGTATAATGCCAGCACATACTAGCCATTTAATAAATGCTTGTTAATTGATTGATAATTTCAAATTGGAATCTAGAATGGTGTGACCACTTCACCAGGTCAAACAACAGTACATCTTTCTATCAATTTTTCCATAAACTCTCCAACATGGATCGTTACCATTTTTTAAATCTTCTTTGATAATTTGAATGGTGTTAGGTGAAACCTCAAAGTGGTTTAATTACCACAGCTTTTTGAAGTTATTATTGAGTTAGTATGCTAGGTGGAACAGTACATAGAACACCTGACCTGAAGTCAGGAAGACCTCAGTTAAAACCTGGCCCCAGGTTTTAAGTAGTTCTGTTACCCTAGCCAAATCACTTAATTGTTTTCTGCCTCAACCTTCTCACTTATAAGATGGGGATAATGATAACACCTGCCTCCCAGGATTATTGTGGGGATAAAAGAAGACAAAATTTGTTAAGCATTTTGTAAACCTTAAAGTACTATAAAAGTGGGAACTTTTATTATTGTTATTATTATTATTACTAAAAATAAAAAGGCAGGGGATGTATGTCCAACCATTTGAAAATTAAAACAAATAATTCAAGTTTTGTTGAATTGCTAGTAATTGAACATTATGCAGCTTTTTTTTTTAAAACAAATTGTTTGAACTGCGTTTTATCTCAGGAGATGCATGTGTTGTATCAATTTTACCAGTTCTAAACACATGTGGATGCATAGAGATTCCCAGGAACAGATATGATATAATAAGGGCACAGACCTGGATAGAATGCAGAAAATTTGGTTCCCAAGTTAGGGGTGTGCTAGAGCCAGCTTGAACTGATTTGTTCAAACTGATAGTATAAATTTTCAGTGTGACAGAAATCATCAAATGCTACAAATTAGGACTTGATTTATTTTGATCAAATAAACTTAATAAGGTCATGGAAAAACATTAACAACTCAGATTAAACTTAAAAATACATCCTGTACATTTTTTTAAAGAGAGCTGGTTGTTGAACATTTACCAGCACACCACAGATCCTGAGTATGGCTAAATATGGGACTTTGGATGGTTACTTCGGCTTTCTGTGCCTGGATTTTCTTACCTACAAGAGAAATTGTTGAGATTTGTTGTACTAGATTTTTTTTTTATCAAGTCTATTTTAGCTCTAAAATTCTATGATTCTTTGATCAAACAGACAAATGTAGATATAAACTATTCAGTGGGGAGGAAGGGAAAATGCAAGGTGATAAACCTGTTTCCTCTGGTTAATAGTTAAGAACACAAACTAGGGATAGTTGACTACCATCCTAACTTTTTTTTGTTTTTGTTTTTAAACAGAATCCAATCCAAAGAGTCTGTGTTTAGACACAGACTGGAAGACATTCCATTATTTTTTTTCCCTTTTTCTTTTCTTTGTTGGAAATACTCAAGGCAGAACATACACACGCACATGCGCACACACACACACGTGTGTGTGTGTATCTATCTATCTATGATTGCCTGGTTCTTCTCTTCTCTCTGCTATCATTCATTGTTTTAACTTTAATGATCCAGGATTATTTTCGTGGAAATGCTATATTGTGCATTTATTACAGTACTATTCCATTGTTTATTTGTGGCATGGGGTTGATACTCTGTTTTGGAAGGCTATAGCAGCAGAATATGATGCTTGATGGCTCTAATCAAGTTAGACAGGCTTCAGGTCAGGGCCCAATGATGAGCTATATGTTCGGTACTGGAAGTTCAGCTTTGCCAAGTTTTGGAGAGGCTTCTCACCAAGTTGGCTGTTGGATGATGAATGTTTTGACCTTACTAACTCTCAAAGCTACTTAATTAAGTGGCAGATGGTTTGTGACCTTTGTGACGGTGAGTACTTGAACTCATGAAATCAGATACTTGACGTTTCCGCCTTTTCATTTTCTTCATTTTCCTTTTTTTTTTTCATTTCCTGACATTTTTTTGTCCTTAGCATTTTTGACTATGTCACTCTCCTGCTTAGAAATCTTCAGTGACTCCGTATGGCCTATAGCATAAGATACAAACACCTTACCTTGGCATTTAAGATATGCCACTCACTGGTTCCATTATATGTCTAATCATCTTTTATAATTTACCTGCTCTTCATTCCAACCAAACTGGACTCTAGCTGTTTCCCAATCTTGTCTTCTATTTTCCAGCTCTGTCCCTTTGCAAAGGGTACTTATGCTTGGAACCTACTCCCTCTGCAATAATTACCTTTGAAATATTTCTCTTGGTTGGAGAAGTTATTATTTCCTAAAGTGAACCTTTCCTGACCTCCCCAAGCTTAACATCATCTCTCCATCCTCAGATTGTTCCTAGAACCTTTTGTCTGGCTCTCTACTTTGACCTTATCTCATTCTACATTATGTTTTTACTTGTGTATGTGTATTAGATTGTAAATTCTTTGAGGACCAGGAATCTGTTTGTTTGTCCCAATGCCTTGCACAAAATAATTACTTAAAAAATTGTTTAATTGAAAGGAGGGTGCTTTACCAAATGACATTAAACAATGTTATTTTCTAGAAATTGACCAATCAACAGGCATTTATTATGTGCCAAGCCCTATGCTAGGCTCTGGGGATTAAAAAATTTAATTGAAGAAGGCATTTATATTCTATAGTAGATTTATAATATCAACATATTATGTTTTTTTTCTTTTCTTTTTTCTTGGTGTGGTGGAGATCCAGACATATGATTTCATCCATGTCAAAGAGTCCTTGGTATAGAAACTGTCTCTACTAACACAGTTCAGCATTTACTCTGCAATTTAGGTTCATCTACTTTAGATATTCAATACTTTCTCAGCACTCTCAAGTTCTGCTGCCCTGTGATTGGAGGGCTGGAGGGCAGAGCAGTAAACTCCTCCTAAAATCTTCTTTTACAGAGGGCTCAGAACTTTCTAGCTAAACTCTTCATTTTCCATCAATTGTTTTGCTTGGTTTTGATTCCCATGAACATCATTCACCTCCCACCCCCCACAATCAGGTACTCTCTGATGGCCTCCCTACCACTTTTCAGCTTCTTTTTGTGTATTGCCATCCCATTAGACTGTAAGCTTCTTGAGGGTAGGGATTGTTTTTCTTTTTATTGTATCCCCAGTGCTTTGCAAAGTGCCTGGCATATAGTACATGTTTAATAAATGTTTATTGACTATTGACTCATAGGAGAGTTACCTGTACTTATGAGTACTTATATGACTTGTCTGTAATCCTATTGCTACTATATATCAAAGACAGCCCTTGAACTCCTTTTCCTAGCTCTGAGATTAGCCCTTTACCCACTATTCCAGTTTGCTTCTCTTTACTCATGACAACAAATTTAATCTCTTTCTTTTTCCTGTGTACTTCTTTGTTATCAACCTCTAAATTCCAAGAAACCAATGCATATGTTGAGAACATGGTAATTGGTGACAAACAGTAGAATACAGAGGTATTATCTTATCACTCTCGAACGGTCATTGTCACGCATCTTCATACCTGGAGGAGGTCCAGGGAAGTATAGGTAACATATTCTGTTTCCTGATTCCAGAGAAAGAGGTGAGAGAATAGCATTTGGAACTACCTACCTACCCTTCTTCTGTGTTTTGCTCCAAAAAGGGAGGAACACTTTCCCCAACTCATTTGAATTTTGCAGGTTTGGATTATCTTCCAGCTATGACTTGGATTTGATTTAACATTTTCTAAATTGATCCACTCACCTTTGAGTTTGGAGGCTGCATTATACTCTCCTTCCTCAGATTAATGTACTGTCAGTGGATCTGAAGCTCCCACCTTCTGAAATTCATTAACACATTGGGAAATCCTGAGACCAGGTGGCATTGAAAGGTTAATCTATCCTCATTCCTTCTTTATAACAACTTCACAGTGAATTATATCCTAGTCACTTACAGTGAATAAATGCAGGCAGTATATTTTACATATGCCTAAAAGTGCTGTGGCAAGCACTGATGTATTTTTCAGGTGAGAACTGTGAAAGTGTTTTGTTTTGTTTAAATTTTGGGCTATATTTGAACACATCTCACTGTTTCCAAATATTCTGCCTGATGGCAATGTTAGACTAATTTTCACCTTTTAAGTACCTTCTGCTTTAATTCATGGCTTAAAAGAGTGTATCGCTCCCAGTACAAAAAAGGATGTAGTGCTTTGCACATATATCCCATGGGCACAGAAAGTGAATGTTACAGCTTAAAAAGAAATGATGACCCTTACCCTTGCATTTGGTTGATTGGATGGAAGGAAGCAACATTCATGAAGTGCCTACCATGTGCCAGGCATTGCGTTAAGCACTTTATTCATATGATCATTATAATAACATTTGGAGGTAAGAGCTATTATTATTCCTTTTTTTTTTTTTTT
>NW_020954610.1:67596503-67686503 GCF_900497805.2 Vombatus ursinus
TTTTGACTTCTGGTGGTTAAATATTGGGTCCTGTGTTGAGTTGTACTCTGGTGAAATGCAACTTGAAGTTCACAGCTGACTAGTAACAGGAACAGATACAAGTAAAATTAACTACCAAGGAATTCAGATCTATTTGCTGTATCTGTCCCTATCTCCTCCCATACCTCACCTTGTTTAAACAATTACAAGAACAGTTAGATTCTTGATTTTCCAGTTTCTAGTTGAGTTTTGCTTAGAAAACCTCCATTGCTTTTTTTTATGGAATGAAATATAATTTTCCTAGCCTCAGTCCTAATAGCAAATAATGCGTTTATGGTTTAGAGTGAATTGTGCATTAAATACATGATGAGACTTGATAAGGATATATAGCCTTGATGAGAATGTTTGTTTCTGTTCGTTTTACTTATTTTTGTTTGGTTTAATTTGGCCACATTTGCCTTCTTTCCTTAAAAGACATTCTTCTAAACCCTACAAATTAAAATGCCAACCAATTTTCACTAGGTTTCAAGGTGAACCTGAGGTCAAGGTCAAGATCACAAAGAAGGAGAAAAAGGGACACTGATAGGGTAACTTGCATGGAGAAGACTACTCAGCAGCCTATGAGAAAGGTTTGGATCTTGAGCAAATCTCATGAACTCTCTACTCTTATAACCCAATCCTAGCAGGCCTTAAATTCGGGAAAATAATGGCATCTTAGATGACCCCCCCCCAAAAAAGACCCCAGAACTTGAACTTATTGCTTTTGGATTGAGACTTTTCAGTCTAGATACAAGAGAAAACAAGTGGGAGAATGTGTTCTGGGTTTGCCTAGGAAATGTACATTTTCCCCTTCTGTTTATACACTATAGTGAAAAAGTGCTCTATAGCAAAACAAAACCTCAAGATAGACCTGCTCAATGAGCTCTTGGCAAATATTAACTCTGGTTGCCCTAACCACTTTTAGAGATGATGCTTTCTGATGAGAGCAAAGTCCAGCAACCAGAAACAGATCGTGACTTCTAGAGATTGTGCTTTTTTTGTTAATTACATTTTGGGTTTCATGTAGGCCTTTTAGACACAGACTGATTTATTATTCTGGCTCTGTTGCAGACTGTTTATATATTTGGTGGGTTTCCCATGTGATACTTGAGGTGTTGCTATAGCTATAGCCGCTCACACCAGTTCCTGTCTTGTTTTTCTTAAGTCCACAGGAAGATAGAGTGTCACTTTATAATTATTTAACTAGGTAGGAAATATAGTATATAGTTTTCCCTCTGGTAGCACTATACTTTGACCATTAACTTAATGGTTTCATCAAGGTTTCTCCAATGTATGAAGGAGATTGCCTCCAGGGGTAAGTTCTCGTGCATGGACCCAGTATAGAGCATCAATGGTCAAACACAAAACAGGCCCTTTACTGCCTGGGTGTTGAATTATTGCCTAAGGGTTCATACAAAATTAATGCATGAGATCGTAAAATGGGACTATCTGTAGATCTAGACTCCTTTTCCTTATATCTGAGAATCTTCCTACCTCATTCTTGTCCTTGTAGACATAGCTTATATATAATATATATATATATATACACACGTGTGTGTGTATGTGTATATATATAACACACACACACACACACATATATATACATATATATCAGAAGAAGCTTATTTAACATCATAAATGAATTGAAGTTTGAACATCCTGACATAGATATTCTACCTATCCATGGTCCCATGTCCTCCTTGAACTTGAAGGTTGTAGAAAGGAAATGGGGAGGGGTATGTTACTGCTATCTAGGACCCAGCTCTTGGTTCTAGACTGAGACAGTGAAAATGAGGGAGAAACTGGTAGTGCCAGGAGTTAATTAGTGTTCTGACCAGCAATCACCTCACCATCCTATTCCTTTCCTTTTCAAAAGTTGCCTATCTCACCATAAGGTCAGGTTTGTCTTTCCTTATTGACTTCTCCCAAGGCTTGAGATAGATTACCTTGGGGACATTGATCCCTGCAGTGGCTCTGGGCTAATTTCTTCCCAGGAGCAGTCTTGGTTACACAATACCTTGATCTCATCATAGCCCCAACATCTCTCCTTCCATGGTCCTAATCTTCAGGGTCTGTTTCAGCTCTCTGACCACTGCTTCCAGAAAAAAAAAATACATACACTGACCATGTCAAAAAATGTAAATCTTCTTTTGTACCTTGCGTCCATCACCTCTGTCAGGAGGCAGGTAAATGTTCTTCATCATTGGCCTTCTTGAATCATAATTGATCATTGTATTGATCAGAGTTCCTTAACTCTTTCAAATTGTTCATTTTGTAACGTTTTTATTATAGTATAAACTTTTTTCTGGTTTTGCCCACTTCACACAGCATCAGTTAAAATGACTTTTTTCTACTTTCTTTTTTTTTCTACTTTCTCTGAAACTACCTTGTTGTTCACTTCTTGGAACACTCTTGTATTCCATTACATTTTGTTTGCAGATGATTTTGCACTCGGTGCTGCACCTGAGGCTGAGATGCAACAAAGTATGGATCTATTCTCTGCTGCTTATGCTAATTTGGCCTAACAATTAACACCAAGAAAACAGAGATTCTCCACCGGCCATCCATATATGGAACTATCAATTACAGCAAATGGAGAAATGTTGAATGCTGTGGATATGTTTACTCACCTTGGCAGTGTACTTTCCAGGGATGTACACGTAGATGATGAGACTGACACACATTGCTAGAGCGAGCTCAGTGTTTGGGAGGCTCCAAAGGAAAGTAAAGGACAGAAGAGTTATTAGACTGCCTACCAAACTGAAGGTGTGCAGAGCCATTGTGATGATTTCATGGTTGTGAGTCTGTGAAACCTGGACAGTATACTAGTGCCATGCCAGGAAACTGAATTGCTTCCATTTGAATTGCATTGGGAAGATTCTGAAGATCATCTGGCAAGATAAAGTACAGGAGACTGAGTCTATTCAAACTCTACTGCAGAGAGCACTACTCTGATGGGCTGGCTATGTTTCTCAAATGCCAAATATAAGTTTCCTTAAAAGGCTATGTTATGGAGAACTCACACAAAGCAAGCACTCACATGGTGGTCTGAAGAAGAGATACAAAGTCTCTCTAAAGAACTTTGGAATTGATTATGAGATATGGGAGGCGCTGGCACAGGACCACCCAGCATGGCATGCCCACATCAAAGAGGGCACTGTGCTCTATGAATGAAGCAGAATTGCAGTAGCTCAAAATAAATGTGAGATGTGAAAATTGAGAGACATCTCTACTCCAAAAGCTCAAATGGACTATTTGTACCTGACCTGCGGTAGAGCCTTCCAAGCTTGTATTGGTCTGATCAGCCATACTGAACCTTGACCCCAACATAGTGAAGTCATTTTGGTCATTTTTGAGAAGGAATTACAACCATTACATTACATTCTTATGTCATAATTTGTTTAGCAATTCATCACTTGATGGGCATCCCATTAGTTCCTTATTCTTTGTTCTTTGCCACTACTAGAAACACTGGTATAAATATTTTTGTCCACAAAGAACCTCTTCTTCCTCTTTCTTTGATCTGATTGGGCATAAGGTTAGTAGTTGTATTGCCAAACCCCTCATTTTACAAAACAAGGGAACTCAAGTTCAGTAATATGATGTAATTGTCTATTGTCATACAGCCAATGAATGATTTTAGCCCCTAGGCTTATGGACTTAGGAAAATCAGAAGACTGATTGTATTTTTTATCTATTTTCCATCTGTCCATCCATGTATGTATGTACATGTCTCTGTATCCATCTATTATCTATCCATCCACCCATATATCCATTTATCTATCTGTCCATCCATGTATGTATCTATTCATCCATCCATCTATTCATTTATTAGTCTATGTATCTACCTACTTACACACAAGACTGATTTTATAGTGAGTTATTACAAGTGCCCAACTGATAGAGTGGATACTTTGAGTAAGACTTGGGCTGATTTGGCTATCCCTGGGCTTAATTTCATCCAGTCCAATTGATGAAAATATGCTGGTGCCTGTTTCTGCAGTCTAGAGCAAGGGTGGGGAACTTGTGGCCTTGAGGTCACATGTGGCCCTTTAGGTCCTCAAGTGTGGCCCTTTGACTGAATCCAAACTTCACAGAACAGGCTTTGGACTCAAGTTTTACACCCAATGACCTAGAAGGCCACATGTGGCCTCAAAGTCACAGATTCCCCACCCCTGGTAGAGAATCTTTTCCCTCTTCCTTGGTAGTTTTCTCTTACCTTCCCATTCAGAGCCCTTGTCTGAAATTTGAAGACTAAAGAATGATTGAAAAACTGTGAACAATGATTACTCATACAATCAGCATCTTAAAGGGCAGAGATGAAAGTGATGATACTCTGAAGACCAAAGCCCAAGTTAATGGCAGAATATGACAAGAAGAGTTCTAAACTTCTAAACTTTTCTTCCTCTTTTTTCTTTAATTCTATATACACCTTTACTTCTTTGTTATCACCCCTTTGTTTTTCTGTCCATTCCTCCTGTCCTCGATCTAGCTTTTTTGATAGAAGTAAATTGAAAAATAATATAGTTCAAAGCCTTTATTTTACAGATGAGAAAATTGAGGCCCAGAGAGATTGTTATTATTATTAGTTATTATGAGTAATAATAACATTTATATGATGGTCTTTACTACTTACAAACTACCTAACATACATAATCCCATATGATCCTCATAATACCTTCAGAGGTGATTAAATCAGTTCAGTTCAATATACATTTATTAACTGCTTGCTGTACTCAGTTTAGATAAGACAGGGCCACTGCCCTAAGAGAACAGACAGGTCGTTAGATGTAGAAGACACATAAATGGATAACTATAATTCCAAATAATGCATGATATGAAATAAGCCATAAACTATCATGATTGTTCTCGGAGTAAGGAGTTTTGTTATCTGGGTACTTGTTGATACATGTCAATCTCATTAAAGAGCATTAATCTACTCTTGATATTTAGGTATTATTGATTGGGTCAGGACTATTCTAGTTATAAGCCACACCTTAAGACTCTGGCTCACTACAGAGAATAGATAGATCTGCCAGAATTCACAGACTTCCATAGAGTTCTAAGCAAGAGCAGAGAATGGATTTAAGTTCCTTGGCAAGGAAGAATCAGCTTCTCTACCTAGCCCTCTTTAGGTAACCTCTATCCTTCTATCTGGTATCCATGGAGAGGAAATGATAGAATCTCTTAGCACTTCAAAGTGAGTGGAAGTGAGGTGGTGATGTTACTGGCCTAAGCCTTTTGAAGGAATGGTGAGAGTGATTGGACTCAGCCTTTTGGAGAGAAAAAGGGGAGCTAGTGAGAAATACGTGTTGGAGAGAAGAAAATGACATGTGGCCATAAAACTGGAGGAAAAGCAAAAGGTAGAGTTATAATATTGAAGAGCAAATATGGACTGCACAGGCTGAATGGGAAAGCGGTTGACTCTTTAACATTAAGAGGGAAAGTTGAAGAAATAACTGACCTTTTCTTGAGACTGTCCCCATCCGTTATCCTTTGATCTGAGAAACCCATAAAGTCAATGACTCTTCTCTGTATTTCCTTTCTCTGTCACAACTCAGTTCTCCTTTTGCTGTTCAAAGGTGAACTGGAAGTATAATGCTTTCTCCAACCTCCAGAGACCCTCAGAATTCTCCTTTTGGATCTGAGATAACTTATTTGTATATAAATTCTGTGACCAAACCTCTCACACAATGGCTTTGATTGATTCGAGGAGACTACAGTCCTGTTCAGTATCAGTTCTGATTGACTGATTCAATCATAAAAGTGTTCTTATGTAGTTAAGGTATCAGAGCTAAAATGAGATAGTTTCACCCTTACCCTTATTATTAACATGGAGAGTCCAGAAGTGGGGTGGGGCAGTGAACATGATGTTAACCAGATCTTGAGTCCATGTCGTATGTGGATTGGTTGAAGGAACTATAGATTATTAGTCTATTCTCATAGGAGACATTTTTGCTGTGTTCAGGTTTTTGAATGACTGCCATGTAAACAGGGATTAGATTTGTTCTGTTTAGCTCTACAGGGTAGAAACAAAAGTAACGAGTGAATGTTGCAAAGAGAAAAGTTTTGGCTTTACATCAGTAGAAAAAAACAAACAAAAAACTTCTGTTTTCTGAGAGATTGGAGCTGTCCAAAGGTGGAAGTAACAGGTGATCATCTTTAGTGCAGGCCTTTCAAGCAGTACATGGATGATTGTCAGGGATGTTAGAGTAACATTCCTTTCAGATTCATATTGGTCTAGTTGGTAATTGAGGTCCCTTCAACTCTCAAATTCTGTAATTTAGTAATCTGTAATCTTTGTTCCAGTCCATCTGTGACTGAGAGAGTCATCACTGGGTTTGCCTCAAGATGATGATGATTTTTTTGGTCGCTATGATTCTGAAAGACTATAGTAGATTGAAGAAAGGCTGTAAGCAGAGTCAGTAGAAGAAGTATCTTCATCAACAAAACCGTGGATTCTTGAACAATTGAAGTAAGTGCTGTTTTTCTTTCTTTCTTTCTCTCTCTCTCTCTTTCTCTCTCTTTTTCTTTCTCTCTTTCTCTCTCTCTTTCTCTTTCTCTCTTTCTTTCTTTCTTTCTTTCTTTCATTTCTTTTGCAGTGGAGTTAAGTAACTTGCCCAGGGTCACACAGCTAGTGTTATGTGTCTGAGGCCAGATTTGAACTTGGGTCTTCTGAATCCAAGGCCGGTGCTCTATCCACTGCACCACTTTGCTGCTCCCATAAGTGCTGTTTTGAATGCAGAAGACAGCATGTTTTGATGGCTAGATAGTTGGTGCCTTGGAGCCAAGAAGACCTTAGTTCAAGCCCTGCCTCTGACATGTACTGAACATATGACTTTGGGCAAGTCCCTTAACCTTTCAATGGCTAAGGCACCCTTTAAGAAAATAAGTTGCAGAGCAGGTGCTGAGAGGGTTTCCTCATTGGGAGCTCCTTACACAAGTGAAATCACAGGTCTACTTAAAAAATCTTTCTAATAAGCCCCATTATTATTCTCTATTATTCATTGACATATATGTGTATGTATATTCCCAGTCTCCTGGCAACAGTGCAATGTTAGTCTTTATTCTAGAATATTTACAAATGATATAATAAATAGTTATATCTCTGCATAATATTTGATTATTCATTTTCATTCATCATATAAATACTTAGTGGAGGTCCATTCTGCACCTTCCTCCTGCTTTCAATTCAGTAGTGAGGAGATAATGGAAACAAAAATCTGAATAAAGCTTGGGATGAGAACTTCATAACATTATTGATTTGGGGCCAGGATCATTAAGAGCAGTAGAGCCAGGACTGGAACTGAATCTAAGTCCAATGATCTAAGTAGTTTTGCAATATTGGGCAAGTTTACTCACTCTTCCAGGTCCCAGTTTCTTCATCTCTCAAATGCCTGGCTCAGGCCAGATATCTCTGAGGTCTATCTGTAAATAGGTGGTTTACTATCATTTATTAAACTGAATAACTTTTCTAGCAACTCAAATATTATATAGCTTCTCCATCTATTCCTTTCCTTAGAATTGCAATAGAATTTTGAGTGGTAGCTGAAAGCATATATAACAAATTAAGCTCATGTTAATATAGTACATTTAAAGTTTGCAACGCACTTTCCTCCCAACCATTCTCTGGGATAAAAAATTGTAATATTATTACCCACATTTTATAAATGAGGAAAAGCTTGCTATGTGAGTCAAGGGATGTAACCATTCCCTATTGGTCATCCCCTGCTGACATGACCCCATAGATTCTCTTGCCCACTCTGATCCCTTGTATCCCACTGTGATAAAGGTTCTCAAACCAGGTGGCATGCTTCACCCTGGGTTGGTCATAAAGGCTAGGGTATCCTTTCAGGGGTGGCATCTCAGGCTGGTCATTTGTGTTTCACTGTTCTAGTAGCAGACATTCTATATGAAAGAGATAACAGTGCCCCTGGGATTGCCCTATGTTAGATCTAGCTTTGATGAATAATATTTCGGGGGTATCCTCGCTTGCATATGGGTCTTGAGACAAATGAACTTACATTCAAAGGTCACTCAAAATCATGGCTTATAAACCTCCTCCAGAGTGTTTACTTTTAGTAACCATTTGGAGGACACAATTAGTCCAAATCAAAGATGTTCAGTGAAATAACAGTAAGAAAAGTAGCAATAGGACGTTTCTCCCATGAATCTGGACATATTCTCTCACAAATATATTATCTGTGGGAAGAGTTAATAAGCTCGGGGAATATTCATGGATAGCAGCAATATGGCAAACTCATTTGGCCACAGCACGTGTGTAAGGGTACATGTATAGTGTGTCTAGGTCACATAGCTAGAGAGACAACTCATACCTCTGATACTTCAGAGTTGCCAGTGTCTTCTGGTCATCTACACTAGACAGGGCATGAAATTGTTGCTGCATGTACAATTGTGCCCTGTTGGTCTCATGTGGTCATGAATGCCCCATTGCTTTGGGGATATAGCTCCATTGGACTTTTTTTTTTTTTTTTTTTTTTTTGGTGAAACTTCTCTCTGCTTCTCTGGTTTCCTGGTTTCAATTGGATTCTCAGCTGAGATACTACCTTTTCTCCATAAAAACAGATTCTGTGATCTCTCTTTAGCTTAGAGCCCAGAGGCTTAAGATGCAGTTCTTTTAGTGAGGAAGAAAGGCCTATCACACTTCTGGTCAACAAAATAGGAAAAACAAAACAAAACAAACGTTCTGTTGTCTGGTCTCTATAAGGAGAAGAATCTGCCAGTTCCCAGAGTCTTACCTGTGAGTAGCTTCTCTTATCCAAAAGTGAGTCTTAGCCTTCAAGGGCCAAGCTTATTTGGAATACAAAGCAGTCAGCCAACCAACCAATCGCAACTTACAGGCATTCAATCTTTTGTTGAACCTATTTTTTTCCTACTTGCTGGGAGCAACATCTCTGTACCAAACTTCTACTTTATTCAATGTCATAATGTCCTTTTTAACTTTCTTCAGTTCCTGATATCCAACTTGAATCTATTCAAAATCATTTCAGCATCTGGCTTTCAAAAAATTGCCAAATGCCACCTGCTACTAAAGTCCTCTATTATCACACAAGATACTTTGGGTCTCCCTTGCAAATGAGAAGGGGCAGGGTAAGAACAAGAGAGAGGCCGCCGTGTGGCTCAGTGGATAGAGAGTTGGGTCTGAAGTCAGGAAGACCTGAGTTCAAATCAGGCCTCAGACACTCACTAGCTGTGTGACTTTGGGCAAGTCACTTAGCCTCTGTTTGCCTGAATATACTGGAGGAAGAACTTGCAAACCACTCCAGTATCTTTGCCAAGAAAATCCCATATGGGGTCACAAAGAGTGAGATAAGACTGAATGACTCAACACAAAACAAAGAACGAGAGAATCCTGACGGGTGGGAGGCATTGGTCTTAAGGTTAAACACTTTTTTTTCTTTTTTTTACTAAATTTTTTTTCATTAAATATAAGTGACTGGCAGCAAAACTCCTGGGCTTTGAGCTGCCCTAAAATGGTCAAGAAAATTGAGATTCACTGAATTGAAGCATCTTGCTCAGTCATATAGTTAGTAGAAGACAAAATTGGAACATATGGGATATTAAAGATCAGAAAATAACCTCAGAGGCCATTTCCTCTAGCTCCCTCATTTTATAGATTAGCAAACTAAACTTCAGCAAAACAAAGCAACTTGCCCAGGGCCACACAGATAGTAACTGTCAGAGGTGGGATCTCAAGCCAGGATCTCTCCACTGCTGGGGTCTTGCTATTGTATTATGCATCTCTTCTTTCCTGTCTTTACCTTATCTCACTGACTTATTCCCACAATCCCATGCTCCAGCACAGACCATGTCTTACTTTCATGTAATTTTTGACTGATTTTTTAAAAAAATTATTTTACTCAAAGGGTCATTGACCTTGATAGGAAAAGAAAAAAAAAATACTTGTTGATTCTGCTTTAAGCCATTAAACTTGAAGAACTACACTTATGCTAGAAGTGAAAGATACATCCAGGAGCTGTGGCTTAGTGAGAGAAAGAAGATTTGTTTGGGCAGGGAGAGTGGCAAGCCCCAAGACTCAGAGGGAGGAGTAAGTAAACTCTAAGCAGGGAATGACAGCTAGCAGGTTTACTTGGCAGGTCAGGGAAGTCCTAGCTGAGCTGGTACAGGAGATGAGGGTAGTCAGATGGAGAGAGGGAGCTAATTAATGGAAGTCCTATGAACAAATGCTGAGGAGTTTAGATTTGATGCATGATATAATTAGGAGTCACCCCAGGTTGGAGCCTTCTCCCACTTGTTGTAATTAATAAACTGTTAATGCAGTTCTCATGAGAGACCAGCTGGATAGTATTATTTTTTTTCTAGTTTACTTTAGAGTAGGAGCTCAGGAAATTCCTTGGGTCTCAAATCCCATAATTTTTAAAGGGAAATTTTAAGGATAAGAAAACTTTTTACTCTACAATGGTCAGGAAAGACTGTGTTATTGGTTGTTAGGAAGCTGATTGTCTTCCATTTTCTGTTTCTCAACATGCAAATGACGTCTTTAGGCTGCATGGCAGCTGAGCCATCTGCTTGTTTGAGCTAGATGATAATTTTCTCTATCTTCTCCCCTGTGGAGCATCCATGTTACTAGGTTGTGTCATGATGGTCATAGCCTCTTTGTTTGGCTTACAGCAACCATTTTTTTGCCAGCCTAGTGACTGCCAGGTCTCTCTCGAATGCCTCCAAATGAGAATTCTATTCAGATCCTGGAATGTGCTATGTAATTAATTCATTCACTTGACAAACATCTATTGAGTGCCTCTTCTTTTAGTGGGCTCTGAGGAAGATGAAAAAGATGAATAACTTGGGGTCCCTCCCCTCAAGGAAATTGATATCTAGTAGGGGAGATATGCATATGCAAATAACCATATTTTTTAATTTAAAAAAATGTATCATGTTACAAGAGATGCACCAAGGGTTAGAGGGTTGACAGCAAAGGTAATGATTACTTCTGTCTGGAAGGATCAGGGAGGGTTTTGTGGTAAAAGTGGCATTTGAATTAAAATTTGAAGTATGGGTAGGATTTCAGAAGGCAGAGATTGGAATTAACAGAGGGAATTTTGGGCAGGGGGAATGAAATGAGTAAAGAATGTGAAGGTATGAAAGTATGAGGAATGAGTGTGGCTGAAGGGTAGGTACATTTAGGGGAAATGGGAATAAAACCGTGAAGATAAATTGGAGCAAAATAATGGAGTAACTCAAATGTAAGATGAACAAGTGTGTGTCTGTTATTTGGTAGAATCAGAGAATTAAAGTATCTCATACTTGGAAAGTTGGCCAGGAGTGGTGGCTCACATCTGTGATCCCTGCTACTAAGAGAAGCTAAGGTTGGTAACTTGCTTGAGTTCTGGGGTTTTGAGCACAATAGGCCTAAAGCTGATGGAGTGTTCACACTCAGTCTTGCATCAAATATAGTGAGCTATGAGGGAGTGTGTGTGTTGAGAAGGGGTAGTGAGCAGGACAAAGCAGGATGCCTAAGGAGGAGTGAATCGGCTGGAGTCAGAAACAAGGCAGGTGAAAGCTTCTGTATCAATTAGCGGTGGGATTGAGCCCATAAGTGGCTATTGCCAGACTGGAAGAAGTAGGGAGATATAGTCTCAAAAAGAAATGAAAGAGCTGGAAAGTTTAATCCTTTGGTTTTATATATAAGACCACACACACACACACACACACACACACACACATATGTGGAGAGACTGGAACTAAGGAGACAAATTAGGAGGCTTTTGAAGTAATGAGGACATGAATTAAGGTGTGATATATGGTAATGGAAAGGAAGGTAGGGTATTAGATTTATTTTAATTCTTACATAGGCTCTGGAAGAATATTGTGGTTGTAACCATCCACAGCTTGGTAGAAGAGGAGACTAACTCTCACTCCACACATAGGTATATAGGACATGTCAAAGTGGGATGGAGGGATGGACTTCCCCTAAATATGCTAGTAAAAAACACTTTCCATTGTTCTTTTCATTTTTTAACTACATTGTCACCATCACCTTGATTGTTTCTGAGTTGACTCAATTGCTCTTGTTGTCAGTGCAATCAAATGAATTTTGAAAAGGTGACTAGTTCTATTTTGTTATAATCTAAATAATCAAGAAAATCTATGAGAATTTGTTAAGCAATGTCCAGCACAGGTCAATGCACTAAAGTGTACAAAATAATAGAAAATATGATTTCTTCCTTGAGCTTAAAATTGGGGAGGTAAAACATATAGAATAAGATAATATGAAATGCACAATCCAGCATTACTGTGTATATTATAGATAATAAGTACTATACCAACCCCCCCCCCCAAAGCTAAAGATACATATGGGCAGAGAAGTGTCCATGAACTTGACCCTAAGATTTATCCTGGGGGAGAGGAGAGAAAAGGGAAATATAGATGTGAGGAACCAATGAAAAATGACAAGAGGCAGGAATTGAGAATGGGATTAGAAGGGACATAAGCGTCTACTAACGTATTTAGAGCAGAAGGTTCATGTTGGACAATAGTATGAGATAAGTTTGGATAAGCATGATAAGTACAGTTTACATAAGGCCTAAATGCTAGTTTAAGAAGCTTGAATTTAATCCTTTAAGCAAAAGAAGGACCTTATAGGTTCCTGTGGGGCATCATGGAAGAGCTCCTTTAAGAACATGAGTATGGCCTCAATGTATGGGATTTAAGGGAATTTGGGAAAGGGTGGGTTATATATATCAGGTTGAAAGTTTATTATAATTAAGGTATAAGGTGATGAGGACCTGGACTAGGGTAGAAACAGTAGAATTAGAAAGTGACAAACCTGAGAAATGTTAGGAGGAAAAAAAAACATAGGTGGAAGGATATGGTTAAGGTTTGCAAAATGCTTTACATATTTTATCTCCTTTGATCTTCATAACAACTGTTAGATGTTCTCTCCATTTTAAAGATGAGCAAACTGAGGCTGAGAGAAGTTAAGGGACTCGGTCACAAGGCCAGTAAATGGCTGAAAGAAGATTTGAACCCAGTTTTTCCTGACTCCTAGTTTACCATTCTATTTATCTCACCATTCAGTCTCTTTCCCCTCTTCTTCTTTCTCACTACTTTCTTCCCCCATCTTCTTTCTCTTCTTCCTCACTGCCACCTTTCTTTTCCTTTTCTTCCTCACCATTACTTCCTTTATGATTCTCTATCTTCCTTTTTCATATTTTCCTTCTTTTCTACTTCCTCACCACCACTACCACCACCACTCCAGGATTTAGCAGTGATGGCTCACATTTATATGGCACCTTAAAGTTTGCAAAAACAGTTTACATTCATTATCTGATTTGATGACAGATTGCCTACCCAGGGAATTATATTGACCTAGCATACTATTTCATGGATGTCACATTCTCTGGAAGCTTGGGGGAAGGAGCATTCTTTAATCTTGACTTTATCTCCTATGGGATAGAAGCTCACCATTGACAACAAAGTAACATTCCAGTAAATTGAATAAGAAGCTACAACTCTGCTTTAAATGTCTTTTCAGTAAATTTCCATCATTTTAGTAAATTTTCCATCATAATTTCTTGAAGTAGTATTTGTGCCTGGTGACCAGTTGTAGATAATGAAGCTAAAATCAGACTGCAAATCTGCAATACCATAAATACAGTCATAAAATAAGTCTCAATTTCTAGTACACCAAGAAAAAACAAGAACATCCAGAATCATGGAATGTTTTAGTTTTAGAAGAGATAAACTTTAGATGTCTTCTAGTCCAAACACCTTATTTTTTATCTGAGGAGAATGATGACTAGACAAGAGAAATAGTTTCTCTCAGGTCTCCAATATAGGATGCCGTATTTCTTTCAGTTAGCCTTTTTGAAAACACTGATGATAATGATAAAAAGCAAAATTGGTATCCTTCATAGATACCGTAGCATAAACTAATTTTGTAAAGAGAGTGAATGGCTATTTGTATAATTGCACTAATGGGCAAAGCCCAACATGTGGTCAAAAGAAAAATAATGCATTCGTCTTTTCAGTCTAGTTCCTAACTTAGGCATACATCATCATCTTTAAGCGCATTCATGATCTTATTGATTTGCAAACTCCCTCAAGCAAAGCAGATGTTAACCTATCTGTCTTTATACATTCTGTAGAACTATTTATGTCCTCCTAAAAGTTTACTATGTGGGTTCCACTCAATATGCTTAAGCTCTTCTTTGACCTTTCCTGACATTGCGAAGGTAACCATGATTCTCTCTGCTTTATGAGATAATGCTATTCATAATTGTCCACCCTCCCTATTTGTAAAATTTTACTAGTTGGTTATGATCTAACCTGGTATAGATTATATTGGATATATTTGACAGCTATCCATTTGTTTTTACTTGGCAAGTAAGTAAGGTGTTTGCTGACTAAGATGCTTTCTGGAATACTTTTCTGTTCTTGTTGTTGCAATTAATTTACATTAGTTAAACTGCTGAATATAATTATTACAGTCAGTGCCAATCTAATTTCTTTTGTCCATTTCCCATTTTTTGATGTTCATTCGCTTGTTTAAATAGGTCAGGGTGCAGTTGATTCTAATGTATAATAATAAAAATAATAAAGAAACATTATTATTATTATTATTTGTTTGTACTAACTCTGGTCAGCTCCAAAGTGTCAATTGTGTATCTGTGAACTATGGTAGGTGAAAGATAAAATGATTGAAGAAACAAAAGTTTGGGCTTCCAAGAACATCAACTTATTAAACAATCCATACCAGTTGCATAACAAGTTGGGACCAGACCTCCTCAGCTTTGGCACTAGATGCAGAATACAGGAGGATTCAGATTATTTTTGCATTAAAACCAATCAACCAAAAAGGACCAATTAATTAAAAGAAAACAACAGGGGACAAATCAGGATACAAATGTAGAGGTTTTCTAATTGGGAGAAAGATTAGGGACTTTGTGAATCGAAAGGAGGAGAGCAAAAAGGTACAATTCCCTGAAATCAGAAAAAGAGGGGTCCTACTCCCCCTCCAAGTGTTTCCATTCAATCAAAGGAACATGGTAACAATAACTAATTGACCAGTATAGGGCCAGTTTTCAGATAAGACATATGGGTTGTTTGAGATGTATAACTGTGAGAAAGCATCTTGCATCAGTCTTTAGATATGACTGGGTTTCTGGTCAGCATAACCTAGATCCTTTGTTTAAGTGTTTCTAAGCAACAGGTGGAGGTGGTCCAGCAGCCCAGTCATGTAGAACTAAGTTCAAATAATGCAATAAAGTTTTCTTATAGTTCTCGTAATTGAATACATTTCTCCTACAAGACAGAAATTGGACTAGACCCATAATTGAATAGAAGGGGAACTGAGCTATCTCTGGAATTGAGTCATATGGTGTAGTCATTGTGATTCACTCAGTTTTCAGTGTGAAAAAAGCTGAGGATAACTCTTATATAAAATTTTTTCTTCTAATACATAATATTTTCTCTTCTCTATGGTGGTATTTGGTGGTCACTATCTTAGTGCCAAACAGTTCTTTTCTCAAAGAAGATGTTCTAGATATAGAAACATGTGACTTCTATTTAATTTATAAATCTTTGGTCTTCCTCACTCCCTCTTCCTGAATCATGTTTTCCTATATTTGTCTCTACTCTTCCATTCTTCCAAATGGCATTGAAGTCACCAAATGTCAGAGTATGTGCCAATTTCACTTGGAGTACCTTATAAAATTTTTGATAGACTTTCTTTACCATTTCATCACAAGCAACTGATGGTGCATTAATTGCAACTATTTTCATGATGGTCTTTTGGCCATCATATATCATTAATGGTGCAGTATGTGATAACTAAATAGTCCATGATATAACGTTTCATATTGTCTTTGGGTAGGCAATAAATACACTCTTCAAACTCCTTTCTTTGTCCTCCGAAGACAAATACAAAGAAAAATAGATTCAATAGAATAGAATTTACCTCAGAAAGATTTAGGCAAAACAATGTTCATAGATAGAAGAGAATTCACAAGACTAGAAGATGATCAATAGTATGCAATGCTGCAGAGAGGTCAGGACATATCAGATTGAATGACAATAGGTCAATTAAGAGATTGTGGACAGCTTTGGAGAGGATACTTTCAGTTGACTGATGAGGTTGGAATCGAGATCACATTAGAACTGAGTAAAAGGAGAGGAAATATAGGTACTGAGAATGGATAGTTTTCTCAAGGAGTTGAGTCACAGAGGGGAGGACAGATACAAGACAATAGCTAGTGGGGATAGAGAAATATAATGAGAATTTTTTAAAGGGGAAACAAACATTTCTGTAGGCAGCAGAGAAGGATCTAGAAGAAAGAAAGAGAGCAAAGGTAAAGGAAAGAAGGGAGGGGGAACAGGGGAGTTAGTCTGCTAGATCTAGAAGGGTTGCCTTTGGGAAGAAGTTACCTCTTCATCTGAGCCTGGAGTAAAGGGGAACAGAGCTGAGGGAAGAGTTGTCTGAATGATGTGAGATGAGGAGGTGAGAAGAGGGAGCTATTGGTGAATATCTCTAAATATTTTGTAGGGAAGTGCAGGGCAGTTCTTTAGCTTAGAGGATGAGGGCAGATAGAAGAGATGAGAAGGATTTGAGCAACCATCGTGTGAAGTGGAATTGTGACTTGATTAGGGAAGGTCTGCCTTGAGGCAGTAAGGACCAATTAAAGATTAGTTATACTAAATAACATAAATCTGTAATGGACCCAATCAATTTTGATGATACAGAGCTACCCTATTCAACTCAACAGACATTCAGCATTTATAGTACACAGGGCTCTGTGTTAAGTGCTTGGGAGAAAACAAGCAAAGTCACCTGAAAGTCTCAGAAGGGAGGGACAATTTCTAGTTTATCAGAATGGGAAAATGTCATGGAAGAATGGGGGGAGGTAAAGCAAAGAACTGGAATTTAAGGGGTGTCATCAATTGGGGAATGGCTGAACAAATCATGGTATCTGAATATGACTGAATATCATTGTGCCGAAAGAAATAATGAAAGAGGCGTTTTGAGACACTCCTGGGAAGTAGGAAGTGATGCAGAGTAAAGTGAGCAAAATCAGAAGAACAATGTGTACAGTGACAACAACTTTGTATTAAAACAAAACTCTAAAAGACTTAAAAATTCTGATCAGAGTAATGCATATCCCTATGTTCAGAATTCCTAGGATGGAACATATCACCCACTTGAAGTGATGGACTCAAAGTGCCCAAAGAGACATAGAGTTCTGGACGTGATCAATGAAGATTTCTTTAGATTGACTATATTTACTTATTCAAAATTTTTTTTTTCTTTTTCTGTTTGTAATTGGGAGGATCATTGGACAGAGAGAGGGATTAGTAATGGTGGTGCAAGAAAGAAAGAAAGAAAGCCATTGAAACAAACAACAAAGGTTAATGACAGAGTCAGGAGCCAGAAGGGTGAAAGGCTGAAAGTATCTGGGATCCGAACTCCCAATCCCTGAGCTTTAGGACCAGGCCTCCTGTGGAACAATTGAATGTCAGCTAAAGGAATTGTGCCAAAACTTAAGAGGACACAGAAATTAGATTAGAGAATAAGAATGTGATGCCAAGCTTTTGGACCCAGGATAATGACATTTCAGGAGCTCTGACCTTATCTTCAGTTTCTCCCTGGAACCTCACCTTTGAAGTCTGGATTTATCTCAGGTACTACCTCTAGTCCTGGAGAAGGCCCACTCACCCCCATCTGCTAGTGCTCTCTCTCTCTCCTTAAATAAGTTTATATTTACTTAACTGTTTACATGAATTGGACATGACTGAAACAAAAATTATATGATGTATTACTGAATAAGACCCATGTGTAGAGGGATTATTTTTCTTTGTGTCTTTGACATTGCATCCCCAGACCTTAATCTAGTACTTTGCATACTTCTTAAGTGATACATAGACATTACATAGACATTTGTTGTAACGAAATGACTTGAATTCTCTGGCACATAGTGAGCACTTGATGTTCCTTGACTGATTGGAAAAAACAATGACAGATTTAGAGCTGAAAGGGAACTTAGATCCTGCAAGTTCAGCCTCCTAATTCTGTAAATGGATAACTTGCTCAAAGTCACAAAGGTGGTTAAGTGGCATGGCTGAAATTTGAACCAAAGGCCCCCACGTTCCAATCTAGCCCTTGGTTTAGGCATGCATTAGATCACTGGCTCCTTAAAGGGAATACTTATCTATTCACCATAGTGCTATCCAATTAGAAAGCATTCAATGAAAATTTATTGATTATATATTCAAACTACATACACTAATGCAAATATGTTTGTACATCTTTGTGTATATAAATAGTCAAGAAAAGATTCTTTCCTATGGATTTGGTTGGGTCTTTGAATTCATTTTTCTGTTTTCTGACAAGTTGTAGATCCTCCCTAATTGGATTATGTTCAGTTGGATTTCTTTAAGATGTGAACATAGAAAAATCATAATATAGTCTCTGTCTTTAGAATATATACCTACATGCATATATATACCTGCATGTGCACATGTGTACACATGTGTTTATACACATGTGTATATGAATATGTGTGTATATATACATAAACCCATACATGAATCTGTATATTGACATTGATATGTATTGTCAACCATTCTCAGAGTTTGTTCTAAGAAAGAGACAAATGGGTTAGGTTGTGTCCACATTTTTAATTTGTCTCAAGCTGGTGACATGCATCGCATGGGAGTTATAGTCCAGAACTTGGTCCCCCAAGGGGGCCAGTCCAAAACTGGCTCAATTTGGGGGTTGGGGTGCCCAGTTTATAAACCTTGTCAACAGGGGATGATATCACCCCACCCCTGACAGAGGAAATACCTCTTCTATCAGATCACCCCCCAACCATACCAGACCACTCCTAGCCTTGGGCTATCTAGGCAGAAGAATCTGTCTCCACCCAAGCCTGAGCAGATTAAGTCAATTCAGGCTTGGGTTGGAGTTTCACCAGGGTAAGACTCAATGCATCTCATTACTAGTAATGTCCTTCTGAAGAACTTCTGGAAAAAAAGAGGGAGGGGGCTGGGAGTGGAACTCTGAGTGTCTAAGACACTGATTACTCAGAAAAATCATTTTTCACAGTATCAACATAAATTGTTGTTGTTCAGTTATTTCAGTTTTTTCTGACTCTTCGTGACCTCTTTTGGGGTTTTCTTGGCAATGATACTACAGTGCTTTGCTATTTCCTTCTCCAGCTCATTTTACAGACGAGGAATCTGAGGTAAACAGGGTTAAATAACTTGCTCAGGGTCACACAACTAGTAAGTGTCTGAGATCACCTTTGAACTCGGATCTCCCTGACTCTAGACCCAACACGCTATCTACTGCTTTGTCCACATATCCACATATATAGATCTGTTTATATATAAATCTATATTTATCCATGTATCAGACATGTGACCTTGAGCAAGTCACTTAGCTTTTCTTTGTCTCTGTTTCCTGTTTGTAAAATAGGGATAATAATAGCACCTATCTCACAGTTATTGAGAGGATCAAATGAGTTAACATATATAAAATGATTAGCAAATTGTAAAAGCAGTATATGAATGCAAGCTGTTATCATCATCATCATCATCATCATGGTTATGGTTACATAGGATTTCCCCTCTTAGCTGCCAGGAAACTTTCTCTTCTTATTTTTTTTTAAATAAGAAGCCCAAGAGCAAAGAGTTGTGGGTAAAGCTACATAGCTTTCCAAGTGGAAACAACACATTCACAGAAAGTCAATGCTGTGGAAGGATTGTCTCTCAGACTGCCAAGGATGCAAAGGCAATCTTTCCAGGTCAGTGAGAATCTTGTCTTGGTCTCACTGAGTCTTTCCAGATTAGCAAAAGTATATTTGTACTCTTTCCAGGTCAATAAAAATATTTTATGTCTCTAGGAATCTTCCCAAGATTTGGAAAGATAGTTAAGGACAGCTGAAGTCAAGTTTGATGAGGTTCAGTTTATTCAAGTTGAGCTATTCCGTTGGGCCTAAGCTTTTACCAAGTTTTTAAAGTGCCAATTGTCAAGTAGTAGAGATAAAATGGCATTCTTTCTGAAAGTAAAAGTCTTATCATGAAAGAAAGTTTAAATGTCTCTAAGATTTTCAACATCAGAGTAAACAGATCATTATCAAAATGTAAGAAGGCATAATTTAAAATAAGTTGGGCTCTTGAATGTTGCATAGCTCTCTTATATTTAAATGGTAACTGCATGTGCTCCTGGGTTTCTTTTTATAGGTTCAGAGATTAATTTTTAAATACCTACTGTCCTGTAGAAACAGAATTTTAGAGAATTTTGCTATGGATATGTCTATCCTTTTACACATTAAACTTAGATCTATAGGTTTAGATAATAAATAAGTCTTGGATAAGGTCCAGACTGCTGAAACTGACAAAGGATCATTGATCAAATACAGTTTGTGAGCAAACTCCAAGGAGGTCTGTTTTATTAGGAAACTTTAAGATCTTGCACAATTCTTCATTAGTTAATGAGTTTTAAAAGCCCCGTAAGAGTCCATGAACTCAAATAAATGCATACATGTACCATATATAGTACACATATACATATATGTATTAATATTAGAGCATAAAGACTAACCAATTGTTGGAGTAAATTACAAATTAACCTGAGAAATCTGCTAATTACTACTTTGAAGCCCTATCTGATCCTTCCATTGACAAATTAGTTTGTATTCTTTTTGTGTAATTTGTGTATTTACTTGTGTATATGTTGTCTTAAGCCCTTTCAGGGCCAGGACTATTTTGTTTGTTTCTTTGCATCTCTGTCACCTAAGAGTGTCTAATAAATGCTTGTCAATTGATCTCTTTCATAGATTTTGGATAATATCTTAAAACCTAACAAATTTATTGGGTCTTTTGAGAAATAAGGGTGGGTCTGGCCCATGTTATATGGAAACCATTCACTAATGTAGATTAGCAACTTTTCTGTAACTTATGGTATTAGAAAAGTTGTTTAGGGGAACTGAGAGGTTAAATGACTTACCCATGGTCACATAGTTTGTATAAAATGGGGAAAAGATTTGAAACCAGGTCTTTCCGATTGTAAAGACAGCTCTCTGCCCTTATAGATGGTGCCTCTCATCATGTTCTTCACCAAATGTTTCTCAGTACTTACTTCTCCAATCTCTCCTTTTACAAACTACACTAACTAAACCTCAGTAATGTGTTTTTATTATTTATTTTTAATAAACATGTAACTGACTTAAAACACATGAATGGCAGCTAGATTTGTAAGGAAATTCATGATTCTATTCTTTATGACCAAATTTTACCATTCTAATATAAAATAGTAGATAATTAACTGTGTCCTGAAATATCCTGCAACCTATAGGAAACAAAACAAAACAAAACAAACTCTGCTTCTTCTGGCACCCACTTGTGGGTACTAAGACTCTTGGGTGAAGAAATTGTGTTTGTGAATATTCGTGCATAGTGACTATTTCACTATACTTAGCTTTAAGTGTTTCCAGTTCTTAATCATATCTGTAGTTCAAACTCAGGATATGAAGCAAGTTTATAAAATATAAGCTCCACCAGAATATAAGATAAATGACTTGTAAATACATTAACAAAATGATTAAAAATAATAAATTGAGACAGCTAGGTGGTACAGTGGATGGAGTACTGGACCTAGAGTTCAAACTTGATCTAAAACTCAATCTGACCTCATACTAGCTCTGTGACCCTGGACAGGTCATTTAACCTCTGAATACCTCAGTTTCCTCTTCCATCAAATGCAGATAGTATCATCCTACTTCCCAGGATTCTTGTGAGGATCAAATGAGATAATATTTGTCAAGTGCTCTGTAAACCTTAAAATCTATATAAATTCTAGCCATGATTATTACTATTACTGAGTGTTTGCTGAATTGAATTGAATAACTTGTAATTATCTCACAGAGTGTTTTTTACACAAGGAAAATGAAGTGAAAAGTGGAGCAATTATTTTAAACTCTGATAAACAAAAGCACTAATTTAGGTAATTCAAGCCCGCAAGACAGCCTTTCTATCAATAACATTATTTTCCCACTTTGAATTGCTCAAAATTTTAGTATTTAAAGAAACTTAAGGGAGAGAATCCTGTCTCTCTCTTTGCTAAACTGGTCAATATATTTATTTTTTAAACAGAAACTGTTAGGGAGGGAAATTACTGGAAATGCACAAAATGTTTGGAAGGTGAATCTCATAAGTGTTAGTAATTTTTCTTTTGCTTGTCTATTGAAAGAAATGGCCACCTGTCAAAATTGAAACAGACACATACCCCAAATGGAATTATAAAATTTGATAGTTGGAAGAGACACAAGCTTTATCTAGTCCAACACATGCTGGAAAGAAATCCCAACTCTAACAGGACTTAAGAGGTCATCCAACCACCTGTTGGAAGACTTCAATGAGGGCTGAACCCATCATTTCCTAACCCAAGACAATCCACTATTCTTTTAGACAGCTTTAAATGTCAGGAAATCCCCACCACCACCAGAAATCAAGCCTAAATTTACTACTACCTCTTATTTCTTGGCATTTAGGAGGCACAGTGGATACAGTGCCAGGCCTAGAGTCAGGAAGACCTGAGTTCAAATGTGACCTCAGACATTTACTAGCTATGTGATCTTGGGCAAGTCACTTAACTCTGTTTGCCTCAGTTTCCTGATCTGTAAAATGAGCTGGAGAAGGAAATGGTGAACTACTCCACAGTATCTTTGCCCAGAAAACCCCAAATGGGGTCACGAAGAGTCAGACAAGATTGATAATGACTGAACAATAGCAACCCACTGATTCTAGTTTTGTTCTCTGAGGCAAAGAAGAACTGGTCTAATCCGTTGAGGTGATAAAAGGCAGTTATCATCTCTTCCCCTCTCTTTACCCATCTTAGAAATATGAGACCAGAAAAGCATTTGACCCTGTTGAATGGTTTTAATGAGTCATACTTTGAGAAGAGAAATTAGGTAGACTGCTTATACAGTGATGCTTGGTGTTGTTTCTATAGCTAGGATATTTAGAAATCTTTTTTTTAATCTAACAACAGAACAAACCTGGTCTTTTTGTTCATTTGTCTATTTAAAATTTATTTGCAAAATATTATTAATAATCAAATTCACTTAGGGTATTGATGAACATTATGGCTTCAGGTTGCTATTCTACTTGGAAGCACCCTCTTTTGAGCTCTTCATATTATGTGCACTCTACATGTACAAATAATTGCACAAGTCGTTTTGGCTTCCCCAACTTAAAAGGAAAAGATATTGCTTCTAGCAGAGTTAATGTACATCCATTCATAGTAGTTTTTAATAGTTTTTAGTTTTTATTGAAAAATTTGTAATTTCAACACTGTGCCTAGGTTAAAAGTATTTTTAGGAGACAGAAGACTGGCATTTTGACAAGACATAATAGCTTTAGGGCATGAATTGATTTCTTATCTGCTGTTCAGTTCCTTTTCGCTAAGTAAAGATGATGTCTATCATCTAGATTGCTCATATTATTACTGATTCTACAACTGACCATCTGTTGGGACCCATCTGGATATCATCCTTGTAAGTTTTGTGTGGATATAATGACTTTGAGTATCTGAGGATGGCATGTAGAGTGATGTTTATCATTAAATCAATTGTTACTGTGATAGGGGTATGAAGCAAGGGCTGAAATAATCTTTGGCCTCAAGGAACTTCTATTCTATTGGGTTAAAAATCATGCACATAAGTAAGTCCATATAATATATATATATATATAAATATTACATATATACACACACACACGTATACAGACATATATACGCACACACTAAATACAAGTTAATTGGGAAGGAAAGGGAAATAGCAATTGAAGGGATCAAGAAAAGCATCACAGGATGCAGCTCGGTGGCACAGTGGATAGACCATTGGAAGGGAAGTCAGGAGGACATGAGTTCAAATCCAGCCTCAGACACTTGATACTTATTAGCTGTGTGACCTTGGGCAAGTCACTTAACCCTTATTGCTTTGCCAAAAAAAGAAAAAAAAAAGCATCACATAGAAGATGGCACTTAGGGATTTTGGAGGAGGTAAGGGAATCGTGGAATTGAGGTTGAGGAAGGAAGAGGGAGTTCCAGAAACTGTAGCCAGAACTTTTCCTGCTCCCTTGATCAAAGACATTAACTACCATATGTATTGTGGACTCTTCCTTTATTATCATAATTATTATTATCACCAATAATAATAGTAATGATGATGATGTTGATACTTAAGTCACACTCTGTACAACACTTTATATGCCTGGCCTCATTTAACTGTCACAAAAGCCTTGTGAGGAAGGTAGGCTTATTAGTGGTATTATCCCCATTTTGTAGCTGAGGAAACTGAGGCACAGAAGGGTTCTATGAGAGCCTGCCCTATCCTCTACACAGAAGCTTGCTGTGTTTACACCATGTTATAGGGGAAAGCCATTAGATTTAGAGTCTTAGGACCCAGGCTTTAATCCTTGATTTGTTGTTCACAAGCTGTTTGAATTTGTCAGTTTTCTAATCCAAGGGAGGAAGGTAGGAAACATTTATTAAGTGTTAGACACTGTTCTAAGGCCCTTACAAAAACTGATCTCATTTAATCATTAGAACAACCCTGAGAGGTTGGTACTATTATGATTCCCATTTTATAGTTGAGGAAATTGAGGCAACCAGAGGTTAAGTGACTTGCCCAGGGTCACTTACCAAGATATGAAGTGTCTGAAACTGGATTTAAACTGAGGTCTTCCTGGCTCCAGGGCCTAGCATTCTATCACTGTGCCACCTAGCTACCTAATGTGAATAAGGGTACCTGCACTGTCTGCCTCCTGGGGCTGTTGTGAGGCAAGACTTCACAAATCTTTAAGTGTTAAATAAATGTGAGTTATTACAATTAACAAATTGTTCATAGTATAATAGGAATTATAACTGGACAAGATTATGGGATGGCAGAATAAAAACTGGAAGAAAATTTATAGCAGAGACTCTTAAACTTTTTGTGTGTAAAGGATTCTTCTTGGGATAACATTTTTATTTTTTTCTTCCCTTTTTTATTTAATGTTTTATTTGTTCCCCATTTACATGTAAAAACAATTTTAACATTTGTTTTTTTTAAATTTTGAATTCCAAATTCTTTTCCACCCTCCTTCCCCTCCCCCCCATTGAGAAGACAAGCAATTTGATGTAAGTTATACATGTGCAGTCATGCAAAAACTGTTTCCATATTAGTCATATTATAAAAGAAAACATAGACTTCTCACCCCCTCTCCAATAAAAAAAAAAAGAAAGTTAAAAAAAAAGTATATTTTGATCTGTATTCAGACCCTATCACTTCTTTCTCTGGAGGTGGATAGTATAAATCCTTTGGAATTGTCTTGGAACATTGTATTGCTGAGAATAAATAGCTAAGCCATTTACGGTTGATAATTGTACAATATTGCTGTTACTGTGTCCAATGTTCTCCTGGTTCTGCTTGTTTCACTTTGTATCAGTTCATGTAAATCCAGGTTTTTCTGAGAGCATCCTGCTTGTCATTTCTTATAGTATAATAGTGTTTGATCAAAATCATATATCACAATATTGTTCATATATCACAATCGTATCACATATTGTTCAGCCATTCCCCAATTGATGAGCACCCCGTCAATTTTCAATTCTTTGCCACCACAAAAAGAGCTGCTATAAATATTTTTGTATGTGCAGGTATTTTTCCTTTTTTTTTTTCTCTTTGGGATAGCAACCTAGTAGCAATATTGCTGGGTCAAAGGGTATTCACGGTTTTATAGCCCTTTGGGCATAGTTCCAAATTGCTCTACTGAAAGATTGAATCAGTATACAGCTTCACCAACAGTGCATTAGTGTCTCAATTTTCCCACAACACCTCCATTATTTGCCATTTTCCTTTTCTATTATAGTAGCCAATCTGATAGTTGTGGGGTGGTAACTCAGAGATGTTTTAATTTGCATTTCTCTAATCAGTAGTGATTTAGCACATTTTTTCATATGACTATAGATAGTTTTGATTACTTCATCTGAAAACTGCTTGTTCATATCTTTTGACCATTTCACATTGGGCTATGGCTCTTTTATAAATTTGACTCAATTCTCTATATATTTGAAAAATGAAGCCTTTGTCAGAGAAACTTGCTATAATTTTTTTTCACAGTTATGATTACATTTCCCTCAATCCTATTCCATCCCCCACCCTGTTTATCCTATTCTGTCTCTCCTTTCACAGTTTATCCTCAAAATCATAGCCCTTCTGAATTTTACCTCCCCCTAATCTGCTCTCCCTTCAGTCTCTCCCTGCCCATTTTTATTATTTCCTTCCTGGTACTACTTTCCTGTAGGGTAAAATAAATTTCTAAACCCAACTGATTCTACCTCTCCCTTCCCCCTTTTCCCAATTCATTCTGTTTCCTTACCCATTAATTTTTTTTTTTAGATATCATTCATCATATTAAACTCACAGCTGTGTCTTCTGTTTATGTATACTCCTTCTAATTACCCTAATAATGAAAAAGTCCTTTGGAGTTACAGGTACTTTCTTCCCATGTAGGAATGTAGACAGTTTAACCTTTTTGAATCACTTATGATTTCTCTTTCTTGTTTACCTTTTTATGCTTCTTTTGAGTCTTCTGTTTGAATGTCAGAGTTTCTATTTAGCTCTGACTTTTTTTTTTCCATCAGGAATGCTTGAAAGTCATCTACTTCATTGAATATCCATTTTCCCCTTAAGGATTATACTCAGTTTTGCTGGGTAAGTGATTTTTGGTTGTAATCCTTGCTCCTTTGTTCTCTGGAATATCATATTCCAAGCCCCCTGATCCCTTCATGTAGAAGCTGCTAAATCTTGTGTTATTCTAGCTATGGATTCATGATATTTGAGTTGTTTCTGGCTGCTTGCAATATTTTCTCCTTGATCTGGATGATCTGGAATTTGTCTATAATATTCTTGGAAGTTTTCTTTTTGCTATCTCTTTCAGGAGGTAATTGGTGGTTTCAATTTCTATTTTACCTTCTAGTTCTAGAATATCAGGACCATTTTCTTTGATAATTTCTTGAAGGATGATGTCCAGGCTCTTCTTTTAGTCATGGTTTTCAGGTAGTCTAATAATTCTTAAATTATCTCTCCTAGATCTATTTCACAAGTCAGTTGTTTTTCCAATGAGATATTTCACATTTTCTTCTATTTTTTTCATTCTTTTTTTTTTTTATTGTTTCTTGATGCCTCATGAAGTCATCGGCTTCCACTTGTCCAATTCTAATTTCTAAGGTATTTTTTTTTCAGTGAGCTTTTGTACTTCCTTTTTCAGTTGTCCAATTCTACTTTTTAAGGAGTTATTTTCTTCAGTGAATACTTATACATTCCCACCCCCCTACTCCCATTTGATCAATTATGATTTTCAAGGCATTCTTCTTTTCATTGGATTTTTGTGTCTCTTTTACCATTTGGCCTATTCAGTTTTTTAAGGTATTATTTTCTTCAGTCCTTTTTTGTGCCTCCTTTACCAAGCTATTGACTCCTTTTTTTTTCAAAATTTTCTTGTATCATTCTCATATAATTTCCTATTTATTTCTGCTTCTCTTATTTGACCTTGCAAATCCTTTTTGAACTTTTCCAGGAATTCTTTTTGGGCCTGAGACCTATTCACATTTTTTTCTTTGAGGCTTTGGCTGTAGCAGTTTTGACTTTTTGCCTTTTTTTGAATTTGTGTTTTGATCTTCCCTGTCACCATAGTAACTTTCTATGGTTAAGTCCCTTTTTGTTGCTTGCTCATTTTTCTAACCTGTATCTTGATATTTAACTCTATGTTAAAGTGGGGCTCTACTCTAGGGGTGGAGAGGGCACTGTCCCAATTCAGGCCATTCTTGCTGCTGCTTGCTTAGCCAGTTCTTGGAATCAGTAAGTTTTCAGTTCTTCCAAGGTTGTATGATCTAAGGAGAGACATAGACCCTGCTCTCTTGGCCTGTACTCTGGTTTGTGAGTGACCACAAGCAGTCTTTTCCACCCTGAAACTGTGACCAGGACCCTGTGCTCCCCTGTGGCCACAAGTTCTAGTGTGTTAGTACTCCTCTTCACCCTGGGACTGCCACCCAGGACTTAGACCTAGATTCATATATGGGCATTGCAACAGAGTCTTACACTTGATGCCAATTCTGACCAGTTGTCTGACCCTTGTACCATCTGTAGGCTGAGAACTCCCAAAACCACAGCTGCCACCACTGATTCAGTTGACTCTAAGACATGGTTCTGGTTTGTTGGGGCTTAACCTGTGACCTAAGTTTTCTTGGGCTGGAAAATTATTTCATCCCACCTTTTTGTGGGTTCTACTGCTCCAGAATTCATTTTTAAAGCATTGTTTAAAGTTGTAGTAGAATCTGGGAGAGCTCAGGTGAGTTGCTGCATTTTCTATGCCATCTTGGCAGAATAATGTTTTTAAATACATAAAATATGTAGAATAACAAAGAAAACCAATTATATTGGAAAAGTTATCAATATGCATGTATGTGTATGTATACACATTTATGGACCACAGGTTAATCAACTTTGACTAAGAAATTGTCTAGTTTAACTGCCTCTTTTTAATAGATAAGGGTATTGATGCCTAGAAAGATGATGTAACTTACCCAACATCACCCAGGTTAAATAGCAAAACTGAGATTAGAACCTGAGTCTTGTGACTCATGATCCAGTGCTCTTTCAAGTACATCATGATATGGTAGCAAGGGCTCCTCCTAGAGAGAGGTATTTGAGGAAGCTTTGACCTCTGAGCTGAGCCAGGAAGAAGCAAAAGGATTGCAATTGTTTTCTCAGATCAGAGCTAGGCCATAGGATTTTTGCACACTAGACAGTGGTTGAAAATCACCTCCTCTATTTTACTCCCTATCACACTCCCTATTTTACTTTTTTTTAAAAAAAAAAGTAGTTTATTTTAATTAGAAGTATTATAGTTACAGAACAACAAGATCATTATGACTCATAAATCAGTACAATTGCAAAATTTAATAGTGATTATAATTCAACTTTTTTTGGCTCATTGGCTGTGAAGTCATTGATTGTCTCATCAAAGTTAGTGTACTTTGCAATGTGGTTATCACCTGATCTATATTCTTTCCCACAGAACTCTTGCTGTTTTATCACAGTAAATTACCATTTAGAAATGTATTTGAATCGCCTCATTTGATTTAAGCAGTGTTTGATAATGGAGAATTCCTTTTAATCCTTATTCTCCATCAGTGTTGGCATGGCCCAGTCAAAGTATGTTACTGTCCTCTGAATGTTGTATGTTTCTAGGGGAGAGGGAGAACCAAAAGCTGGTAGTTAGAGCAATATCCTGGGCTTAGCAGGGGAGAAGGGTATACTTCTGTGGAAGAAGGGTGGAGGTTAAATATAGAATGTCCCACATGATGCTTCCACAAGACTTCAGATTTTATTTTATTTTTAGCTTTTATTTTATTTTATTTTATTTTTATTTTTTATTTTTATTTTATTTTACTTTTTTCCAATTAAAAAGAATTTATTTTGTCTCTTTCCTACCTTTTTTCTCCCTTCCCCTCCAGTGGGAATTTTTTTAAAAGAAAACTTTGTAACAAATATGTATAGTCAGGCAAAGCAAAATCTCAGATTGGCCTTGTCCTAAAATGTATTTTATTTTGTTTGCATTTGGAGGTAAGTAGTATAGTTCACCACTGTTACAGTGGAATCATAGGTAGTCACCACATTGATTAAAGTTCTTAAATTTTTGTCTCTACAGTGTTGTTAATGTATGAATTGTTCTCCTTGTCCTGCTCAGTTCACTCTGCATCCATTCATACAAGTCTTTCTAGGTTTCTCTGAAAGCGTTCTTCTTACCATTTTATTTAGAGCAACAATATTCCATTACATTTGTACGCCACAACTTGTTCTGCCGCAACCCAGTTGATGGGCACCCTCTTTGTTACCAGTTATTTGTCACTACAGAAAGATCTGCTAAAATATTTTTGTTCATTTGGTCCTTTTCCTCTTTCTGATATCTGTGGGTATCAGTCTAGTTGTAATATTCGTAGGCCAAAGAGAATGCAGACTTTGGCAACTTTTAGGACATAATTCCAAATTGCTTTCCATGATAGCTGGACCAAATCACAACTCCATTGACTTTAACTTTTTGTTTCCATTCTATTCTGATTTATTTATATGTTCATCAGCACTTTCTGTTAGGCAACAAACATTTATTAAGCTATTACATGCCAGTCATTGTATTAAGTGTTGGCTATACAAAGAAAGGCAAAAGACATTCTTTGCCCTTAAACTTTCTCTGTTGGGGGAAACAACATACAATTTTAAAGGCTATTTAAAGGATATTGAATATCCTTTATAAGGATATCCTATTTAAAGGATAAATTGGAAATAATCATCAGAGAAAAAGCATTATAATTAAGGGTGATTGGAAAAGATTTTCTGTAGAAGGTAGCATTTTAGTTGGCATACAGAGATGAAAGAGAGTATTACAGGAATGTGTGTCAGCTAGTAAAAATGAATGGAGTTGGGAAGATAAGAATGTTTTGTTGAAGAATAGTAAGACAGCTAGTGTTACTGGATTGAAGAGTATGTGGAGTGATATAAGTTGTGAGAAGACTAGGAAGGTGAGTATATGAGGAACAGGTAACAAAAGGTTTTCTATTTTGCTCATTTCTGGCTTAGTCATGCCTATAAAGCTAAGACTCTATAGAGATTTCAAATTATGCATGTTGATCTAACCAAACCAAACCAAACACCCTATGTCCATGGGGAAGAGAAATTTTCTGGTAAAAAGTGGTCTGAATGGATGTGATCCTGAGCCTAGAAGATTCATTAAAATTTATGCAATGTACCCAAACCTTGAAATAAGCCATGTTAGTATAATTGACAATAGCAATTCTTTCCTCCTAAAACATATGAAACAGGAGGTTTATTATAAGCTATTTATTGAACTCTACCCTAGGGGTTAAGGTGGGAGTGATGACAAGTTATGATTATTTTGAAAACATTGTAGAGTTTTTGTTAACTGTCATAATGTTTCAAAATATTACCATGTATTTCCTTAACCTAATTAAGTTGTTTTGCTAAAGCAATATCAATATAAAATATTATTTTCATCAAAACTTAACTGCCCTGTGTCTCATTTCCTTAGGGCTTCATTCTTTGATTTCAATATGATGATAGCTAGCCAACTAGTAAACTCTCTGATAAGCTAATCAGGTATAAAGCATTAAAAGACAAGGTGCTATTCTCTTTGAATTTTAACAAGGCATTCTTGTTAATACAATGAAGCTTTGTAGTATGACTTAGGAAAAAGATTTTCAGGTGACAAGGCCTTTCCATACCATTTAAATATTAGCATGGCTACTTTTTTTTTTTTTTGCCAACAGGTAAGGCTAGGCCTTATTGCAAATGTAACTCTGGAGACTTCTAGCAAGTTGCCTGAGTGAGAGGTTTTTCACTCTAGTTGACTCTCATCATTTCAAAACAATTAGCAAGTCACCAAATAAACTAAATGAACAATAATAACTAAAATAAGGGGAAAAGAAAGAAATTTCTATATAAAAAAGCAGTAAAACAAATAAAATCTCCTTATCTAAATGATCCCAATCTCCTGAAAATACTATAGGATAAAGTTCTTTTAAGTAAAGCTAGATAAAAAGACATGTTCTATAATAACTTCAGATATTACTTTAGAAAAAGGAATGGAATGATGTCAATAACCTAAATTGGTGGTTAGAAAAAATAAAAGAAATGAAGGAAAAGGTTGAGAATAAAATTAGAGCTTTTGATGAAAAAGAAAACTCATAAGGAGAATACATGGCTGAGGACAATAGGTGGATAACCTTAATAAATTAGTAAACACCTTGAAAAAAAATAGTGGAGTAGATGGAATTCAAAATTCAATGACAATAAGAATTATTAAAGTCAAATGATGATGCAACTGGAAGAACATAAGAGATATATACAATCAAAAAAAATTAACTTGGAAAACATGGAACAAAGAATGTAAGAATCTTTGAATTTCCCCAAAAAACAAATGATGAAATACTTGCTCTGACTTCATAGAAGAAAATTACAGAAATAACTGGAATGAAAGAGAGGAGTGCAGATCAAAAGACTCCACAATGTGCCATTAATTCACCCTAGAAATATGGGAACCAAGCTCAAAACTTGGAGGTCAAAGAGAAAATATTGAAAATATCCAGGAAGAGACAGATCTTTCATCAAGGAACTCCTGGAAGAACAGCACAGGACTAAAAACTATCAATCAGGAATGAAAATAACTTACAGCTGATAGCAACGTAACCAGCAAAACTGAGCATCATATTGTGGGAGGAAACCACTTTTACACACAATGGAGGACTTTCAAACATCCCTTCTGAGATCGCTATAGTAGTCTAGAATCTTTGAGAAACCAAACAGTGTACAGAAATATTAAGAAAGGTAAAAAAAAACGTGAGTAGCTTGTGAGTTAGGTTATAATTCAGGGCTTACACAAATGAAAACCAAGCACTCCATCATAATACACTACAAAGGACTTCATGCTTGTTTCACTACCAAATGGATAGGGGAGAAATTGTAAACTGGCCTCCTTTCTCACAATGTATCAAGGAACTTTATTATAATTACTTAGAGCCAGCAATTATGTACTATTTAAGGTTTGCTATTACATATGTTACCCCATGTGATCCCCACAGCAACCCAGCGAAATGGGTTCCATTATCATCCCCATTTTATGGATGAGAAAACTGAGTGACTTGTCCAGGGTCACATAGCTGGGCTAGTAAAAGCCTGAAGGAGGTTTTGAACTTATTGTCTTCATGTCTCTGGGTCAAGTACTCTATCCACATCTTGCCCTATTAAAATGAGGTGAAAGGTGATATCAGTGTAGCAGTGAGATGAAAAGAACCCCAAACCCTATGGGTAGAAGAAGAGAAGAAAATGAATGGGACCTTCAGGGCCAGGTAGGGTTTTGGAAGTGAGTGTGAGGGATTTAAGACCAGCAGCAAGCCTTATGGGCCACCACAGCATGTACTTGATGTCTTTGTTTTCATAGATGAAATGATTTATTATTATTTTTGTTATTATTTCTTGAAAACATGTACCTCCCTCTTTTTCTATAATATGTTGAATATTCCCAATTTCTTTCTTCTTCTTTTTGGAGGCAATCAGGGTTGTGACTTGCCTGGGGTCATACGTCTAAGTAAATATCTGAGGTTGGATTTGAACGCAGGTCCTCCTGATTCCAGAGCCAGTATTCTATCCACTGCACCAACTAGATGCTACTCCTGGAATCCAATTACCCTCCCCCAAATCAAGTGTTTATACTAACAAACTAAGGGAAAGAGATGTTCTGATTTATTTTTTCATTGGGAAGGAATTATAGGATTTCAAATGCTCTTTCAGAGACCATCTCTCCTCGGTAAATACTTCCCCTCTTCATTCCACACTGGCCTGGCAGGTAGACTACTCTTTGCTCTTCTAATTTGCTTATGGTGTCATCTTTATGTCCAAATCATGCCAGAGGTCTGTCATATCTAACTTTTCTAATATTAGATTTACCTCCTTAGTTTATTGTTTATTTTTTGGTTGGATTTGTTGAGTTCTTAGAGGGGACATTTGAGGTTTTCCACTAGTATAGTTTTGCTGTCTATTTCTTCATGCAACTCAATTTCTCCTTTAAGCATTCGGATGCTATACCACTTGGCTCATATATGTTTAACATTGATATTGCTTCATTGTCTATGGTACCTTTTAGCAAGATGTAGTTTCCTTCCTTATCTCTTTTAATTAGGTCTTTTTTTGTTTTTACTTTGTCTGAAATGCAGGCTTTTTTTTTTTTAACCTTTACCCTGTGTGTGTGTCTCTGCTTCAGGTGTGTTTCCAGTAAATAAGGTATTGTAGGATTTTGATGTTTGATCCACTCTGCTATCTGCTTCTGTTTTATGGGAAAGTTCAGTCCATTCATATTCACAGTTATGATTACTACCTATGTATTTTTGTCTATTCTATCCTTTCTCCTCTTTGTCCTCTCTCCTTTCACCCTTTCCCTCCTTATCAGTGTTTTGCTTATACCACCTCCCCTATCTGATCTCCCTTCTGTCAATCCCCACTCCCCTTTTCTTAATCTCCTCCCCTCCTACTTCTTGGTTGGGTAAGATAAATTTCTATATTCAACGGATTGTGCATATGATTCCCTCTTTGAGCCAATACTGATGAGAATAAGGGTCAAGCAATGCTTGTCACCCAACTTCCCCTCCTACTGTAATAGGTCTTTAGTGCCTCTTTGTGTGAAATAATGTGCCCCATTCTACCTCTCCCTTCCTTCTGCACCCATTGTTCTCCTCTTTCTCATAACTTAATTTTTTTATGTCATTCTTTCAAATTCACCGAATGTCTCTGCCCTTTATGTATATTCCTTCTATCTGTACTATTAGTGATACAATTTTTAAGAATTACAAGCATCATCTTCCCCCTTAGGGGTGTAAACAGTTTAACTCTATTGAATCCCTTATGTTTTCTTTACTCTTTTTTACCTATTTATGCTTCTCTTGGGTCTTAATATTGGAGGTCAAATTTTTGGCTTAGTTCTGGTCTTCTCCTTATGAAGGCTTGAAATCCTTCTATTTTATGGGTTTTGCCCAAAGTTGTTTTGACATTGTTGTCCTCTTCTCAGTGTGTGTCTTGGTCTTCCCTGTCACCATTTTCCCCTTGATGTATTATGCTTAATTTCACTGGGTGATTCTTGGTTGTAGTCCTAAAACCTTTGCCTCCCGTATTATCATGTTCCATGATCTCTGATTCTTTAATGTTGCAGCTGCCAGGTCCTGTGTGATCTTGATTGTGACTCCCTCATATCTCAATTGTTTCTTTCTGGCCACTTGTAGTATTTTTTCCTTGACCTGATAGTTCTGAAATTTGGCTGTAATGTTCCTTGGCGATTTATTTTGGGATCTCTTTCCTGAGGTGATCTGTGGATTCTTTCAATGCCAATTTTGCCTTCTGGCTCCAGGCCATCAGGACAGTTTTCCTAGATACTTTCTTGAAAGATGCTGTCCAGATCGTCCTTTTGATTATGGCTTTCAGGTAGTCCAGTGATTCTGTTATTGTCTCTCCTGGATCTGTTTCCCAGGTCAGTCATTCTTCCCATGAGGTATTTTAAACTTTCTTCCATTTTTTCATTCTTTTGAATTTGTTTGATTCTTGATGTCTTATAGAGTCATTAGCTTCTACTCACCAAATTCTAACTTTTAAGATGTTATTTTCCTCAGCTTTTGTAGTTTCTTTTTCATTTGGCTAGTCATACTCTTTAAGGAGTCGTTCTCTTCAGTGGATTTTTGTATCTCCTTTTCCAATTGGCCAGTTCTACTTCTTAAGCAGTTTTCTGAGCTGTTGACTCTTTTTTTCTTAATTCTCCTCCATCACTCTCATTTCTTTTCCCATTTTTTCTTCTACCTCTCTTATATGATTTTTAAGCTCCTTTTTGAGCTCTTCCATGGGTTCTTTCTGGGTTTGAGACTTCTTCCCATTTTTCTTTGGGGTTTTACCCATAGGTGTTTTGACATTGTTGTCTTCTTCTGAGTTTGTGTCTTGGTCTTCCCTGTCACCATAACTTTTTATGGTCAGATTCTTTTTTTTTTCTCATCTTTTTTGGCCTTTTCTCTTTTTTTAAAATTTGAACTCTGTTCTTGGGGTGGAAGGAGGACTGTCTCAGGCTTCTTTTGCCAGTGGCTACAGGCCTTAGATGTTTACCAGGTGCTGCATTGATGTTGCCCTGAGGCCTCTACAGAACCCTTGTGTCTGGTGCTTTGCTGAGAGGTTGGGGTGCGGCATGGCTGGCACTGCTGAAGGCCTTGGGGATCTGGCAGCATACCCGGTGCTGAGCCAGCATCCTAGTGGTTGTGTCTGGTGTGTGTTGGGACCACAAGGGTGTTTCTTCATTCCCTTGGGGCTACATTGAAGCATGTGAAGGTCTGGCTGCTGGTGGATGCCTGTTTGCCTGGGGTCACACTGAAACACGTGGTGGTTCTCAGAGCTGCAGTCTGCTGGTTCCTTTGGTTATGCTAAGCCAAAGCGGGGTCCTAGTGTTGGTGTTTGCCTGCTCAGGATCTCCCACTGGTTTCCTGAGGGGCTTGTGGCTGGCTTGCTAGGATGTTTCCTGTCCTGGAATGTGCTCCCCTTTTGCTTGAGTGAGACAGGCCTTTCTTGCCAATCTTCCAAGTCTCTTGGGCTAAAAGATTGTTTCACCCCATCTTTTTGCTGGTTCTGCTGTTCCAGGAAATTGTCTTGGGGCACTGTTTTATGGTTGTTTGGAGGTGAATATGGGAAAGTTATTACTGCTTACTCTGCTATGTTGGCTTCCAGAAATCTGAAATGATTTTTAAAAAAAATGAAAAATAGAAGTAATGATTTAGGACAAAACGTAAGTACTTGAGTACATGAAAATTAAAATACATCCAACAAACAATACAATTAAAAGAAAAATAACATCTTGGAAAAATGTAGCAAATATCACATAAAAATCTGACATCTTCAATATTTAAGGAACTGTTAATTTATTGTGGCAGTTCTAAGTCTACTACAATGGGCATGCTGTCAATAGACAATTTTCAAAAGAGGAAATAAAAATTATTAATCATTTGAAAAATATTCAATTCCCCTAGTAATCAGAGATGTAAATTAAAATTACTTTGTGTCACTGACTCACTTGAGTCAAATTGGCAAAAATAATTAAAGGTCATAAAACCTTTTTTGGTGGGTTTAGGTCAAAATAATTAAAGGTCATAAAACCTTTTTTGGTGGATTTAGGTCATGAAGAGTTAGGACTGAACAACAACATAAATTGTTCTCTCACCAGTTAGAATGTAAGCTTGCTGAGGGCAAGAACTTTATTTTTATTACCTCAGCATTTAGCCCAGTGCCTGGTGAGTAGTAAGTGCTTAATAAATGCATATTGACTGATAGCTCGGTTCCCCTATGTTGCACCCTGACTTTTCTAAGAAACCCCTTCCAGGGGGTCATATCTGGAACTACCCTCCTTTGGAAGCACTTCTATGCATTTGATCCTTCACAAATCTCCTTAAACCTACACTTCTATATCCTATTTCTTCAAGGCTCCACTTTTGTTCCCCAACAGAATAAATGGTATGTGCTAAGGTGTCAATAGGTGGTAAAGACTTAGTTAAGTTATCTATTCAGGATTTATCTTTAGAGTATCAGCATTCTTATTGACAGGAAGTCTTTTCTAATGTTAAATGTATTTGGCAGTAGCTGAAACCCATTTTTTTTTTTTTTTTGGTGTTGCCTTCAAGGTGAAGATAGTAAAGAAGAGTGCTTATTAGGGCTAAATTTGGTTTTCCTTAACTTTGTTACTTGTGGATCCAGAATCTCATCCAGGGCAGATTGTGGAAAGGGTAGAGGGGAAAGTAATAAGCATTTGTATAGCACTTACTGTCTGCCAGGCATTGTGCTAAGCAAACAGCTAATAAGTGTCTGAGGTCAAATTTGAATTCAGGTCTTCCTGGCTCCAGACCCAGCACCCTCTCCCCTCCAACAATAACTGCCTGTTTATCTATGTATGCTTTCTTTCTGCTGTATTATTCATATCAATATTGTTTTGTAAATCTTCTATAGAAACTTTAACCAATACACCAGAGGCTTTCTCTTAAGCCTTCTAATATGTCCGATATATTAGTGGGCTGTCCATCTGTTATACCTCGTTTATGTTACAATACCTGACCATCTCCTTTTCTGGTACTGTATATCTTTGTAAGAGATCGTATGGTATACAGGACCACATGTGGCCTTGAGACCACAGGTTCCCCACCCCTGGTGTAGTGGATAGAGAACTGACCTTGGAGACAGGAAGATTTGAGTTCAAGTCCTGTCTTTTGTCACATAGAGGCTGCATGACCCTGGGCAAGTCACTCAGTTTCTCAGTACTCTAGCCAGCTTTCTAAGTCTACAAGTTGCAAAGATGATGATCTATTTTGGTAGAGAGAATTTCTTTAATCTGGGATGAAATCACAGACTCAGTATATATCCTTTTATCTTGTATTTACCCGTGCCCATGTTGTTCTTGTACTCTATTATCTGGCAAAATAAATAGTGGCATAAATATTAAACAGAAATACTTTAATTTGATTCTTTTTTGGGGGGGAACTTGATCAAAGTTGTATAATATGGAGGTATAGACTTTTGCGTAGTATGTGTGTATACATATATTTGATTTAAAGTTATGAAAAATCCACTCACTCCTAGGACAACCATTCCATGCTTAGAAAGCTTTTTAATTGCTAGAAAGTTCTTCCTTATATTAAACAGTTATTCAACAAGCACTTATGAAATAAATCAAATATATTTTAAGAGCTGGCAATACACAGAAGGGCTGGAACTCTCCTCTTTTTGTTAAAGAGAATTTGTTAATTAAGGTAAAACCATACTTCTTATCTTTACTGTTGTTATTAGAATGAAATTGGTTGCAGATCAACCTGACAGAGAGGAAAAACTGCCTGAGTACATTGGGAAAATAAAACTTCCAAAATAAATTGTACCACCCAACTGGAATTTAAGTGGAGCTATTTTCACATACGATAATTTCACATAGGAAAATGGTAAGGCCCCAAAGCTATGGATTTGTGATTGAATAACATAAATTCCAGTGGCAGAGCCTCCTCATTGCCCAAGTCCCTTCCTGGTAGTAAGTTTGGTGGTTGGGGAGACACAGTTGACTCACACTGGCCACTGGGAGACCATTTAGAGCATTACCGCTAAGACTGTTAAAGCCCAATACAATACTGTTTTGTTTCACTGAGCAGGCTATTCCATTCTTATATATGCCCATCTTACTATCTGAGAAAGTCTTAGGGATTCTTGGAAACCTCATATTGGAACCAAGAGAAACCATTTGTGTCTCTTGAGTTATAGGATGCTAAACCCACTTGTATTGGTATCCTGAAATAAGCATTCAATGTTTTATAAAGAATAGAAAGGGTAATGGCGTTAAGTTTAAATTTAGAGGGTGGTGTAGGCTATATGAACCTAATGGTAGCCAGGAAGCTAGTGTGCACTGTTTATCTCCCTACTTTCTTTCATATTTATGTGTATGTGTTTATTGTAGGCATTCATGGATGTAACACCTATATTTAGAAATGAAGTAAGAAATGTGTGCTAAAGGTAGTTTAATTGACAGCCTTAAAAACTCAACACAGAAAGCATGGATAAAATCAATACTATCTTCATTAAATACAGTAGAGATCACAAAACAAAAATGAGAATTATAGGGGAAATATCAGATCAGTCTTAGGGAAGTGCTTTTTCATTTAGGGAATGATAAAAACCTTTATGTGACCAAAGGGCCAATGTTTCTGATGCTGGGTCATTTGGAAAGCAATTTTATATGTCTCTCTGGAGGCAGGATAAAGAAACAAGTTAAATCATCTTTTCTCATTCCAAGTGCTTATTGAACTAGTCAGGTTGATAATGCTCAGAGAGAAGTTGGAACTTATTCATTTGGAACCAATCTTTGTTCCTCTTTGAATTATATACCAAATCTTAACCTATTACAACCAACAAAACAAACTCAACTCAACAATATTAAGTACTTCCTATGTTCCAGACATCATGCTAGATATTGGGGATACAAAAACAAAACAAAATGGTACCCTAAATGATATTACAATCCACTGGAACGATAACTTCAAGTAAAATAAGTATTGCAAAAATGATGAAGAAAAATTATTATTTCTATATATTATTTTATATATATTATATATACATTATATTTTTATATATAAACACATTCATTTACCTCATTTCCTGCAGTGTAATGCACTCGATGTTGTATTCAATGCACCATGAAGCTTGTCCACCAGTACTTCTATCTTGGTGTGCAAATGAACAATGAGGAGGAAGACAGACTTGATTGCTTTTGGGAAATTTCACAAGCCTTTTCACAACTCTAGCTTCTCCCTGAAACAGAGGGCCATCTTTTAAACACTGATGTTCTTCCAGTGAAGCTTGTTGGCAATGAGCCATGGAATAAGATGGTCTTTGAAAAATGAAGTTTAGGGTCACTCCAACGGTGCTTGATGGGCTTGATCAGGGTATAATATGTTACAAAGGAGAAGTCATATGGAAGAAGTAGTCATCAGAGAAATTAATTTCTGGAAAAAAAATGAAGAGGCAGACGTGTAGCAGAAGTAAGGGGCAGATCACAAAGCCATCAATGGCTTTGTATTCTCTCTATACGATATCAAGGAAATGAAAGAAAGGCCCTCAGAATATTGGATGGTCCCTCCTGTAATGGATTGTAGAAGGACATGGCGAAGAGTCTCAGAGGATAGAAAGACACACCTTGGCTATCTGTATCATTGGAGGAAGGACCCAAATTAAAGAGATCAGAATCCATTGGCATATATTCTGACTTTCCATTGGGGGGTACCTGTGTATACAATATCTGGTGAATTAAAGAAATGCTTCCTGCCCTCAAGTGGTAGGAATTCTAATACTGAGACAAAAACAGTAAGGACTACCCATGGCAAAACAATCTACTGAGGCATTGCATTTCTTTTTCTTTCTTTTGTTTTCTGTTCTCCAGAATAGAGTTTAATTCCTCTAAAATACACATCTTGAGATACTTCACGATAGCTATCATATCCCACTTACTTAAGATAGTTTTGTATGAGTTCTTTTATGGGAAAACAAAGACTAGGTGAATATTGCATGGCAAAAGTGATGAAAGATAAAGGATGAACCCAAAGATTAATCAATTTCCTACAATTCAAAGGAGTAATAGTGGAAGGAAAATGAGCAAACACTAGGAATTAAATTGATATATTCAGAAAAAAGCAACCAGTATTCATGTTGCAATAACCCTACCCTCACTTTGTATTTCTCAGGAATCATCTTGATTTATGTAAGCCAGGTTATATTTTACCATAGCTGTCTTATATTTACCAAGCTGCCTTATATTTGTATGTAGAACTAAGATAAAATCTTAGACCCTTTGCAACCTTCTAAGTCCTATTTCCTTTAAACTGTAAAGTCAGGTTTTAGCCTAAATGGAACTTTTAACAGCAAAGTCAGAACTGTTCTTCCCAACTTGAAATGGCCTAAGTTCTAAATTTGGTAAAGTCATTTCTGCTGTCGGTATTTAATGAAGGACCACTGAATGGTTATCCCTCATGCTGTTTTCAAGTTGCTGTGGTTTGCACTAAAAGAGTTGAGAAGTCCTCAAAACCACTGTTCAGAGAAGGTTCAATGATTCACATGGTCTTTTCTTGTTACTTCAGACTTTGGTCAATCAGTGAAGACCAGGCAAATAAATATTCCTTGTCATTCTCTGTTCTCAAGAAGCACTTGAGAAGAATGATTGCTGAGCTGACTACTCTTAACTTATGTCCCTTCATGCTAGTGTCCAGTCAACAGGTCATTTTTTTTTTAACAAAGCTTCCGGAAATACAAGGCTCTGAGTATACTCTAAGGATCATAACAGCAAATTGCCTTTGGCACTGCTCTAGCTAATTTGTTCAGTAAGTCTCCATGCTTAACTCCCTGTTGTCAATGTATACTCCTTCTTGTTAGCTACATGCAAAGCACAGATATAGCTGGTAATGCTGGCTTGAAGGGCTGTAGCCAACCAGGAGTGACTGTAATCACCTAAGCATATCAAAGGCAGTGGTAGCCTACCAAAATATAGCAAGTATTATAAGCCATCAAAATTTTTTTTTGGTTTATTTTTTGTTGATTTGTTTGTTTTGGTAGGCAATGGGTTAAGTGACTTGCCCAGGGTCACACAGCTAGTAAGTGTTATGTGTCTGAGATGAGATTTGAGCTCCAGTCCTCCTGACTCTAGGGCCCTTGCTCTATCCACTACGCACCTAGCTGCCCTAATATTGTTGTTTTTTTAATTGGTTCTTGTCTCTTCTGTGTTTGCCCCATAGTGTTCTGAGTTGTTTTTGAGTGCAAGTGTGGTGAGTGTGTAGGACACCCCCAGTCATTTGCAACTGTTTAGTATTTGATGCTACATATTCTACCTTTTTATTGGGGTACTTTGCTCAGGTATGATGGCTACAAGCCATTGCTAATTAGTAAATCAGGTAATGGAGATAGCTTTATTCTTTCCTCCTGTCTCTTTGTACTCCTATGGAAAGGATAACACCTATTTTCATTATCTGTTTAGTGCAGGGTCTCTTAATCTGCAGTCCATAGATCACCAAAGTAATCCATGGGTAGATTTCAAGGTGCCCTTGAAGAATAAAACAACTACACTTTTATTTTAATATAAGTGGTTTTCTTTGTAACTACTTTATTTCATGCATTTGAAAATATTATTCTGAGAAAGCATCCACAGGCTTTACCAGATTGCTAAAGGGGTCTCACATACCCACACGCCCACACACCCACACACAGAGTTAAGGAATCTTGTTTTAGTCAAATTAATAAATTAGGTGGTCATTGATGAAGTTTATTGGTTCATTGTAGATGTCTATTGTAGGATAGCATCTGACAAACTTATGGAGTAATGGAAAGGTTGCTCTGACACCTGGTCCATTTTGTTTCCAAGGCTTAGAAACATTATTCTCTTTAGTTCTTGCTTCAAAGGCCAGTGTAGGAGTATAAGTGTTCAATTGTCTCAGACGCATTCATTAAATTGATTCAATTCAATTCACCAAACATTCATTAAACTTTTATTAAGTGCAAGATAAAGCAAAACAAAAACAAAAAACAAAACAAAAACCAACCCTCACCAAATAATCAAACAACAGAACTCAAAATGAATTGGTCCTTGACCTCAATGAATTTATATTCTTTGGCAAAAAGTCAAGCAAATTGATTGAGTAGAGACCTAAGATAAAAGTGAATTTCATTGAATATAAGAAAAAAAAGCCAACTCTTCTGATCCCCTTGCAAAATGTGGGTCTAGTTAAGGGTGTCAGTTTAGCTAATGGAATATGATATAAAATTTCCATAATAGTTTAAATTGGACTAGCCTCCATTGTAGTAATGTTGTTTGCAGTCCCCCCTCCCCCCACCAAAGCCTAGGGCATCTATGACAAAGATGGTTGGATTATTGACCTTTAGAATTCATGGCAAGCATAATGAAAGGTGGAAAGTTCAACAAATAATTAGGTCTGTTTCCATTACATTTTTCTCTTTACCTTTTGCTCAGTTATACTGGATTGAGTTTTCATGACACTTTGCTCTTCTCATTTTCTTCCTACATAGTTTCTTTACTGGATCATTATCCATCTCCCACCCCTTATTCTGGGATGGTTCCCAAAGCTCTGTCCTGGACCCTCTCCTTTTCGTTGAATATATCTTTCCCCTCCCACCTCAGTTAACATAGGTTTAGTTATTATCTCTATGCAGATGAGTACCAGATTTTTAATATCAAGTCATAATTTCTTTCATCATTTCCAGTCCCACATAACTTGTTATCTGCAGAGCATCTCTGCCTGTGGGTTCCATGGTCTCTTCCTCCCTGGCACCCCACTTGTTTCTTTAATCATTTATGCTTAGAACCTCTCGGGCAATGACATCAGAAATCTCAGTCAATCAATATGTATTTATTCAGTACTTTCCGAGTGTCAGGCAATCGATACCTCTTATTTAGTTCGAAATCTGGCTAGAGAAGGTTTAACTTCAACTTAGATGTATGGTCAATGGCTTCAGCATTGATTGATTGAAGATGGTCTGTTGATAACACTATGGAAGTGCTCAGGCCATCTCTCCAAGATAATATCCTTATCATTATTCAGTGTGGCTCCATTAGCACTGAGTAGTTGAGATGTAGTATAGTTCTTTATTTAGCTCATAAATAGCCAGGGCATCATAAAAGTCCTTTGGATTGTTACAATCAGCGTAACTGAATTTTATCTGCCTTCTTACTGAGCCAAGAATCTTATATCTCTCTAAGCTTCCCTTGTACTTTACTTTTGATGGAATTAAATGCTACCTTCTTAGAGACAAATGAACTATGTTGCTGGTAGAGCCTGTGTAGTCCTTGTTATTCATTTAGCAGTTTCTGAATTTCCCCATCATTTTTATCAACCCAATTTTTGTTTTTGACGGTATGCTTTCCAGGGATGTACACATAGTTGATGAGGTTGATAAATGTGTTGCCAGAACTAGCTCCGTGTTTGGGAGGCTCTGAAGGAAAGTATGGGAAAGACGAAGTATTAGACTGCCTGTCAAACTGAAGGACTGCAGAGCCATTGTGCTGATCTCATCATTGTATGCCTGTGAAACCTGGACGTTATACCAGCACCATGCCGGGAAACTGAATCACTTCTATTTGAATTGTCTTAGGAAGATTCTGAAAATTGCCTGGCAAGATAAGGTATTGCATGCTGAGGTCCTTTCTTGAGCTAAACTATCAAGAATGCATACTCTACTGAAGAGAGCAAAATTCCAATGGACTGGCCATGTTGTTCAAAAGCCAAACGTATGTTTACCCCAAAAACTATTTTACAGAGAACTCACACAAGGCAGGCATTCACATGGTGGTGAGTTGAAGTGATACAAGGACACTCACGAGGTCTCTCTGAAGAGCTTTGGAATTGATCACATGACATTGGAGACACTGGCAAAGGATTGCACAGCATGGCATGCCCACATCAAAGAAGGCACTGTGCTCTCTGAGTGAAAAAGAATTTCAGTAGCTCAAAAGAAATGTGAGATATGCAAATTTAAAGACATCTCCACTCCGAACGTTCATGTGGACTATTAGTTCCCAACCTATGGTAGAGCATTCCAAGCTTGTATTGGTCTGATCAGCCACAGTCAGATACACTATACCTTGATTCCAATATAGTAATGTCATTTTGGTCTTCTTCAAGAACAAAGGACAACCGACCAGCTATGTGTCAGGCACTATGCCAGGTGCTGGGGATATAAAGACTAAAGTGAAATGGTGCCTACCCTCAAAGAATGTGCATTCTATTAGAGGAGCCAACACATACATATGAGTGGGGTGATACCTTTAAATTTGGACAACAGGATGGGATAGGACAGAATGAAGAAAGGCATATGATCTTCAGAGCATTTACCTTCTATATAAACCCTGTTTCTCTGTAGACAAGCAGGCCTCTTAGGGACAACTGAGGCTTTTAATGTCTTCCCCATTAGAACAATACTGGCAGTCCACATTTCCTGCACATCCCTCCCTAATCTTCAGGTAGGGAAACTTGGAGCCCTAGAGAACTGATCCAGCCATTTTGAAAGGCAATTTGGGGGCAGCTAAATGGTGCAGTGGATAGAGCACCGGCCCTGAAGTCGGGAGGACCTGAGTTCAAATCGGCCTCAGACCAAGCACCTGACACTTACTAGCTGTGTGACCCTGGGTGAGTCACTTAACCCCAATTGCCTTAAAAAAAAAAAGGCAATTTGAAACCACTCTCTCAAAGTCACTAAATTACATATATGCCCTTTGACCAAGCTTTACCACTACTAGGCAAATACCTCCAAGGACTTCAAAGAAAGAGACAAATATATTAGATGTACAAAAATATCTACAGCCTCTTTTTGTCATAGCAAAAAACTAGAAACTAAGGTGGTGCTCACTAATTGGGGATTGGCTACATAAATTACGGCACATGAAGGTTATGGAATATTATTAGGACAGGAGAAACGAAAAAGTGAACAGTTTCAGAGGAAACTAGGAAGACCTATATGAACTGATAGAGAGTTAAATGAGCAGAACGATTTATATAATGACAACATTATACAGAAAAACATCTCTGAAAAAGGTGCAAAGCAAATCATGATTCTAGGAAACTGAAGATGAAGCACACTAACTATTCGCTTACTGACAGAGAGGTGGTAGACTCGGGGCATAGATTTTTGGACATTGCCAGTGTAGGAATTTGTTTTGCTTGACTGTGCATATCTGTTTTGAGTATTTTCTTCTTTTGGTTCTGCAATTGCAGATGTGTGTGTGTGTGTGTGTGTGTGTGTGTGTGTGTGTGTGTGTGTTGGGGGGGAGTGAGAGGGAGAAAAAAATGAATGCTTTGATATTGGGAAAAATAATTAAATTTTTAAAAAGTTCAGTTCCCTAGGGCTCTTGGGTTCTTCAAATCAGGGGCCTCTACCACATCTACATCCCCAAGGAGAGGCAGAAAATTGGAAGACAATTAAATTTATACCTGGCGGAGATACTATGCCACTTTAGAGAAACTCCTAGTTTTAGAAACTTTAGAAAAATCCTAACTATGTTCCAAGCTGGCGTGATGAATAGAGTGACTGACAATGGCCCAAGGAATTCCACCTGTTGACCTGGAGGATTAGCAAGGTCTCCATGTAGTGATGTACCAACTCCAGTGAGCAGTCTCCTGCATGACCATTGAGGACTTCTCCTAACCATCTTGCCATAACTTGATGACCATCCCACCTTTGGCTCTGGTAATAGTTCTTGATGTTTTCTATCTCATTTTGGAGGCATCATCTGTGATACCAATTTGGGAGACACTCCAGTGTCCTTCTACTGCTGCCTCTGTTTCTCCTTCATACTTCTGATCTGAGCTACCTCCAGTTAAATCACCTATTTTTTTTCTTTAAATGCAGGAGATAATGAACTATTCCTTTCAGCCTAGAATAATTAGCTTAATTTTTCTGCTATACCTCCTTTAAATTTCAGGAAGTTTGGACTGTTCTGTTATTTACTAGTTGAAAGACTTGGGACACTCAATTTAACCTCATCATCTATCAAGGTGGGATAATTTTATTTGCCTCATCTACCTTGGAGGATAATTTTGGGGATGAAATGAGATTACATTAAGTGAAAGCATTTTTGGAACAAAAATAGTTATACAAATGTAAAGGATAATTATTATTGTTATGTTGGATCCCCCCCTTTTTATGGCAAAGAACCAATGCATCCATGTACAGTAATATTAATTAATTGAAGTATCACTTTTTTGGTGATATTATTCTTTAGAACCAAATGTCAAAAAAGGCAAGGCAAAATAGATACCTGTTTAATTATCTAGTACCTGTGATCCTAACTAACATAGTAATTTCAGGTAAAATTTTTTTTCATCTGAATAACTTAGATTTTCAGAGTGTTAAGTAGTTCCAAATGTGCCAGGTTAGTTTCACTTTGATTTCATGGACACAGCCTGAAGCCTGATATTAGTAACATGCATATGTTTTTTTACCAAGAAATAGGGATAGGATGAAAATCCTATTCATGGGAGACTAAAAGAGGGACATATGGTGATGATACAGTGGAAAGCTTACTGTTTCTGGAGTCATAGAATCTGCTTTCAAAGTCTGCCTCTGATACTTCCTGGCTGTCAAAAGCCTCTGTATTCAATGTTCTCATTTGTAAAATGAGGATAATGGACTAGATGGCTTCTGTGGATACTTCTAGCTGTAGCTCTGTCAATTATCCCATGATCTTATGAAGTGACATAGGCATTGAAAAATCACCCAACCCAGGCAATTACAAAAGACAAAATAGAAAATTTTGATTACATAACATGAGAAAGCTTTTAAATGACAACTATAAAAAATAACGCCATTAGACTAGGAAGGGTAGCAGTCAATTGGGAAAGAAAATCAGTGTACCCAGTATGTCTGTGAAGAGTTTTAAATCCAAGAAAAATAGACAAGAAAAAGATATAAAACCAAAAACCATTCTCCAATAGATAAGTGACCATAGGTCATGAATAAAAGTTTCTAAAAAGAATGGTAAACTATTGACAACTATATGAATGTTCCAAATGATTAATAATAAGAAAACTGCAAATCGAAATAACTTTGAGGTTTCACTTTATGCTCGGGAAATTAGCAAAGATTACAAAATACATGAATAGTTTTTGTTGGAGTGGTTGTGGAAAGACAGGTAAATTCATGCAGTATTGGTGGAGCTGTAAATTGGTCTAACCACTCTGTAAAGCAATTTGAAATTATGCAAATAAAATGGCTAACACCCTCAACCCAAAGATTTCTCTTCTAAGCATTTACCTCAAAATTGACAAAAAGAAAGACTGAATATATATTAAAATATTTATAGCAACACTTTTTTGTGGCTGCAAAGACTAGGAAACAGTAGTTTCCCTTTGATTGGAGAACGGCTAAAGGAATTGTAGTACATGCATGTAAAAGAATACCACTGTACTATGAGAAATGACGAACGTGAATATAGAGAGGAATGGAAGAATACTATAAGAACCAATAAAAATTGAAGTGAGCAGAAATATATACATATGACACACACTCACACGGTGATTGCTACAAAGTAAATGAAAAAATACCTAGCACAAAATAATAGAAACTATTGAAAAATAATAAAAACTAAGCTTGGCTACAAAGAAGAGATATGAGAAGATATCTCCACCTGCTCCTTTGCAGAGATGAGGAGCCATTAGTGTAGAACGTTATCTATAATGGCAGATTTTTTTCATGTGTTGTTTTTACTTTATTTCCACCCTTATTTCTCCCTTTAAAAGTGTTCTGAAGAATAACTTTACGGGAAGGGATTTTGCAAGAGATTGACTTAGGGGGAAATGTAGCAATTTCAAACCAAATATTATTAATGAAAACCTTTAAAAATCAATTACCTTAATTATTAAAAGTAGATAATGGATAGTAGTATGCTAGAATCTGGAAAATCTTTCAACTAATATTGTTAGCAATAAATGGAGATTAGGGGACTGTTCAAGAACTCAGCTGAGTTCACGCACTCGATATAAGATTCCGAGGTTCCACTCATACCTAACCTGCTTCCAGGAAGAGGAGGAATTCCAACTGTATTCTACACAGTCAGAAGATTATCCAACTGGTCCATATTTTGTGAAATTCCTGGGACAATGAATGTGTGAATTAAGGAATAAAGGGCCATACAAGACTCTGCGAGGCTTCCAACTTCTCAGGGTTTCCTCCTTTCCTTTTGGGATTATTTTGTGTTGCTCTGGCAGTTTGAACTTTTGGAGAAGAGAGTCAGGAGTTCATGTGGCAAATCTATTTCCCATAACAACAACAACAATAAGAGCTAGAATTTATATGGTGCTTTAAGTTATGTAAATTGGCTTTACATAAATTATCTCTCAGTAATGTATATAACCTTATAACCTGTGGTCAATCTTGATTCCAGTCTTTTTCTTCTCTGATTTGTCCCGCATATGCCTACCAAAATAACATTCTTAAAATATTGGCCTGACCATGTTGTTTTCCTGCTAAAGATATAAAAGATGGTTTCCTATTCCCTTTAGGATGAAATACAAACTACTCAGTCTGGCTTTAAAGTCCTTGACAATTTGACTCCTACTTACATTTCAAGACAGCTCAAATTATGCTCCAGTCAGGATGGCCTCCTAGCAGATCTCTGTATTCAATGTTACATTTTTGATCTCATTGAATATGTAGTTTCTTATCCTTGTATTGTGCTTTGGCTCAATTACAGCCTCCTACATGAAGCCTATTTTGATGCTGTCAGTTGACAATACCGTTGGCTGACTAAAATTATCTTGTATTTACTCATCTATGTACAGTTGGTATCCTCATCCATAAAATGGAACCTCCTTGAGACAGCAGGGACTACTTTCTGTCTCTATCTTTGTGTTTCCAGCAACTAACACAATATCTTGCATATAATAGGCATTTAATAAATGTTTGATGAATAGAATTGAATTAATAGAGTTTATTATGTTTTAGAATATATTTCAATAGTGATGGCACATCCTATCAAGTCACCCCAGCTTCCATGGGTCTATTCTTCTGAGACTGTGTTTTGCCCAATGGTGGGGCATCTTAACATTGAAGTTTGCTTTCGAAGTAATTCATATGAGCAAAGTTAACAAAACTTGTTACTGTTTGGTAAATGTTTGTTGTTGAGTGAATGAACTTAAATGTATGTATAAAGATACATTCTAAAACCAAATATGTTTGAGTTATTCATGATTTTTAACCATGAATACTAACAATATTTTCCACTAATCCACTAATACAGATAATAGAGAATTGATTATACGAGAGGTACTTAATAAGTACTGGTTGATTGATTATTTCTTATATCATACAGGTTAGATCACATTTCCTAGTCATTAATACATTATTTAATTTCTTCCCAATATGGCTTATAAGGTCCATTCCTTACAACGTATTAGATTACATTATTAACATATGTTTCTTTTGTTTTTATAATGTACTTTGGGAAATGTCCTTTTCTATTACACTTCCATCTTCAACACGATGAAATGCTTTCAGGTGTACTCCCCAAGGCATACACATGAAACTTCCATCATTATTTATAGGAAGTGTTCCTTGTTGCCTCTAAGAAAATAAATACAGCTGTTGTAATTGATGTTAATAATTTTAAATGTCAAAACTAGATGAAGAAAAGGATTGACTCTCCAAGAATACTTCTCTACATGTTTTGCTGGTAGCTGATTTTTGGATAATCCTCTTTTCCATATGTAAATTAAATTTCTGTTGAAAGGAGGTACTGCTTGGTAAGTAATGGAGACCAATCAAAGTACCGTTGTAAGAAGTGGTACAGAAATAAATTAACATGTCAAGCTTTTTAGTTGTTTGGTTGAAAGACTTAAAATCTCCTGAGTTTGTTGCAACTGACGGCATTACTTTAACACCTACTTTTAAAGATCATTTTGAAGCATGAGTTATTTGTCAGGTGTGATTTATTTAAGACAATAAACTTAGATTATTGAGTTGAATGAATAACTGTTTGGATTCCAGCCAAGCATTTAGAGGGAATGCCTGAATCTAATGAGACTGGATCATTCATAAGGAAGAATAATCCAAAAGCCTTGGAATGAAATTAACATTATTCAAATGATACTTTTTTTTTCTTTGACTTTATAAGTTATAAGCAACAGGGACCTGAAAAGCTCCCTGGGAAATAGTGCCCTTGGAAAATGTTCACTGAAAGCATATCAAAATGGTGATATATAACTCCAAATTAATTTCATATTATGTTACGAACTTCTGTTTTCCTAAACTTTGTCAAGTACATAACAATATGATAAGAGCCTCTGTGATGGATATTAAAAACACTACCAGTCAAGGTTGCTTTCTTTAACATGTTCAGTCTAGTTGAAGAAGCAAACTAGACCTTCATGAGTCATTTTGAGAGCATTAGAATGTATATTAATAAATGTTTGATATTCATTACAGTTTGAAGAATAACAGAGGGGAGAAAGATTCTTGTGGGTTAGAGTTGTTAAGGAGTATTTCATGGAGAAGGTTAGATTTAAACTTATCCTTGAAAGGTATGATTGGTAATGATATGCCTTATGAAGAAGGATGGAAATGAATGAGCAAATGCTCAGGAGTGGTTTGAGTGTGGTAGGAGTTGGGTATCAACTCCACCTTGACCAGAATAAAGAATTGATCGAGGAGTGGGAAAGTTGGATAGATAAAGTAAGTGAAAGACTATGACTATATAATTCCTCTGTTATTATAACATAGCTTATATATCTCAAAATTTGACCTTATTTCCCCCTTTTTTCCATTTTGTCTTTGATTTGATGATTTTCTCATCTCCCTAAGATTTTATTTTTCTCCTAGCCTTTCTCCCTTCTTTATTTTCTCTTTTCCCTCCCTTGCCTCCGACACTCATATTTCTTTTTTCCAATTCCATGTAAAAAATTTTTTTAACATTTGTTCTTAAAATTTTTGAGTTCCAAATTCTTTCCCTCTCTCCCTTTCCTCCCCCTTCATTGAGAAGGCAAGCAATTTGATATAGGTTATACATGTGCAGTTATACAAAATGTATTTGTCTTAGTCATGTTGTGAAAGAAAATACAGACAAGAAAAAGAAAAAGAAAGTAAAGAAAAATTATGCTTCAATCTGCTTTCAGACTCCATCAGTTCTTTCTCTGGAGATGGATAGTGGTTTTTTTTTTTTATCATAAGTCCTTCCTAATTGTCTTTGATCCCTGCATTGCTGAGGATAGTTAAACAGTTGATCATCATACAATATTGCTGTTACCGTACACAATATACTCCTGGTTCTTCTCATTTCACTTCGCATCACTTCATGTAAGTCTTTCCATCTATTTCTGAGAGCATCATGCTCATCATTTCTTATAGCATATACATATTTCATCACAATCATCACAAATTTTTCAACCATTCCCTAATTGATGGACATCCCCTCAATTTCTAATCCTTCACTATCACTAAAAGAGCTGCTATAAATATTTTTGTATATATAAGTCCTTTTGCTTTTTTTGGACATAAACCTAGTAGTGGCATTACTTGGTCAAAAGGTATGCATGGTTTTATAGCCTTTTGGGCATAGTTCCAAATTGCTCTACTGAATGGTTGAATCAGTATACAACTTCACCAACAGTCATTAGTGCCTCAATTTTTCCACATCCCCTCCGACATTTGTCATTTGTCTTTTCTGTTATATTAATCAATCTGATAGTTGTGGGGTGGTAGCTCGGAGTTGTTTTAATTTCCATTTCTCTAATGAATAGTGATTTCGAATGTTTTTTCATAACTGTAGATAGTTTCAATTATTTCATCTTAAAACTGCTTGTTCATAACCTTTGACCATTTATCAATTGAGGAATAGCTCTTATTTCTATAAATTTGACTCAGTTTTCCATATATTTGTGAAATGAGGTCTTTATCAGAGAAACTTGTGGTAAATTTTTTCACACTTATGATTGCTATGTATTTAGTTCCATCCTATTTCCCTCCTGTTTATCCTACTCTCTCTCTCTCCCTCCTTCCCTCACTCCCTCCCTCCTTTTACCCTGTTCATTTTCAAGTGCTTTGCCTCTGACTTTTATCTCTTCAAATTTGCCTTCCTTTCTATCAGCACCAATCTTCTCTTATCCCCTTCCCCTCCTACTTTCCTGTAGGATAAGATAGATTTCTAAACCCAACTGAATGTGTATGTTATTCCCTCTTTAAGCCACTTCCAATGACAGTTAAGATTCACATGCTCCCTCCCTGGTTCCCATGTCTTTCCCTCCATTGTAAAAGCTCTTTTGTGCCTCTTTTATGTCTGATAATTTACCTCATTCTACTTCTTCCTTTCCCTTTCTCCCAGTGCAGTCCTCTTTATCACCTCTTAAAATATTGGTTTTTTTGCTTTTGGATAATAATCCCATCATATCTTCCCAACTCACACCCATGCCCTCTATGTATACTTCTAACTGACCTAATAATGAGAAAGTTTTAGGAGTTACAAGTATCATTTTCCCATTTAGGAATGCATACAGTTTAACATTAAATCCCTCATGACTTCTCTTTGCTATTTACCATTTTTTGCTTCTCTTAAGTCTTATATTTGAATTTTTATTCACTTTTTATTTATTCAATTTTCTATTCACTTATGGTCTTTTCATTAGGAATGCTCAAAAGTCCTCTATTTCATTGAATATCCATTTTCCCCCTTAAGGATTATCCTCAGTTTTGCTGGCTAGATGATTCTTAGTTGTAATCCTACCTCTTTTATCCTCTGGAATACGATATGCCAAACCCTGCATTCCTTTAATGTAGAAACTGCTAAATATTATGTTATCCTGACTGTGGCTCCATGATATTTGAATTGTGTTTTTTTGGGGGGGTGCTTGGCAGTATTTGCTTCTTGACCTGGGAGCTTTGGAATTTGGCTATAATATTTTAGAATCTCTTATAGGAAACAAATGATAAATTTTTTCAATTTCTATTTTATCCTCTGGTTCTAGAGGATGAGGGCAGTTTTCCTTGATACTTTCTTGAAAGTTTTTTTTTTTAATCATGGCTTTCAGGTAGTCCAATAATTCTTAAATTATCTCTCCTGGATCTGTTTTCAGGGTCAGTTGTTTTTCCCAATGAGATATTTTACATTTTCTCCTACTTTTAAAATTCTTTTGATTTTGTTTTATTGTTTCCTGTTGTCTCATAAAGTCATTAGCTTCCACTTGTCCAATTCTAATTTTTAAGGAGTTATTTTCTTCACTGAGCTTTTGTACTTCTTTTTCCATTTGGGCAACTATCTTTTTCAAGGCATTCTTATCTTCATTGGGTTTTTGTTCTCCTTTTATCATTTAGCCTATACTATTTTTAAGGCATTATTTTCTTCAGCATTTTTGTGCCACTTTTTACCAAGCTGTTAATTCTTTCTTTTCATGATTTTCCTGCATTAATCTCATTTCTTTCCCAATTTTTCCTCTATCTCTCTTAACTTGATTTTTAAAATCCTTTTTAAGCTCTTCTACAGCCTGAGACCAATTCATGTTGTTTTTTGAGGCTTTGGATGTAGCAGTTTTGACTTTGTTGTCTTCTTCTGAGTTTGTGTATTGAGCTTCCATGTCACAATATTAACTTTCTATAGTCAGGATATTTTTATGCTGTTTGTTCATTTTTCTAGCCTATTTCTTGATTTTTAACTATTCTAAGATGGGGCTAGAGAAGGTAGTATCCCAAGCTTCAGGTTTTTTTGTGCAGCTATTTTCACAAATAATTTTGGATACCTATGAGTTTTTGGTTCTTCTGAGGTAGTATGATCTAGGAAGAGATATGTTTACAACTCTCCTGGCCTATTCTCTGGTCTGTAAGTGACCACAAACACTCTTTTCTTCCCATGAACTATGACCAGGGTCCCAACTCCCCTAGGGCCACAAGCTGTCATGTGCTAGTACTTCTCCTCACCCTGCGACTGAGACCCAGGACTGTGACTCAGATACAAGTATGGGAAAAGCAACAGAGTCCTGCCCCTGGTGCCAGCAAAGGGACCTGGTAATCTCCTTCTGAGACCAGTTGTCTGACCCCCTTACCACATGTGAGCTGAGAGGTCTGGAAAACACTGCCACCAATAATTGTCATCCTCAGTCCCTACTGCCTGTTTCCTGGGCCAGGTCAGCAGTAGACTCTATTCCACTGTCACCCAGGTACAACAGACCTTTCTTTCTTACCTTCTAAGTTTTTATAGACTAGAAAGTTGTTTCACTCATACTTTTGTGGGTTCTGCCAGTCCAGGATTTGTTTTGGGGCATTATTTAAGGTTGTTTGGAGGGAGTTTGGGGAGAACTCAGGAGAGTCTCTCCCTTTTCTTTGCCATCTTGGCTCTGTCCTTCCAACGCTCACATTTCTGAAATCAACTTTTCTAAACCTTAGATAGATTGATTTCCCTTTGATATCATTCTTCCCAGGATGGTAGAGGTTCCAATAATTGATTTTTAAAATCAACTTGCCCATGCTTCAGAGCAATGAAATTGCTAGTTGTTGTAGGAAATAATGTTTATAACATATATTTTAAATGCTACATTGACAAAATACTGGAACAAAAGGGAAATCGTATTATTGAGAATTGGTTGAAAAGACATTTGGAATGTATTATTATGACTGTACTGCAGAAGGAATCAATGATTGTTAACTAAAATTGATAATAACATAATAGGTACCCTTTCATTTAGATGGCTTGAAGGTGTGGGGCAGGAATATTGTACTCTTTCTTAAAAGCAGCAGAAGAGACTTTTCTGGGGAGAAGGCCCATCATCTTCTTGATGATGGTCATCAAAACAGAAAACCAAGTGCTGGGTTTGACATTCTACGGCAGAGTTAGGCATGGTCCTGGCCTTCTAAGAGCTGACTGTGCATACTCCCTAATGGTGGTGCTCTAAGTCGGCAAATGAAATGTGTTCTTTCTGAGATTGGCAAACGCTGTTTCAGTTGCTAATAGTTTGATGGTCCTCAGCATAACCTTCTGTCACTCAGATTCTCTATTCTATGAAGAGCCTTCTGACATTTGTATGGCACAACTCAAACTTAAGATTCTGAGCTTTTAAACATTCCTCATATGAAACAATTCATACTATGTGGGAATTACCTCATGGTGTCCTTTAATACTTTGCCCAGTAGACTCTGATTATTTCTTTTCCTTTAAGAAGAGTAATAGGATAAAAAAAAATGAGCATGCGGAACACTGGAGACCTGTGTTCAAATACATGTGATCTGAAGGCAGGTTAATTTGAGTCTCAGTTTCTTCATCAGTAAAATGGGCTGATAACATTCATATTATCCAAATTGCAGGATTACTTTAGGGGAAGCATTTTGTCAGCCTAAAATACTAAATAAAAGTCATCATCATCACTATTACTATGATAATAATGTCAACAAAACTGAATGTACTCTGAGAATCTAAGTTGAGAACCTTAGGTTATCTTTTTTTTTTCTTTCTTCTACCCTTAAGAGACTGGCTTCTTTCTCTTATGATATGCATAATTATTGGTATTTCTTAGGTCATTTCTATGCCAGGAAGTAAAGTGAGGTAGGAAAAAATCATTCAAAATAATATTACTTCTGAGTCTTCTATGGGTCCTGCTAGTTGACAGCACTGTCCATTTAAGAAGCATCTGTCAACCAGTTTGTGAATCTTGGAAAACCTAATAGTAGTTGGAAGTACTTGACTTTAGGTTGTTTTCTGTTGCTTGGCTTTTGATCTCTCAGCTGCTTTTAATGCCTGGTTTGTCACTCTGCTCCCATATCTTTAGACTCCCCTCTCCCCGTAGAAACAATCAGGTCTATCCTTGATCACTTTACTGGATCTATGCCGTTGTTTGATTTGTAGATCAAATGCAAGACAACTGGGAGGAAAATATATACATATAATATAAATAATATACACATAATGCCCACATACATATATATAATATATACACATTTTCTCAATGTAGTAGTACATATTACATAATATTATATAAAATAGAAATAGACTGATATTAGTTTCCATAACTCTTAGCATTGTAAATAAAAGTGATAGATGGGAATCAATTACCTATTTTGCATCCTTAGGCTTGCTTAATTTTTGAGTACAAAGTTTATTGGGTTCATTTAACAAAAAAGGAATCTTGTACATAGAAAAGATTAAACCAGTAGTATTAGTGGGGAAATTAATTCCTTTCAAAATAGCATTTGTAGAGGAATTAATTCCTTTAAAAACAAGTAAAAAAGTGTTGGTTTTTTTTTTTTGGCTTGAGTCATAGGAATCTACTTTGAATTTGCACTAATAAATGACACATCCCTGAAATTGTTTACTTTAATTTCCTGAACTATTTGTATAGATAAGCTTGCGAATGAAAATGTTCAACAGCAAAGGGCTTTTCTTTCCTTAATAGCTTTAGATTTTACACATAGGATACTCTGATTGTAGCAGAAAGTTGGTTTGTTATTTTTAAACACAGCTCAAATCACAAGTACATGTTTAGAGTGGGGAAGGGTCAGCCAATAAAATTGAATAGTAGAATCAATTCAGCACATTAAAAATAAGCCATGGTCATTCCTGTCCCAGAAAATGTTGGCTATGATAATATACAGTAACTGCCAGAGCACATTAGAATCTGGATTTTAAAAACATGTATCAATTTTGTTATGATTGCAATTTGGCATTGATGTACCAAAGGTTTTTTTAATTAATATAGCAATACTCAACTAGTTTCCAAGATAATCCTGACACTGATCTAGGTTCAGTATTTTCCTTAAAATTACTTCAACATTCAATTTCCCTGGGCTATAGTGACATCTCTGAAGTTATATCACCATGTCCTGTTTTTCATGTTTTGTCAAATTAGTGATGAGATCATAAGATTCCAGCAAAAGGTTTAAAGATTTGAAGAATCTTTTTCTTGGAATCCAGAGGTGAGAGATTGTATGAACATGAATAGCAATGGAGAGTACATAACATACTACCTGCTATATCCATGCCTTTGAACAAGTGGTCTCCTCTATCTACAAAAACCTCTTCCCCTTAGATTCCTTAGGTTTCTTCAAAGCACAGTTTAGATTTTCCCCTCTATGTTGAATGCAAGTTTTTGAGAGAAAAGAGCCTTTTTTAAATTTTTTGCATCTCTAGGACACATCATAATACCTTGTACTTGTACTTATTAGGTGTTTAATAAATGCTGATTGAATTGACTGTTTTGTAGCACAGAAATCATAGAGATTCCAAGAACAAAAAAGAGAAGCTGACAAATCAAAGTTGGCACTTACTGTAACTTCCAGTAAAACAGTAGCCCCCAAGGATAAAGTGATATGACATCAGGGGTGTTGCTAGTGTGATTAAAAAGGGTTGCAGAGTGCAATAATTGGCTTTCACCATCAGTGCAATGCTCATTGACATATTCAACAATGAGTATGTCACTCTCTCCATAAGTTCTTAAGGAGTAGGTGCTGCCTACCTGGATTTATTTGAGAGGCCTAGCAAGTCCCTGCTTGCCTACAGTTATCTTTGTCGCCTACTTATTACAAGCACTGCTTTCTATTATTTAGTTCATAGAAATTGCAATCATAGAGTATATTCCGTTTGAGGTAGCAGCATCCTTCCTTTCCATCAGCTCTTGGCTAGTGCCTATAAGCCTCACTCTCTCTCCTCCCCCAAAGGAACAAAGCAAAAGTTTTTGGCCTGCTCTTGTCCCTACAAACTTCCCCCTCCCATACCGTTTTACTCTCTCCTTCTAGCTTGAGAAAAAATTCATTTCCCAGCAGTCCCCTTGCCAATATGGCCATATAACTGTCTGTATTGTTGGCCTGAAAGTTTGGTTAAAGAGACAACAAGTTAGATGATAAGTAAATCCATATTGTTTATTCCCTTAAGTTAGCGACATGGAGCCAGAGCTTTAACTCTGACTGAATCTAGCAATTTTAGCAGGACATTTAAACCCTTACTCAGGATGTCTGTGTTAATTAATAGGCAAATGTCAGATCCAGGATATCTGTGTTTCTTTTACCACCGTCAAGGTAGTGTCTGAGTTAAAGGTGCCTCAGTGGTCATAAATATAAGAATGCTCTTGATCAGCTTTAGCTGTTGACACAGGAAGGGGCATTTTCAGTTCACTCAGGAAGAAAAGATCAATTTAGGTTTTTGGCCCTTATTGGGGCTCAATTGATCTTAAATGATTATCATTATACATACAGACAGCTTGGTGTGTCTTGCTGGATAGAGTGCTAGACCTGCAATCAGGAGTCCTGAGTTCAAATCTACCCTTGTAAGTTCAAAACTTAATAGCTATGTGATTGGGCAATTCACTTAATCTCTATCTGCCTCATTTTCCTCATCTGTAAAATGGGGATAAAAATAGCATTTCCCTCCTAGGGTTGTGAGCATCAAATGAGATAGTATTTGTAAAGTGTTTTGACAACCTTAAAGAATTATGTAAATGCTGCTATAATAATAGCAATTATTATTATTATTTAAAGAATATATGCAGAATTGATGCAATCAAGTTTTGTCAAGGAGGGCACTTGTATTTGAGAGGATCAGGAAAGATTTCATTTAGAAAGCGGCTCCTGAGGGAAGGAAAACGGATTCCATCAGGAAGTGGTAAAAAGGAAGAACATTGTAAGCGCGGGAGATAGGCAGTACAAAGAGATGGAGATGGGGGATTGGGTGTCTTCAGTGAAAAATAACAAATGGGCCAGAATGTCTGGACTATAGAATGCAAGTGTAGGGGTAAAGGAGGGGAAATAATGTATACTGATATGTTTTCTGGTTTGTGAAATAATAATTGAGGAGAGTGCTTATCATTTTAGTCATGTAATAGTTTCTTTTAAATATTTTTTATTTTCTTTTTAATTTATGAAATAAAATGAGCATTTCCATAACACAGTAGAAAAAAGACAATTGCAAATGAAACTGCACATCTGTTATGTACAACTTGCTATTCTTTTTAAATATGTAATAACATTATCATGTAAATTTCTTTTTTTTTCAGCTAGCAGAAACCTTGATAGGAGAATTGAGCCCATTTTCTTATCAAAAGAGAGGCTTAGGCTTAACCATCTTGATAAATAAAATTCTCTTATTTTTAAAGACCTTCCAAAAAAATAAAAAAAAATACCTTCAGGAAAAAAATGACTTCTTTAATGTTTAATAGTCTCTAATTTTTATCTAACCTAAGACCTTGATCTCGAAATTGAAATTTGTTTTGTTTTGTCCTATAGTCTATAAGGAGATACTGAACTAGTTGCTATCAACTACGTAGAATTCTTAGATGACTGAGTCACATGAAATTACAGTTGCTAACGTAACTAATGAAGCTTGACTTTGGTAAGCTGTTGTGAGCTAGCACAGCAGAGGGCCATTCTCTGGGCTTCTCCTCCAACTTGTTCTGGCACTCAAGGGTTGAGTGCCTAAGAGGGCATCTACTCTCAGAACTTGAGGGTATACCCCATGGCACCATCTCATGAACCTCCACCATTCTACTTTACACTAACAGTCATGCCAGTAGACATAATTAGCCCTTAGCAATGGCATTGACTGAGATGTTGTTAAAATAGTCTGTAAAACACAAAACCCCTATAATTTCCATAATTCAGATGGGCTTTTGCTCATCTGAATGTAGTTTCAGTGTGACATTATTGTTTTCATTTTGTCTTGTGCTGACTGGGTAGACATGCTCGAGTCCCCTGGCCTCACTAAGCTTTACTTTCTCTTTAAAATGCTACTACGAATGATCAAGTGTCTTCCTGGAATAGAAGAGAGATGATGAGGCTAATGCAATAATATTTATAATGTGATTATGATTTCTTGGATGAAGTTACAAAGTACTTTCAATTAGGGTCCTTGAAAGTAAGGCATACTTGGCTCCAGGGATATGCTGATAACGTCCAGAAAACAGAGAGAATAAAATTAGGCATCAAATTTTCCTGATGTCCACATATAAATCAAATGCTTTTGCATGCATCCACATGTGTGGTGTCTCTCCCAGGGCACAGACAAATTTGTCTTTCTTATTTTTATAAGAAAATGTTAAGTCTTCAAAGGAGCTTCTGTTGGTCTCACTGGCATTCACATTGATTAAGATTTCTTATTAACATACAATCATCTCCAAATGTTTCTACCTAATTGCTTTTTATTTTAGTTAAGTACCAATGTTCTTTATTCTCACATGCAGTTTAATTAGCATGCAAGGTCACAGAGAGGTACTACGGCACAAACTTGCCTGGAGGAAGGGACTAATGCCTCACTAGCTTCTAATTATAGAGCATTCCAGAATCACACAATGAGAGAGAACTTGGAGAGGCCGCGTGGAAGGCCAACAATAGAGCTATTATAAAAAAGAAAAACTGAGAGGAACTTTATAGTCATATGGAGGGGATACAATAAAACCCTGTGTATTTTTTCCATTTCCAGGGTTCTAGGATAGTCCAAAAGCCTTAGTGCTTAAATAGCTAAGTCTTTTGGGACACCTTACATGTGGCTATCAGAGAGACGGGATAGAGACTGGATGTGCTTTTTTATTGGCATACAGGACTCACAGGTGAGGTAACTCCTTCTCTACCAATGAAAGTCATTATCTCTCCAACATGCAGTTGTGGAGAGTTTCTAGAAGCACTGAGAAGTTAAGAGACTTGCTTGGCATCATGCGGCCAACATGCATCAGAGGCAAGACTTCAACCCAGGACTTTGTGGCTTTGATGCCAGTTTTTTATGGATAATGCTACAACGCTTCTGTCAGAGGGAAACCTAGGTTAATGCTGTGGATAATGGAACACTAGGATTAAATGAAAAATATATAAAAAGTGGTCATTGTATAAAAATCAATTTTCATTCCTGATCAGAAATCAAAGGTTCTATGCATCACTAATCATGATTATAACACTTTTTGGTCTTTAGTCTCTGTGATGTATAATTTTAGAGAGGGGATTTGAGATCTTGCCAAAGATCACATCGCCAGCATGTATTAGAGCACATCCCAGTGCCAGCCATATAGTGGACTCTGAATGAATGTATATTGATTGATTGAGGTAGGACCTGAATATCTCAGTCAGAGGTCAGCTGTTTATTTGGTATGCCATATTGCCTCTCAAAAATAATGATAACAATGATGGTTAATCTTTCTCACCTGCTTTGAGAGTTTGCAAAGTATTTTCTTTGCAGTACTCCTGGGAAATGGGTAGAGCCAGAATGATTTTTCCAGTTTTATATGCAACACCTTGGCCCCCAATATCTGAAGGCCAAATGTGTTAGTTTTAACCATTTCACCCTGCTCCTAGCGTTCTCCAGTACCTATAAGAGGAGAGAGACAGAGAGAGAGAGAGAGTGTGTGTGTGTAGGCTCTTTGTCATTGTTTCCAGACCCTACTAATGGCATTCTCTCATTTATATAGAGTGTCTTCCTTACCCCACTTCTATTTATCCACTAAGAATTATATTTACCTTTGCACAGAAATATTGATTTCAGAAGGTATGATCAAAAACATATAAACTTACTCCCCCAGCACATAGGAGTGTAAGCAACCAAAGTTCCACGAAGGTATTGGTGAACCAGAAAAACAAACAAAACAGAACTTTTTTGTTAGAAGCTTAGCAAGGCCGAGTGTCGCATGTATGGGCACCCTGGATCCTGAAGACTTCCATGCTGGGCCGGCTGGATGGCTGGCTATACCACCCCTCCTGAAATCCTGGCTCCAAAGCCACCGTGGCTTGAACTGCTGAATTCCTTGGAGAATACCTCTGACACCTGAAACTGAGAAGGACACAAGAAAGAAACGCTCCCTTCCCCCACATTTCTCAGAGTTGGGTTAAAAGAGGGAGGACAGGAAAAGGAAGTCCTTCCCCTTCATAGGTTCTGTTCATGGTGTCTTCCAGCAGGAAGGAGCACATGGGGGAGAAAAGATGTTGGAAAAGAGAAGCAGCCAAAAGAGAGGGTGCATACCTCTGGCTTATCAGCTGTAAAGATGAAGGCAGTCAATCAAAGGAGACTACCCCTTCCCATGCAGTAGCGGATAAAGAGGCTTCCATGTTAGGCAATCTGTATCTGCTTCAAAGGCGCTTCCAAAGCACCTCCATGTTGGGGGAACCAGACATGCCCAGACAGGACTGGGTTACGTATAGATGAAAAAAAAATTGAATTAGAAAGATGGAGTGATTTTTCTCATGGGGACAGGAATAAGAATTTATTAATAATGATAATAATTATAAAAATAAGTTAACCTTCGCGTAGTACCTATTATGTATTAGGCATTGTGCTAAATGCTTTATAAATATTATCTTAGTTGATCCTCACAATAACTCTGGGAGGTAGATGTTATTATTATTTCCTTTTTAAGATTAAGGAGACCGAGGCAGGCAAAAGTTAAGTGACTTGGCTAAGATCACATGACTAGTAAAGTGTCTAATTCTGTATTTGAACTTAGATCTTTCTGACTTCAGGCCCAGAATTATATCCATTGTACCACCTAGCTGTCTATCAGTCAATAAATGGGATTCACACCCAGGTTTTTTGCTTCCAAGACTTGTATATCCTTTGAACTTTACTTTGTTGCCTTGTAGCTAGTTCATCACAAGATATTGTACAGTAATATGATTTGACCAAATAATCTTTGTTATGAGATATGAAATAATTCCCAAAGCAATTCATTGGTACCACCCAATCTTCCTAAAAGAGATGTTGCAAGTAAAAACTGTGGTTTCAGTGTATGTGCTCTGTGTTAAGATCAGCTTTTCAGGCCACACATTGTAGTTAGAGGCAATGTAGTTTGAAAGAAAGTTCAGGAGGAGGTTAAGCAACTACCTGGATGTGTGGGGTGTCAGAGAATGAGTCTGGGAAAATATTGAAGTCAAAAACCTAAGAGATTGGAAGGAGGATATTGTCTGATATAAATAGTGAAGTTTGCAAGATAATGTTTTGGGTAAAAAATAGTTTAGCTTCAGACATAGAGAAGAATTTGATGTGTCTCCAGGGAATTGAGTTTGAAATGTGAAGTAGGGAAATAGAGATGATGGGACTGAAACTCTGGGAAGAGACTTAGACTGGGTACATAGACCCATGTGTCATCTGTACACAGAGATAGGCCCATTGGAGCTGATGAATTTACTACACCCTTCCTCCTCCCCCAAAGGTTGTTGTGTTAATTGAATGAGCTAATATGTGTCAGAACTCTTTGAAAAGTCAATAAAATACATTAAGGAGTAATATAAACAAAAAGTGATTATTAGTACCAAATAATTTTTTTTCATTTCATCAGATTATTAAAGAATGAACCATTATAGAATTAGCTCTCTTGATGACTTAAAATTTAGTTTGCAAAAATCTCAGTTTATATGTATTTTCAGGAATACATCTATTAAATTAAACAAACTAAACCAGAATTCCACATTGTGGATTTTCAGTTTTTCACAATTTTAACTGGGGTAGCTATGATAGAGTGCTGGGCCTGGAGTTAGGAAGAGTTATCTTCATGAATTCACTTGCTGTGTGACTCTGGGGAAGTCACTTAACCCTGTGGTTAAGTGACTCAATTTTCCTCAATTTTCTCATCTGTAAAATGAGCTGGAGAAGGAATTGGCAAATAAGTATCCTGTATCTTTGCCAAGAAAACTCCAAATGGGGTCAAGAAGAGTCAATATGACTAAAAAACAAGTGAACAATAATGGTTCAAACTGATATATAAGCTATTTACTGCTTGAACATGCTTGGATAATCATGCTAACAACATGAGTGCTATTTGACAGTGTAAGTAGATTACTACTAGTTTGTTTTGCATATATTATGTGATTTATCCCTATGAAGTATATAATAAGTAGATAGCATTATTTACATTTTATAGAATGAAGTTGTAATTAACATTTGTTAAATGCTTAAATGTTTGCATTGTTTTACTTGGACTTCAAAACAACATTATAAATTAGATAACAGATATTATCATCCCCATTCTGTAGATGAAACAAGAGTCTCAGAGAGGTGAAGTGATTTGCTTAGGCTCACATAGCTAATAAGCATCAGGAACAGGATTTGAACTTAGGTCTTCTTGATTTTTGCTACAGCACACTTTATGCAGGGGTGTGCTGAAGCCAGCTCAAACCAGCTCAGAAGAGTCAATTGTCAAATTTTCAGTGTGAGCATTTAGACTTCAGAAATTTGCAAATACTATAGATCAGAACTTGATTTATTATTTTGTTGCTTGCTTAGAATTAAGAAAGTGATAGAGAAAATGGTAACGTAGATTAATTGCAATTACTAACTCCAGTTACTGCATACATACATTTTTCTCCCATAGAGCTAGTTGTCAAGCATCTTCCAACACACCTATTTTATTTCAGCAATTCAATTTGTTTCAATAAATATTTAATACCTTCTATGAACATGGCACTATGTTAGGTGTTTGGGATACAAAGACAGAACAAGAAATAGTTCCTAGCCCCAAGAACTTTGCACTCTATTGGGTTTACAATGTGTACACAGATAAGTACACCTAAATTTTGAAAGCAAAAAAAAAAAAGAGAGTCTCAGGAGTCAAAGATGACACTGAGAATTAAGTGGATCAGAATAAGCCTTGTGTAAAAGGCAGCACCCTACTTTGAACTTGAAGGGAGCCAGGGACTGAGAGCCAGAGATGGAGGGAGAGAGTATTCAGGCATAGAAAACAGTTTATGCAAAAGAAGGAGGTGGGAGATGGAATAACATGTCCAGGGTGCGGTAAGTAGTCCAGTTTGTTAAGTTATGTGAATAAGGGATGTGACACAAAATTAGCCTAGAAAGATAATTTGACACTAGATTATTAAATGATTTAATGTTTTTTAATATAGTTTAACCTAGAGAAAATAGGGAGCTTTTTGAGCAAGGGAGTGTCATAGTCAGAACTTGGTTTAGGAATATTAATTTAATAGCGATTTAGAGGATGAATTGGAGAGGGCAGTAGTAGGATGTGGGGTGATCAACTTGGCTCTACCAGTCATCCACTGAAAGATGATGATAGTCTGGATTAGGGTGGTGGCTATGTCTGAGTTAGACCCCAAGGAAATAGAATTGACCAGACTTTGCAAATGATTGGATAGACAGAGTAAGAAAGAGAAGCATTGAAGATGACTCTAAGGTTTTGAATCTGTGTGATTGGAACAATGGTGGTTGTCTTGATAGAAATAGGGAAGTTAGGGAGAGGGAAAGGTAGATAATGAACAACATGTTCGGACACATTGAGATGTCTTTGGGACATCCAGATGCCAATGTCCATTGGGCAATTAGTTATGCAGGATTGAAGTTCAAGAGTGATGAGAAGGTTGGATGTCCCAATTCATTTTCATAGAATCTATAATTGAACCCACATTAGTTGATGAAATCAAGAGAAAGTATAGACTTAGAAGAAAAGAGGACCTAGGACAGAATTCTAGTTCCACTCATGCTTAGAGGGCAGGGACTGGATGATAATCCTGTAAAATCTGTGGTTGGTCCTTTTGCCCTGCCACCCCTTTTGTAGAGGTAGCAAGGTTGTTCAGTGAGTAGAGTGATGGACTTAGAGTTAGGAATATCTGATTTCAAAGCTGGCTCAGGTACTGTGTTTGAGTTGCAATGCATGGGGAGATCACTTGCCTTCTCTTAATCTCAGTTTTCTCATATGTAAAATGGAGTGTCATCTCCTTCATGGGGACAGTTATTAGGAACACTAGTTGGAGAGGTTAGGAGTTGAGGGGGTGGGGCTTATTGGCAGGAAGTATTTCCTGAAGGTGTCTTCCTTTTCCAGTGAAGAGATGATCACTGAAGGGACCATCCTTGAACCTGAAAGCCCAAACCATGTCCTGGCTGGTGAGAAGTATTGGACTTTGACCTGCTCCTTAGCCAGTGTAGACTGAGGTGAAAATGAAATCTATTCAGCAGTTCCATGACTTTTTTAGGTGTCTTTCCTATGTATGGAACTGGGCTTCTGTATCTGGCTTCCTGGCAGAGGACATGTGCTCTGGTCTCTAAAATGAATGTGTAACCAGAGTACACATCCCTACCCATGTACCCATGGGTACATGGAACCAAAGTCCACAGGCCCAGTTCCACAGAAAGTACTCCAATCCATCCCAATACATTTTGGGGGGGGGGGTATCCTTGGGATTTTTCCCACTGTTTTTGACCCATTTTGGGATATATGCTTAGTAGTAGAATTGCTACATAATAAAGTATTAGAGTTTTAGTGACTATTCTAGTGTGATTATTAATTGTTTTCAAGAATGGCTAAATGAATTTGGAGCTCTGCAGCTATGCCTTAATGTGTCTGATCTCACACATTCCCTCCAACATTTACCATTTTTGTCTTTTGTCATCTTTGCCAATCTGATGGGGGTGAAGTAAAACTTCAAAGTTGTTTTAATTTGCATTTCACATTTTACTAGTGATTTGGAGCATTCTCGAATGATTTTATTATTTTTATCCCTCTGACAAAAGATTCCTTGGCCTGCATAGTAATTTGTTCCCTCTGGGTAATGGTATTCCTTGTTATGCCTCCATTGCTTCCTAGTGGATAGAATTCTTACACAAGGAATGGGGAGCATTTTACTGGATCTATGCCGGTGTTTGATTTGTAGATCAAATGCAAGACAAGTGGGAGGAAAATAAAAATATGTCCAGAGGATGCCACTGTCTTTAAACCCAACAGGGTCTCCAAGAAACTCAAGGAAAAGTGATAATAAATGCATAAAGCTTGCTTGGATTCCTGCAGCTCAGGAGGGCCTGAGTATTCCAGAACCACAAGGGATGGGATTTCAAAGGCTATGTTCTTTTCATGGAAGAGAACCTGCTGCCTTGGCCTTAGAATTTGTGATTCTGAATACTCAGGTGGACCTCAAACATCATGGGTAGCAAGCACATCTGTAAGCTGCAATGTTGTGAATAGTACTTTTTTATATCAACATTGTCTATCACTACATGTTCTACTCTAAAAACAGCGAGTCTGCTTGATACTAGTCACTTTAGGAAGCCACTGATGAAGACAGGTATGTATGTACCTGTCTATGCAGCACAGTAACAAGGAGTTGGAAATAGGTTGCTTAGTTTGTTTTACTGAGAGTGAGTGTGAAAATTCAGAAATGGGAAAATGACAGAGGTATAAAACAACATAAATATGTTTTTATTTAGGTCCAAGATACCATCCATTTCCTCTGACTCCATACAATCTTTTTCTGGGTAAATTGTTTAGCAAGGAATTATTAGTTACTGGGTCAGGAAAGGGTTAAGTACCAGGAATTAGGATTCTACTAAAGTGAATTTGGTAAGATATTGGATCTAGGAATAGGTGTTAGGCATGGTTGAGAAAAATTATCCTGCTGACCTCCTTTGCTCCTAGCCTTTTTACCAAGATTGTAAAAGCCCATGTTTCTGACTCTTTTCTAGGCTCTCCATTGAGTTTTAATAGGACAACTTGAGCCTTGAAAACACAGAGGTGGTCATTCTCACCTCCCTTCCCTACTTACAGATATGGAGAAAACAACATAGCCCCCTGCCCTCTTACTCAGAGGATGCTTGGAGTGAGGGAAAAATCCAGAGACCATGACTAAGCAAGTTTTTTTTGTAATATGTGATATAATAAATGTGATATGATATGATGTAATATCTGTGGGTCACACTCAGGTCCCTAGTACCTGGTTTAGGTTCATCATCTGTTCAACCATGGTTCTGAGCTCACATTTTTCCTCTCTGAACCATGTACTTCCCCTCCTCCCCCCCAAAAAAAACCAAAACTAAAAACAGCCAAGACTAATTCTATGACATCTCATTGTGAGACTGAACAAGAATAATTTACTTTAAAAGGAAATGCAGGGTTAATATCAGGAAAATTCAAATAAGAATAAGAATTTTGCACCTGCAATTTCCTAGAATAGAAAGAGTGAAGTATCCTAGAGCTTCCTGAAGTCCAGCATTTGGGGTGAGTGGCTGGATTGGAAGGTGGGGAGAGCTTCAGTAGCAGTCACAGTCCTGCTGCTTCAAGGCCAGAGATCCAGCAATAGCATCAGATCATGATAGGACTGATGACAACATCTGCAAATATCATAGGAAGAAGCCCTTGGTCCAGACATTATCGTCCTCCAGATATTTTCCCTTTTTCCTCCCCTCTCCTTTTATTGTTCTTTTCTTCTCTCTCCTTCTAGCTTTGGAATTCTTTTCCAAAACTTTTCACATAGCTTCCTAGGTGATATCATCATCTGTTGAATGTTTAGACTCGGTACTCCTTTACAATTAAACGTAACTGAGATTAATCAGACCCATATTGGGTTTGGTTTTGGTTTGTTTTATTTTTGTTTTTATTTATTGCATATGTAAAGAAAAGCTTCCTGTTGGCACTGGGCTTCCATGCAGGCTCTCGAATCCTTCTATGCTTCATCTGATTTCTGGTTTGTATCCAGTCTACTTTTCATACCCTATGAACTTTCTTGGATATTTTCAGTTTTTCAGTAGTGTGTTTTTCCCAAGCAGGGTTTGGGTACATAGTAGACTTTTGGGTAAGTATTTGTTGAAATAATTAATAGAAGTTTGAGCTTCTGGCATTTTTTTTTATTTGTATGTCAATTTTCAGTGTTTTAGTTTTTATTTTTAAAATAATATTTTTTCCAATTGCATGTAAAAACAATTTTTAAAATTTTGAGTTTCAAATTTTCTTCCTGCCTCACCTCCTCCCTCTCTGAGATGGCAAGCAATTTGATACAGATTACACATGTGTAGTCATGCGAAACATCTTTCTGTATTAGTCATGTTGTGAAAGAAAACACAGACCACACATACACACACACACACACACACACACACACACACCAAGTAAAATAAAGAAAGCAAAAAAAAGTATGTTTTGATCTGCATTCAGCCTCCATCAGTTCTTTCTTTGGAACTGGATAACATATTTCATCATAAGTCCTTTAGAATAATCTTGAATCTTTGTACTGTTGAGAATAGCTAAGTCATTCACAGCTGATTGTTGTAAAATATAACTGTTACTGTGTACTAAATTCCCCTTGTTCTGCTCACTTCACTTTGCATCAGTTCATGTAAGTCTTTCCAGGTTTTTCTGAAAACATCCTGCATCTCATTTCTTATAGCACAACAGTATTCCACCACAATTAAATACCACAACTTGTTCAGCCATTCACCATTTGATAGGCATTCCCCTAATTTTCAATTCTTCACCACCACAGCACAGAGCTGCTATAAACACTTTTGTATATATAGGTCTTTTTTTAAAAAATGTTTTTGGGTTACAGAGCTAGCAGTGGTATTGCTGGATCAAAGGGTATGCACAGTTTTATAGCCCTTTGGGCATAGTTCCAAATTGTTCTCTGGAATGGTTGAATCAGTTCACAATTCCACCAACAATGCATTAGAGTTCCAATTCTACCACATCCCCTCTAATATTCATCATTTTCCTTTTCTGTCATATTGGCCAATCAGAGTTGCCATCTTTAGGTATTCTGTGAGCTAACTTAAAAAATAAATTTATTAGCATAGCATATTCTGTTTCTTTCATCATCATAATTATTCTATGTGTCCCTCCCTTTCTCATTCTCCCTCCCAGAGAGCCAACCCAAATAACAAATAGCAATTTTTAGGGAGGAAAAAAAATCAACACAACAGATCAATATATTGAAAAAGTCTGAAAACATATGCAGTCTACTACCTGTAGACTTACTGCTTCCTTAAAGAAATGAATTGGGGGGGTATCCTCTCATATTTCTTCATATGAGTCCTGCTGGATCTTTATAATTTTGTTATGTTTACTTTTGATTTTTTTCTTTTGGTGTGTAATTGTTCTTTCCACTTAAATTGTTGTAATTACTGTGTTTACTGTTTTCTTGGTTCTGCTTATCTTTAAATTAGTTCAAGTAAATCTTTCAGTACTTCTCAGGACTTTCAGTACTTTCGTATTCATTATATACATAATTTCTTACACCACAGTAATATTCCATTACATTAAGTTGTCATAATTTGTTTATCCATTTCTCAGTTGTTGGGAATCTACTTTGTTTCCAATTCTCAGTTATCACAAAAAGTGCCGCTACAAATATTCTGGAGTTTATGAGGACTTTTTTCTTATCTCTGTCTTCCTTGGGGTATAAATTCAGTAATGGTTCAAAGGACATAAACATTTTAGTCCCTTTATTTGCATAATTACAAAATGCTTTCCTAAATGATTATACTATTTCATGGGTTCACCAACAATCTATTAGTGTGCTTATCTTTTCACAGCCTCTCCAACACTGACTATTGCCATTTTTTGACTCATTTTGCCAATTTCCAGAGTTTGAGGTAAAACCGCAAGGTTGTTTTGATCTGTATTTCCTTTATTATTAATGATTTGGAACATACTTTAATATAGTTACGAATACTTTGAAATTCATTTTTGAGAACTTTGCTTATGTCTTTTGACCACTTATTTATTGGGAAATAGTTATTAATCATATATATTTATTAATTGCTCATATATCTTGGATACCAAACCTTTATCAGAGAAATTTGATTCAGACTTTTTTCCCATTTTACTACTTCCTTTCTTATCCTAGAAGTGTTAATTTTATTTTTGCAGAAGCTTTTTAGTTTCAAACAATCAAAGTTATTTATTTTATCTTTTGTAGTTGCCTCTCTCTCACATTTGGTTAAAAATACATCTCCTACCCATAACTGTGAGAGGTATGTGATCTGCTTCTCTTTTTTAAATAGTATGATCTTTAATAGTAAGGTCACATATCCATTTAGAATGTATTGGGGAATGTGGTGTAAGGGATTAGGTGTTGGTATAAGCCTTATTTGTGCCGGGTGGCTTTCCAGTTTTCTTAGTAGTTTTTTTTTAATAACATAAAGAGTTTTTCCTAGGTAATTTGTATTTTCTACTTTATCAAATACTGTGTTATTGACTTTATTTCTGATTCTCCTTGGGTCTGTTCCATTAATCTATATTTTTAATCAATACCAGGTTATTTTAATGACTGTTGTTTTATAACATAATTTTAAGTATGAAAGTGCTGTATCCTCTTTATTACTACTTTGTTTCATCATCTCCCTTGATATACTAGATTTTTTCCCCAGATGAATCTTGTTATAATTTTATCAAATTCTATAAAGTATCTCTTTAGTAATTTGATTGGTAGAGCATTCAACGTGTAAATTAATTTTGGTTGTGTTTTTATTTTATTGGTATAGTATAGTCATAAGCATTTCATATTTCTTCAGCTATTTAAATTGTTCTTTTTTTTTTTTTCTTCAAAGGAGCACTTTGTATTTGAATCTGTACAAGTGTTTTGTGTGCTTTGGTAGATTGACCTCACAACATTTTTGCATTTTGCAATTATTTGGAATGGTTCCCCTTGCTTCTTGTGTTTTGTTATTTATAAATGCTTTTGATTTTATAGGATTTATTTTGTAGCTTGCAACTTTGCTGAAGCTATTAATTGTTTCAGTGAATACCTTTGCTGATTAGCTAGGATTTTCCAAGTAAACCATTTTATCCTCAGCAAATAGGGATAGTTTTATCTCTTCTTTACCTATTTTTATGTCCATATTCTCCTTTTCTTGTCTCATTGCTATTGCTAGCATTTCTAGAACTGTATCAATAATAGTAGGAAGAATGGGCATCCTTGGTTCACTTTTGAATTTATTGCAAAAGGCTCTTGTGAATCCCCACTTGCACATAGTGCTTGCCTTTGGATTTAGATAGATGTTTTTATGCTGTTAAAAAAAGGTCCCTGTGTGCCTATAGTTTGTAAGGTTGTACTTTGTCAAAGGTTTTTTTCTGTATTTATTGAGATGATCATGTAGTTTTTGGAAGTTTTAGTTTTTAATATGATTAATTATGTTGTTTTCCTAACATTGAACTAGCCTTACATCCCTAGTATAAATCCTACTTGGTCATAATGAATGATTTTTTGGGTAAATTGCTGTAATCTGTTTGAAAAGATTTTATTTACAATCTTTGAACCGGTGTTCATTAATGATGTTGACTTACAGTTTTCTTCCTGTGTGTTATCTTTTCCTGGTGTGGGTATTAGTACTGTACCATATTTGACTCAGAAAATATTCTGCTAAGGTACTTTCTCAATTTTTGAGAATGTTTTGCAAAGTCTGGGTGTTAATGGTTCTTTTAAAAAATTTGGTAGAATTCTCTTGTGAATCCATCAGGACCAAGAGTTATTTTTCTTTGGTAGTTCCTTTACAATTAGATCTATTTCTTTTCCTGAGATTGGATTCTTTAAGATTTCTATTTGGCTTTCTTGTAGTTTTGATATTTTATATTTTTGAAGATATTTTTCTGTTTCCTTTGTGTTCTCAGTTTTGTTAGCATATAACTGCATACAATCTGTTTGGTTATTTTTATTTCTTCTGGTTTTTCTGTGATTACACTTTGTTCGGTTGTTATTTTGTTGATTTGATTTTCTGCTCTCTTCTTTTTAATCAGATTAACTAGTAGTTTATCAATTCTATTAGTCTTTCCAAAGAACCAGTTTTTAGTTACAGTCATCATTTCTGTTTTCCCCCATGTATCTATTTCCCCTCAAAATTTAAATATCTTCTCTTCTGTGTTTATTTTAAATTTCTTTATTTGTTGGCTTTCTAATTTTTAAAAATGAATATTTAGCTCATTAATCCTCTCTTTTTTGTTCACATAATTTTGTAAGCTTGTGATATTCCCTCTGAAGACTGCGTTAGATGCATACCAGAAATTTTGGCATGTGATTTCATCTTTATAATTTTCTTTCACATAGTTATTAATTATTTCTATGATTTATTCTTTGGCCCATTCATTATTTATGATTTCATTGTTAAATCTCTATTTGGGTCTATATCTTTCTGTGTGTGTGTGTAGGGGGGGAGGTCCTTGAATCAATTATTTCTCTATCTCACCATATAATTGTTGCCACTGCATAATTGTCACAGCCTGTTTTTTTCCATCCAAGAATCAGTTTGTAACCTTTCATCATGTAATCGTAGCATGGTGTAATTTTGTTCATCATGCCATTTAAAAGGTAAACAGCAGCAATGTATTCACCAGTGGCATAGAGATATACATTTATCTCTCATCCATTGTGAGCCATGAATTCTCAGCACTCATGCATTGTCAGTATTCAGTTTCAATATATATTCACAAGTATTCTGTGCATCCTAATTTTGCACAAAGACAGTTTAATAATAAATGATTTGTAAGTAATACTGGCACAATTTTTCAAAACTTCACATTGTTTGCACCCCAACTTTTTGGCCAAAAATTTGGCATAAAATCTGCTATGATTATGTGGTAAAATAAGATATTTTTGTTGTGTTATCTATAATGGATATATTAACTATTTTTGTCTTTTAACATTTGTTTGGAATATCTCTATGCTCTAGAACATGATCAGTTTTTGTGAAAGATCCATGTGTTGCCGAAAAAATATTCTTTGGCTGCCCTTTTTAGAAGATTCCATAAGTCTTTTAATTCTAGTTTCCTTAGAAATTTCTTAATTTCCTCTTTTGTTTTTCTTTCTGTTAGATTTATCAAAAACTGAGAGAGGTATATTGAAGTCTTCTTTCACTGTTATGTTACTTTCTATGTCTTGTAGATCATATGTTTCTTCTATGAATTTGTATCCTAAGACATTTGGAGCATTCAGATTTGTTACTGACATTCGTGTGTGGTTTATGGGTCCTTTCAGCATAATACAATTTCTTTTTGAATGTTCATTTTTGCTTTGTCAGATTGCATGAGTCAATCTTCTGCTTTTTAAAGATTCACTTGATGCATAGTGAATTCTTTTTCCCATCCCCCAAGTTTTATTTTGTATATGTCTTTGTTTTTTAAATGTGTTTCTTGCAAACAAGAGTTTTTAGGGTTTTGTTTTCTTATCCAATATGTCTATTCCTCCCCCCCACTTCCTTTTTTTGGATTGTTTAATTCATTAACATTAAAAGTTGAGAGTTAGATTTATATTTTCCTCTATCGTTTTTTCAAGTTATGATTTTTTACTTCTCTTCCTGTAAACATAGTACTATTTTTTATCTGTTAATTTACCTAAATATTTTAAGGCTCTGTTCTTACTGGTTTTTTCCCCTCACCCCTCCACCTATGTGTTACCCCTTTCCCTTAAGGGTTTTATTTATTATTTGCTTTTTCCCTCCTTATTTTATCTGGTTATATAATTCGTCGTACCTTTCTTCCCTTTAAATTAATCAAATCGATTTTCTTTTATTCTTCTTCCCTTCAATTATTCTTTCTCAGATTTTTAAATTTTAGTTTTTGTACCCTTTTCCAAAAAGATTTCTTTCACTCTTTTAATTATCTATCCTTTCTGTCTACTCTAGAGCCTCATTTTCTGAGTCATAACACCTATAATTATCTGTTTTCTAACTTTTTTCTGTATTTCTCATGCCAAGTTTTTATTATATATTATATATTATATATTAATATATAATATATTATATATTTTCATTTATATAATAAATATATATTATTATTATATAATATATTATATATATTCTATGCTCTCCCCTCTAGACAGTTTCTGTTACTGCTTTATCAAGTTTTCCCAATGGATTCCCCTCTTCCATTTTGCCTTACTCTTAGAACAATGCCCATTATTACAGGTGTCAAAGAGGACATTGGCCTTTGGTAAAACCCATCCCTCACCATGTTCTTGATTATGCAATCCACTACTGATCTATATACTCCCTGGGTTACCCCACCCCATTTGCCTCAAAATCTCCTCTCTGGTTACATGCTGTCCTATTTCCCAGTTGCCAGTTGCCCCCAGGAATTCCAGCTTTCACCCCTACTGAGGTAAGATGACTAGACTTTTGAACTGCCAAATCCCCCAGGCCATACCTAGCACAACGTCCCCATCTTCCTTCCCAGACTATCTCTCTTCATTCACAGCATTCATCAGTGGAACCCCTTTCCAGAATCAAAGCAAGGCCTCCTTTCTTCTCCTTCTCTCCCTTTTCAATCCTTTGCTCCTCCTCTTTACCCACTCCCCTATAGATTCTTTTTTTTTCTGATTCCACAAATACCACTTTTCCCTCATTGAAAGCTTTTTATTTGATCTGGGCACATTACACATCCCTCTCTGTTCCCTCTCCCCCCCCCCCATTTTCATGCATCCTTTGATATTGTAGTTTCACAAAAAAAAAAAAGAAAAAGATTCACCTGTAGGCAAGCTATTGCCAGGTTCTGCCTCTAATGCCCCATGGCCATTGATTCATGGCTACCTCCACCAAATTTCTGCCTTCACTTCTATCTCTTTGTGTGGTTTAGAAAGAAGTTTCTTACTTCTCTCTGTTGTCACTTGTGGCTATTTCTGTTCCTATCCTTGGCTGCTGAATTTCTGTTGTTTATAGTATTTGAGAAGGAAATAATCTCTTCAGTTCTGGTTTTCTTTCTGAAAATATTTCAAATGCCTCTTCATAATTGAATGTCCATTTTTTAATATATAATTAAGCTCAGATTTGCAGGGTAGGTCATCTTGGCCTGTATCTTCACTTGAATTCTATTCCTTTTTGGAACACATTATTCTATTCCCTCCTATATTTCTGGTGGGTGTAGAATTATATTATTTGAATTTGCTTTCCTTTGTATTTGAAGGTCTTTCTCTTGATCACTTTCAGAACTTGTTTCCAAATGGAATTCTTCAGTTTAAGCACTGTGTGTCTTGAAGTTTGCAGCCTTGTTTTTTTTTTTTTTTTCCTGGAGGTGATCTGTGTATTCTTCCAATTGTATTTTGTTTTCTATGTTCAGGAGTTCTGGGCAGTTCTTTCTATTATTTCCTGCATTGTGGTGCTAAGGTTTTTTGTCCTGCTGTGTCCTTCTGGGAGAACTATGATCTTTAAGTTGTCTCAGTACATTCTGTCTTCAAGGTCAGTATGTTTTGCTTATAAAATGAATGTATTTTTAGGTTATTATTTTTTGTTTTTCTTCTTTTAGATTTTGCTTCACTTCTGTATGTTTGCATTCCCAATGTATCATTCTCTCTTTTGTTTCTTTGGTGAGACTTGCCATTTTTGATTACAGTTTTTCCTATTTTTATTATTTTAAATTATATTTATAGTTTATCTTTATATTTTAAATTATATTTATAATCTTATTATCTTTTGCTGTAAAAGTCATAAATTCTGCTATCTTAATTCTCATTTCTTTTTTGAACCACTCAGGAAAAGTGGGTTATAGATCATGTTTTCCTAATTTTGGAAAAAATCCTCTGTCTCATCAAGTGTTGGATTATTTTCCTTTGTTTTGTAGTATTTATTCTTAGATGCCTGAATTCATTTACTAGATCTGCAGGTCATATTTCCTTCTGTTATTAATGTTTTCTCTGTTAATTTATTTTTATTTTTTTCCCCTGAGATCTTTGGTAATATCAGTCTCTTCCCCCTGCCTCCCCCTGCAGATTTTCCCTGTTGCTTACTTTCTGATTCTGTTCTTTCTGATGGTGGTTGCCTTGGTGAATGGATCTCAAAACATCTCAGCCTCTTTCTACACTGAGCAATTCATGGTTCATCAACCTAAGTTTCTACCCCCTGTGACCTTTGAGTGGTCAGAGATGTCCCCATCTGGATGCTCTACTCTTTTCCTTGGGCTTGGTGGAGTGCAGCACAATACCAAACCCAATGGTATCTTTTTTCTGGAGTCCTGTCCTATTCCCTCTGTTTTTTAATTCTTTGGCCCAGCATAAGAAATACCACTGTATTGGTGCTACAGACCTGTCTTCCCTGGCAGAGCTCCACAGTGCTTATAGTATGAAGTTGTAGCCTCCAACGAGCTTCTGAAGAGCTGTGCCTATGCTGGCTGTCAGTTGTGACTCAGGCAAATTTCTGTAGCCTGAACCCAAGGTCTCCATAGCACTGGAAAGAAGGAGATGTGCCCAGGGCAGGGGGTTGGATTTTATTGTAAGCTTATGTAGTGTCCTTTGATCAACAAATACAGCCTTTCTAGAGGTAGTTTGGGAGGTTGAAGAGACATGATTTGTGAGCTCAGGGTCAGGGAATGTCAGTTTGTAGGTTTTAGGGTTGTTGGGTTTTTTTAACCTTTTTTTTTTTTTTGGCGTTCTAGATGTCCTAGAACATGAAGACAGCTGAAGTTGCTTTAATCTTTGTTGTATAGTTTCTATTTTGGAGAGATTTGAGAGGTCATGGGGATCACAGAAAATGTCTAGTTCTTCATCTTATTCTTCATATGACCCAAAAGTTCATGCTGTTTGACTTTTTTATTTATTCTTACCTTTCCCCTCATACCTCATTCTTTTCCTGTAGTTCTCTCTCTCTTTTCTAAAGTGTAATCACATGTTCATCTATGTATACATTTATGTTATATATACATAGTTATATGTGTTTATATGTACACATATAAATATGCCATACATGCATATTTATTCATCTGTGCACATGTATACAGATTGTGTATGTATACATATATACATAAATATACATACACACATGTACCTATATACACATACATCTCTCTATATTTTGATATGTTTAGTTTAATAATTGCTTATTGAGAGTAATGTAGTGGAAAAAGTCTTAGATTTGGAGTCTAAGAACCTGGGTTCAAGTCTTGACTCTGACACTTATTAATTGTGCAACTTTGGGTGGGTCACTCAACCTCTTTGATTCTGTTACCTCAATTATAAAATAATTCTGAGATCCCTTGTAGCTCTGTTATCTTTGGATTGATTCAAACTGATTTTTAGTTGTACCTCCTGACTATTGAAGTCAATGTAGTTGTGATCTCTATTATATACTGGTTTATTTGCAAATAAATGTGAACACATTTTGCCTCATAGGCCAGAAGTAAATTCAATATATTTTCCTGTTGTTGTTGTTGTTGTAGGTTATATAAGACTAGATTCTTTAAAAGGAACTAGAGATTTGTTTTATATCAAAACCTTACCACCAAACATGATACAGGTCAAAGATTTTGTTGACATTTGTAGCCAATTGGAGCCCTCTCACCCTTTTGAAATGTTCCAAATCTCAATGGTCCAAGGATCTATCACATAATATCATTGTAAGTAATTAGGGCTTTGATGTAAGGTACAATTTAGTAGCCTTTCAGAATTCAAGCTAGAAGAGACCCAAGTAGGTATCTAGTCCAAATCACAACTGACATGAAGTACCCAATATGATGTACCCAACAAGTAGACATTTAGCCTGTGCTTGGAGTCAATGATTTTTGTTGTTCAGTTATTTCAGTCTTGTCTACTCTTCATGATCCCATTTTGGGGTTTTCTTGGCAAATATATTGGAGTGGCTTGCCATATCCTTTTCCAGCTCATTTTACAGATGAGGAACTGAGTCAAACAGGGTTAAGTGACTTGCCACGGGAAACACAACTATAAGTGTCTGAGGCCAGATTTTAACCCGTGAAGATGAGTCCTCCTGGTTCCAGTTCAGTGTTTTGTCCCCTGCACCACCTAGCTGCATTAGACAAATGTAAAATTGGAATGGGATGCCTTAAGAGACATTGAGTTATCCTTTACAGGAGGTATTCAAATGAAAACTGGGTAATCACTTGTTGGATATATTGCAGAATCAGCTAGGTGGTACAGTGGATAGAATACTGAAACTAGAGTCATGAAGACTTGAGTTCAAATGTGGTCTCAGACACTTACTGGCTGTGACCCTAGGCAAGTCACTAAATCTTTCTCTACCTTAGTTTCCTCAACTGTAGAATTAGGGATAAAGTAGCATCTGCCTCCCAGGGTTACAAGGACCAAAGGAAATATTGTTTTTAATTAATTTATTCATTTTTAGTTTTCAATGCTTGCTTTTTATAAGATTTTGAGTTCTATGTTTACCCTCTCCCAACTCTGTCCCCTCCCTAACATGGCATGCAATCTGATATAGGCTATACATGTCTGATCATGTTAAACATGTTTCCACATTAGTCATGTTGTGAAAGAAGAATCAGAACAAAAAGGAAAAAAAAAACATGAGAAAGAAAAAACAAAAAACAACAAAAGAAAAAGAAAATGGTATGCTTTCATCTGCGTTCAGACTCTGGATGTGGATAGCATTTTCCATCTTGAGTCTTTTGGAATTGTCTTAGATCATTGCATTGCTCAGAAGAGCTAAGTCTAACAAAGTTGGTCATTGCACACTATTGCTGTTACTGTGTACAGTGTTTTTCTGGTTCTGCTCACTTCACTCAGCATCAGTTCTTGCATGTCTTTCCATGTTTTTCTAAAGTCTGCCTGTTCACCATTTCTTATGGAACAACAGTAGTTCATTACATTCATATACCACAGCTTGTTCAGCCATTCCCCAATTGATGGGCAGAGATAGTTGTAAAGTGCTTAGTACAGAGCCTGGCAAGTAGTAGGTGCTTAATGAATGCTTGTTTCCTTCTTAAAAGGATTATTTTTCAGGTGTGGTTTGGACCAAGTAGCTTCAGAGTTCCCTTCTGACTAAGATTCTCTGATTGTTTGATTCCTAATGTGAATGTTTTAGGTATGCTAATGTTTGTACTAAGTGAAGTAGCTTAACAGGCTACTGTCAAAGTCGTGAAAGCTGTGAACTCTGATATGTGAACTAACAGTGGGGATGGATGAAGAGATGAAGGGAGTTTTAGATGAAATAACTCAGACAGCAAAATGAATTGATATAGGCTGGAGGGCTTCACAAGCATACATTAGTTGACTCAAGACCAGTCAGCATGAAAAACCTTGAAAGAAAGGAGCTGCTGCTTAGGGGAATTTTTCCAGTAAGATAGGCAGAGTCTGGGGAAGCATGCCTTAATCACGAATTTTGAGTGGATTCCAGGGGAGAAGAGGACAACAAAATTAGGGTTCAGAAGTCTAAAAAGAGCAGCACTTATATCTTGAGACAAGGGGCTCAACATTGAAGAACTGCTCAGTCTAAAAAATTCAGGGATAGAGGAGGTAGCTTAGCAGCCTAGTAATTAAAGTTAGAGTTAACAACCTGTAAGAACCTGATTGATGTTTTAAACTGTATCAAGCTAGTTTAATTAATCAATTAATCCATGCAGAAAATGTTTACTATGTACTCTTCACGTATAGGACACTATATTATGTGCTGAGGGGGCATCCAAAGATGAATAAGACATGAATCCTGGCCTCAAAGATTTTATGATTAAGTAGACAAGATAAAACATGTGTACCAATACATTTAATATAGAGTTTGTTAAATGCATAGGAGAGTCTTGAAGAAAATGCAATGAGAATCTCCAAGACAGAGGATCATTTCTCTTTGGAGAAGTCAGGAAAGGACTCATGGAGGAGGTATTATTTTGTCTGAGTCTTCCTGGATGGAGGAGTAGGACATTCTAAGCATAAGAAATAGAGCAAGCAAAGCCACATAGTCAGAAAAGTGTAAGATGTACTAGAGGATGTTCAATAGTTCAGTTTGGCTTGGTAAATACTAATGATATGGAAAAAAAATCTCAAAGGGTAGGTTGGGGCCAGGCCATAGAGATTCTTAATGGCCAAGAAAAGGACTCTTGTGGGCAATAGAGAGCCAGTGAATGTTTTTGAGAAGGAGAATATGTGACCAATGCTATGCATTGAGAAAATCAATCAAGCAGCAACATATGAAGGAAGAGATGGGAAATGAACACTGTGATCATGGAAGGGATGAAGCCTTGGAAAGAAAAATAAACTATCTTTTTGTAGTAGCATATACCTCCTGAGTCTATGCAAATTTAGATGGTTTTGAAACTTCAATATCATCCACAACTACTGGTCTGTTTTGACCCTTCAGTATTCGATATTCCCAAAAAACTTTGCTTCCTAACATATGTCATACCCTGGTTTACTCCTCTCCTACTGAGATTTAATTCCTCCCTCTCCTTCCCTATGAGGGATTTCTTCACAGATCCTTCGATCACTTTAATCACTGGTGTATGTTTTCTGGTTGAAGGGTCTAACCCTGGATAACTAAAAGAATGGTCATGTCATTAACAGAAATACCATTCAGGGTCCTTTGCATGTGTAACTTAACTCTACATCATTTGTACCTAGGGGACCTGGGAACTGTGACTGCAAAGGTCTTATAGATTTTGACAGAGGTAAGCCTAATAGAGAAAGAATTTGAATGTATTAAGGATATGGCTTTTGCTGACCTTGAAAACAATCTTCTCTTGACCTTTTGATGTTCTTATTCATTTTCTCTCCCTCTCCCCCCCATCTCTCTCTCCCTCCTCCTCTCTCTTTCTCTCTCCTTCTCTCTCTCTCTTTCTCTCTCTTCCTCTCTGTCTGTCTCTCTCCCGCATTTCTTCTCTCCCCCCTTCCCTCTCTCCCTCCCTCTTTCTCTCCCTCCTCTCTCTGTCTCTCTCTTTCTGTGTATGTATGTATATGCATACACACACACACATACATATGTATGTATATGTGCATAATAGAGATTTCACAAGGGATTTCTCCATTGATGCCTATAATAAGACAAGTTTCTGAGGGACAACAGATCATTGAATCCCCTCAGCTTTGCAACACAGGGTCTTCCTCTGTCTTCTCCTCCCTTCTACTCCATTTTCTCTTCTTCTCCTCCTTTCACTTCTCCTTCTCTCCTCACCTTCCCCTCTTCTCCTCTCCTCCTTTCCTCTTTCCCAGACATTCAGCTCTGCATCTATTGCATTATACTGAGAAGAAACCTCAGGGCATATTGCTACAATGCCATTGATCTGTGAAGATAGGAAGACAGTATCTGTTGTCAATAACCTTAATAGTGGCACTAACCTCTATCCTACTCTGAGATTGACTATAGGATATAGATAAAAGTAGGGACAGACTATTTTTGGTTGATATTTTTGTCTTCTCCATGTTTGGCATGGGTGTGTGTGTATGTGTGTGTGTATGTACATACATACATACACACACATATATAGATAGATGTAGTTCTTTTTTTTCCCCCAAAAACCTTACAAAGTACAGACTCATCAGGATACAGAGCAGGGAAATCTTATCTTAAGGTACTGCTAAAGGCAGTATCAGTTGCTTATAGCCGTATTAGCAATTGTAGCCTCTATCCTACTTTGAGGTTGCTTATTAAAAAAAAAAAACAACCCATAAAAAACCCACACAATTTCTGGCTAGGTTTCTTTCTTTCTTTCCTTTTTTTTTTAAATATATGTGAGTATTATTTAGATAACTTTTGAAGTTCCTCTTGCTCATGTGTGCACACATTCCCATTCCCACACACTCAACACACACACACACAAAACACACACACACACACATACATTACCAGTCCACCAAGCAATAAATAACCTTGCCTTCCTGAATATGGTTATATACCCCAAGGCTTCTTCACCCTATAGCAAAATATTTTTTTAATATCCCCAGAATGAATAAGCTTATATAACACTGAAGATCCATGAAAAGATCATGGTCTTTGGATGAGAAACTCCAGACTCCTTGTATGAATAAATGATATTTCGTTATGTTTGGTGGTAATTGTGGGTATGATGGTATGTTGCTGTGGAAACACATTTAATGTACTTTTAGGATTGTAGACCTCTAAATGATTCACCGTTGAGTGGGAGGTGAGCATGATAATCAGTCTGAGTAGGATTTTTTAAATGTGAAGGAAACAGGGCAGGTAGCAAAGCAGTCTTTGGAATTTGTTGTGAGGGTGCAGGAAGGTCAAACTTAGAATGACACAGAGGATCATGTGTTGGGAGGGTGGCATGGTTGAACCAGGATTCACTGATTTTAATTCTTTCACAAGGAATAAAGTTCAGAGAAAGTTGTTGATGTATCTTGTATCAAACAAGAAGCCAATAGAACTTTACAAATATGCATTTGACTGCTGGGCTTAGAAGTTGTAAGACTTGTCCATGGTTATACAACTAGTAAGTGTCAGCAGGAGAATTTGAATGTATCCTCCACAGTCTATCTCCAGCCTGCCTCTCTTGGAGATTACAATATACTTATTGTCACGTAATCTGTGCTCAAGCCAAATGGATCTATTTGCTATTTCTCTTACATGACATTTCATTTCCTGTCCTGATACCTTTGTGAAAGCTGGATCCCATGCCTATGAGGCTCTGCCTGCTCATCTCCATGTCTTGGAATCCCTATGTCCCATCAAGTCTTGGCTCAAATGCCATCTTCTTTGTGAACCCTTTCTTGGCACTTTCAGTTGTTAGCACTAGTGTTCTCTCCCATCTCTTTGTATTTATATTGCACATAATCTGTTTGTACTTATTTGTGAACCTGTCATTTCCCACCCCACCCCTCTACCATTAGAACACAGGCTTCCTGATGACAAACACTAGAGATTAATACATTGGTGATTAATATTTTTGATTGATTGGATACCCTATTTTAAGAACAAAATTATCAAGTTCCTCAAAGGGACATTACCTCATCTTATCTATTATCTGAACTAGAAATATAGTAGGGGAAAAATCCCTTTCTCCCCCCTGCCCCATGCTAATTTCCATTTGTTTTTCTTGCTAAATAAAGAATTTACCTGAGAGCCATTAAAGAGATCAAAAAAGTAAGGTCAATACTGAGAACCATATCTTAGGTTATCATTTGGTTAAGACAATGGAATTTTCCCTTCAGAGTTCTCATCCTTTTCAGCTTCTGAGTAGTGGAGGCTGCCTGGAAGATGTTAGACTGCCTTTCTCCCACATGAGGGCATCAGAGCTCCAACAAGCTCTAGAATTCACCCAGCTAAGTAATTCCACTTTATGAGTCCCAGTTTGAGACAATGGGAACCATTTACACGCTTCATACATCTTTTATTTTACAGGAAGGGGCATTTGGTTTCCTTTCTTTAAAAAAAAAAAAGAAAAGAAACAAAGAAAGAACAAGGCACATTTGTGTCCTCCTGTTTCTACCCTACCCTCTCAAAACAACAAAGTAAAACAAAACAAAATAACTGTTTTCACATGAAATAGTAGATAATTAATTTCTGATAGATGGAAAATTATATTTAGAATATTGAATTAATAGCCTTATTAGAGCCCATTCATGATTATAGGAATGAGTTTCAAATAAAAAAAAAATTCTATTTAAAAAAAAAACTTGTCTAGCAGTAGGCTCCTATATTTGTTTTTGTTTTTTTTTTTAATAATTCATAGACTTCTTTTCATAGGTTAGGACAGCTACTTACTAGAAAAGAACTGGCATTGAGCATTATTAGCCTTGTGTGATACTAAATCGTACACTATCTGGGAGAGAGCTGTTCAAAGTAACGATGTAGATAGAACTAATATAGATAGATTCCTTGTGACCAGTGTGCTCTGTCTTGTAGCTCAAAATAGATTTTTTTTCCTCCCTAGAATGAAAGGCAATGGAAGCCCACAAAAGAGCAATCTAGGAAAATGAAGGTGAGAAAGGTGTCCCTGACTTTAGAGTGGGACATCCGAATGTCTGACGTCTCTTTTGTCTCAATAGCCCTGCCTGGGTCTTTGGCATTGATCTCTAGGATGCTCATCATGAACATTTTGTCTTACTTTCAGTGGGGAGCCCTGGATGTTCCAGCCCATGTAACTTTTCTTTTCCCATGGAACCCTTGCTGTGTACTCTGTCTTTGTGGAAAGAACCACACTGAATGCTGGAGCCCCTTTGCATGGATAAGTCTATCTCAGTGACTCTCACTCCCTTCCTTTACGAGGCTCTCATAACTTCCATTGACTAGTCTCTAAAATGGAAATAATAATACTTGCATTTATCTCTCTAATTGGGTGATCCTTACAGGGCAACTGCTTTGTAAGCTGAAAGTGCTATATATACTTTTTATTATTGTTGTTATTATTACACGCATGTACTAACATAGCTCATTTGGTTCAGGAACTCTGAGATCCCTCAGATATCGTGTAATCCATTCTCTGCATGCAAAGATACCTGGAATAATGTGGTCATGATAACCGAATCCTACTCTGATATTTTAAGAAACCTTTTTTTTTCCCCTTTCCTCTTTCCAACCTAGTTCTTTTAGGGACTAATTGCTCCCACTAGCCCTGGAGTCAGGAGGACCTGAGTTCAAATCTGACCTGAGACACTTACTAGCTGTGTGACCCTGGACAATTGCCTGAAAACAAACAAACAAACCAAAAGAACTAATTGCTCCTCAGAAGACCTATTTACTTCTTTTGGCAGACTTGTTTGTATTTTTATTGGAGGTTGGGATGGGGTAGAAGTGAACCAAGATTCTCTGGTTTTACTTCACTGATGAGGAGTACAATTCAGAAAAAGTTGGTGATGGATCTCATACCAAACCAGACACATACACAGTTGCTTGCTAGATTCACAATATCATGTGCTTTTGACTCCTAATGTTGCTAGATAATTTTGAGCAAGTAATTTATTTTTTGAAACTCTGTTTTGATGCCAAATGTAGTATTGTTTAACAATAAAAAAGAGAGCTGTCAATAAAATAGAAATTATGGAGACTTCTGAATGTCCATCACCACCAGTTCAGGTCATTCATCTGACCAGGTATTCCTGTCAGTATTCAGTATTGAGACTGAATAGATGTTGTTGGAAGCTAATAAGCTCAATAATGTCTTGCTGTTGATTCCTTCCTCTGTGGGCTCCTTTATTGTTGACCTGTTATTTTGGGCTCAGACCTTTATTTAGCCTAAGAACTTCTGAAGTGCTGTGTTTTCCTTTGTGACCAGATTCTCTGCTGTGCTGAATGGGCCAAGCTCATTGTCATGCCCCTTTGGTCATTGCTTGATCTCTGGCTGTTTGGACCTGAGGTTTGTTGTACTGATAACTTCATAGTTCTTCCCCCGTGGTCCGGTCCCACTGACAGGTTTTTACTTTTTCCCCTTATACTCCAAAAGGCTCTACCGTCATGACGGGCAGCTAGTGTCTATCCATTATCCCTCACCTTGGCCTGGGCTGAATTGAATAGGACACTGAGTGCAAAAAATAAAAGCTCTTCAATGTTCCCATGGTCAGTGGTTACTTTAGTTTTCTTATACATATTGTTAATCACTTATTATGCATCTTTCTGTACTGTCCTAGGCACAAATATAGAGAATGAAACAAAGTCTACTCTCAGGGAGCTTGAAAGTCAAAGTATATGTTTATTAGGCAGTTTAACTGGGCAAAAACAGGGCTCACTGGAGTCCTGAACAAGGAACACAAGAGGCTCAGTTTCTAGATTAGTGGAAATTATGTTTCCTTGGAGACTTATATGACTTTTAAGTCATATTTGGCTGAAATACTTTTCAATTACAGTAATGAAAGATGCCTCTGTCAAATGGACATAGCATTGTCCATTTACCTAAGTGATTGTGATTTCTTTTGATTCTTTGTTATCAATATCCTTTTTCTTCCTTTGTTAAAAAAAATCTTTAAATTCCTTTCCTATTTTACCTGTACTTCACTTTCCATTTCTATTTCAGCATTGCAGAATTTTTATCAAACTTTCCTTTTTTGAAGAATAGTATCTTGAACAATGGACATGAGAATCCCACTGTGTATCTTCCAGTCTGACTACATCTGGAATTTTGTGTCCAGTTCTGCACAGCCTACTTTCTTGAGGGCATTGATAAGCTGGAAAATGATCATAGAAAAGCAAAAAATGGGGCAGCTAGGTGGTGCAGTGGATAGAGCACCAGCCCTGAAGTCAGGAGGACCTGAATTCAAATGTGACCTCAGACCAAACACTTGACACTTACTAGCTGTGTGACCCTGGGCAAGTCACTTAACCCCAATTGCTTAAAAAAAAAAAAAGAAAAGCAAGAAAGACCTCATAGTCATGCCACATGATGACTAGTTGAAGGAACTGAAAATATTTGTCCTGGAGAAGACTTAGGGAGAACAGGATACCTGTCTTCAAGTGGCTTTCCTTAAGTTTAGGTCTGACCATGTCAATCCCCTTCCTGGTAAACTCTGGTTATTCCTCTGGCTTCTGGAAAAAAAAATAAGCTCCTTTGTTTGGCTATTAAAGGCCTTCACAATCTGGCCTCACCCTATCTTTCTAGCCACATTATACATTACTCTTTTTCATAGTTTCTACCGTGCAGCAAAACTGGCCTCCCATCTCCATGACTTCACATTGACTATTCCCCATGCTTACAATATACCCTCTCCTCTGCTTTGACTCATGGAATCCTTCATTTCCTTCAAGACTCAAGTACTACCTACTACATCATCTTTTCTCATATTGAAACTACTAATATTCTCCCTCTCTACTACCTTATATCTGTTTTGAATTTATTACCTCTATATTTATGTATGTACATGTCTCCTCTGATAGAATGTAATCTCCAGCTGGTTGGTGTAATGGATAGATTGTTAGGCCTGGAGTCAGGAAGACTCATCTTTCTGTGTTCAAATCTGGCCTCAGACACTTAGTAGTTGTATAACCCCAGGCAAGTCACTTAACCTTGTTTTGCCTCCCTTTCTCATTTGTAAAATTAGCTGGAAAAGGAAATGACAAACCATTCCAGTATCTTTGCTAAGAAAACCCCAAATAAGGTCATGAAAGTAAGATATGATGTAAACAAGATCAGGAACTTTTCATTTGTCTCCAGTGTTTAGTGTATCATCTGACACTGAGTAGGGGCTTAATAAATAGATGTTAATTAGCTGACTAATTGATTCAAGTATTTGAAGGGCTGTCATATAGTAGGGGAATGATTTGTTCTCCTTGTTCTCTTCTCTTCCAGAGAGTGGAAGCAAAGAAAATAATGCAAGAGAAGTAGATTTGGACTCAATATAAGGGTGGGTGGTGGTGGTGATACCTTTCTAACATGGAACATAAATATTTTTTGAAAGAAGAATGGGCTGCCTTGCAGGTAGTGAGTCCCTCATCCTTTGAGGTCTTTTAGCAAAGGTAGAATCACACAACAGGAATACTTTCAAGAATTATAAGTTAGATGTGGTTTGGCCTGAGAAGACTTCTATCAACTGATGCAAAGTGAAGTGAGCAGAACCAGGAGAACATTGTACACAGTAACAGCAGTATTAATACAATGATCAACAGTGAAATGACTTAGCTATTCTCAGCAATGTAATGATCCAAGGCAATTCTGAAGAACTTAGGCTGAAAAAAGTTATCCACCTCCAGAGAAAGAATTAATGGAGTCTTAATGAAGATGAAAGCATACTTTTTTTAAACTTTCTTTTTCTTTTTTTGTCTGTGTTTTCTTTTGCAACATGGCTAATATGAAAATATATTTTGCATTGTATAACCTATATCAGATTGCTTGTTTTCTAAAGGAGGGGGAAGGGCAGGGAGAGAGAGAGAATTTGAGACTCAAAAAAAGAGTATTAAAATTGCTTTTACATGTAATTGGAAAAAATATAAACATTTTTTAAAAATACAGTTTGGACTAGGTGGCCCCCAAGGTCCCTCCCAACTCTGATAATCTATGATTTTTTTTATGATTCAAAAATTTTTGAAAAAATACTTGCTCTGTTCCTAAGTAATCTTGAATAATGACTAATTGTATCTTTTTATGGCTGAAAAACTTCCACTCTTTAGTACCTCAAGGGGAAAATATTTAGCTTACATAATATCACCTGCTTTTCTCACTTCCTCTCTCTCCTCTGCCTCATTCTGTTTTCTATGAGTGGGTGAGAGCTGCTGCCCAAACCTCTTAGCAGTTTATTTTCCTAAAGGAGTTCATGAAACTGAATTGCTTAAAAAAAGTGGGAAAACAATCTCAGCGGCCAAAAATCTAAGTGATCCTCAATGCTACCAGCTGTTTTCTCTTGAGTTTCCCCATTGACTCTTAAGCTGGTTTAAGCTCCTGAGTCAGCGCTCTGGCCTGCCAGCAGACTAGGCTTCCAGGAGACCAAGTTTAAAAGTTGTGATCTTTTCCCAGTGAAAGACAACAAAGGCATCAAGGTGGCAGCCTTCCAGAGTCCTGGCTCTTTGGTGACTAGGTTCATTATATTGCTTGGCTCCTAGCCTTGGGCCACCTCTCCTCTGGCCAATCCAAGTAATTGAGAAAGTTCTCCAGATAACTCAAGCAGAACCTGTCCACCTTGGAATTACTGGAATATCTTGGATATTCAGTTGAACTATTGGAATATTTGCCTTTATTCTTTGATTTTGGGGCATCACTGAATATTTAGTTTATTTCCTTTCTGTCTTCGTAACTTGTGACTGGCACATAATTGGCACTTACTGAGTAGTTGTTAAATTGGATAGAATTCAAAATGTAGCTTAAATTTCCTGCTCTTTGCTGTTGTCCTCTATGCATTGAACTGGTATCTTAAAGTCTAGTTCATTTTAATGGAACAAGTAACTCAATAAAATTCAATTACTTTCAATGAACTTTAAGTGCCTACTATGTATAAGGCGCTATGACTGGAGTTAGGAATAAAAGGATAAAAATGAATCATTTCTGTCATCCAGAAGCATATATTTTATGGGAGGCAGGGAGGCAAATGGGCATTCAGA
>NW_020954610.1:67689003-67760262 GCF_900497805.2 Vombatus ursinus
TCTAACAGACAATAATAACATTAGGGATAAGATATGATATTGCTCTGAGTTGATCTCAGCCTGGCCATATAATATTCCTCTCTTGGGCAATGTATAGCATATTGCTTGAGGCCTACCCTATTAGCCATCTGCTGGAATATTGGCTCTTCTCTTCTGTGGCCATGGAAACAGCTATGGTCCAGGGGCAAGGGAGACTGGTCACAGGGATACAGGTAAGGTCACAAAGATACAGGTGATGCAACAGGTCTGTTCTTTGCATACACACCCTCACTGGTTTTACTAACCTCATGAAATGTGCAGATAAAGAATGTGTACTTCTTGTGGAGTGTACCCATTACCTATAACAATAAGGATGTGATAGGAAAACTGCCCTGAAGGAACACATGGGATCCAAACTAGGTTAACTTTGTGTAGCACAAATTATAATAAAGTTACAATACTATAAATTATTATGTGGGAAGTCAAAGCCATCTTTGGAGAGGGCAGCAGCGGTGTTAATTAAATAGTATTTTCTACATAAGGAATAATTGAGTCTTTGATTGGAACCAAACAATTCTTGTTCTTTGCTGTTCATAAACCAAAGAGAATGGATTATTTATATAGGGCAGTAACTGTACACAGCACTTCACAATAGAGGAAATATATTGAATACAAATCCAGATCCCCGACTGTTTGTTTCCTTGCTTGACTGTAGGTTACTAGTGTTTAGAAAAGGATAGTGCCACTGAGGAAATTTACAAAAAGGGTTTATTCAAGCCTCCTTGGGCAGAGCTTATAAATTCAGGAAACTCTGAACATCAATAAATGTACACACCCCAAAAATGGCCTTGAAAGAATGCTGTGCTTGTGCATGAGAGCCATAAAATCAAGGAAACTTACAATTAAGGGTGAAATATATTACATATCATCTAACTCCTAAGGGAGGTATCCCTATAACAACTTCCTTAATATACCCTGTTGTCTATAAAGTGTGGAAGGATGGAAGAAATATTTCCTTTTTAATTAATGGGGGATGAAAATAGAGCAAAAAAAACCCAACCCAAAACAAAAACCCTTTTCCCTTGTCAATTTTAATAAAATTTTGGGGGAATATATGTATGCAAACCAGCCATTTGTCTCAATAGCTGGCAGAATAAAAATGGTTCTTTTATTTTTAGCATGTTATCTCCATTTAAATAGATGAGTTTTAGCCTTCCATTTCTCTTTGAGGATCTTCGTTCCCAACTAACAAACAAATGGGACATTCGCTGAATGTGTGAAGTCTGAGATGTTTAAATGTCTTACCTCCTGGGAAAAGAGGTGGATATTATAACTGGCAACCCCAGCTGACACTCACAAAGTGACTCAGATCTGCACTGTGGCAACCACCTATTGATTTATCTGTTTTCCAACCATCCGAAGTTTCCCTTTTCTCCATCTGACTAATTATGTACTTCATTTGAAAGTGGAAAAGGGCAAAGACAGAGAAAAAATAATATGTGTGATGGCTTCTCTTACCTGCTAACCTCATTTACCTGTTTGTAGAGGTTGAATACAGAAATAGAACCCCAAGAATTATTCCAAGAATAAAAATTTTCAACTTTGGCATCAAGCTCAGATATTGACCCAGAAGATTTAAGAGTGTTAAGTATAAGGATATAATGAAACATATATATATATATATGATATATATATACATATATATTGTACATATATACATACTTACATATGTGTGTCTGTGTGTATATATATGCATATATATGTATACACATATATACATATATATTGCAAATAGCTTTTTCAGGGTCATTGGATCATATATTTAGAGCTGGAAGAGATCTTAAAAATCCAGCTAGTCTAAGCCCCTTATTTTACAGATTTGGGGGAACTGAAGCCAACAGTTTAAGTGATTTGTCCAGGGCTGCACGATTTCACTGTCAGAGGCAGGATTTGGACCCTGGTCTCTCTATCTCCAAGTCCAGCACTTTTTCCACCAAGCATTGAAATCATAGTGAAGTGCTTCCTATTTTCTTTCTTCATGTGTTAGGACCAAAACAAGTCATTGTCACTATTAGAAGTTTACAAATAATTGGCTTCAAAATCTTCATAAAATAATTTATTATCCTCGAAATCTCATAAGAATAAAGCAGGAAAATAAGAAAAAGAGAAGAGGCAGAAAACATTCTTTTTCTGCCTCTCTGAGGCTGCCTCCAGAAGTCTAGAGAGGTGTGTGTGTGTGTGTGTGTGTGTGTGTATTTGGGCTTAAGGATAGCATAGTGGAAAGAGGATGAGACTTGAAACTAAAAGTCCTGAGTTTAAATCCTGACTGCTGTGTGACTGGGTAAGTCAATTTAGGTTTCTGGGTCTCAGTTTTCTCGTCTGTAAAATGAGGAGCATGGAATGAATGATCTCAAAGGTCCCTTTATTATGTATCTTATGCTGCTCCTCCTCCCTCCTACCAGAGAGACACTGTGTTTCAATGACAGGTGAACATCAACATTTGTTATTCATCCAATCAGTGGTTTCTATTGAGGCCCACCTATTTATACAGCGAGGCAAGTTTTCACCACTTCAGTGCATCTTGGATATTGTGATTTGTGATCTTGTCAATGTGGGTGTTATCTTCAACAAAACTACTCAAAATCAATCCACAATCTCTCATCCTTTGTGCCTCTTGTTTGAGCCCTCCACAGTGAACAGTTCACTTCACAATCAACCTGTTGAAAGCTTTCCTTTAGATTTCTTGAAATTAGGTACATGTTTGCATGGGTTTTTTGTCATTCATCCCTTGTTCTCAACACCTGAATGACCTCCCCCTATTTTCAATCACACATCTCTCTGCAGACATCATTGATACCCTTTTCTAGGTACAATTCTTTGTTATCAATGAGTTGTGGCCAACTCACATCCACCGTTTGCTTTTCCATTATTTTGGGGGTAATATGAACCTTATTTTTTTTGAGATTGTCATCCCTATGATTCATAACCATACAGTATCACCTGAAGAATATTGATTTTAAAAAGTTGGGCCCCTTGAAACAAGAATTTTTACCACACCATATCTTTTTTGTTGCTGTTATTGATACCCCCAACCTCCCTGGAAAGGGATGAAGGATATGGGAACTCAGAAATCGAGCAAAAACAGACATAATGGCAGTGGTTTTCAAAACCTCGAATTTATGGAACTTATATTTGCAATTATATGTGCATACATTGTATGGAATTTCCATTTGTAATTGCTTTGTGCATATATCCCTCCCATCCCTTAATTATTGTTGTTTAGTCATTTAGTTATGTCTGACTCTTCATGACCCTGTCTAGGGTTTTCTTGGCAAAGATACTAGAGTGATTTGCTGTTTTGTTCTGGGGTGGGTTAAGGCAAACAGAGATTAAATGACTTGCCCAGGATCACACAGTTAGTGAATGTCTGAGGCCGGATTTGAACTCGGATCTTTTTGACTCCAGGCCCAGCATTCTATCCATTGAGCCACCTGCCTACCTCCATTAAAGTACGCTGTGATTCCTCACAACAAAGAGTGGTACTGTTCTGGGAGGGAATTTTTTTTTTTTATGTTTATCGTATCTTACTTTAGGAAAAGAAAAATTTTGAGAGCTACTGCAGTATAGGCAGGAAAAGAGGGACCATAAATTAGAATATCCACTTAGCACTTCTAAGTGAAAAATTATTAATGTGCGTGTCCTCTTTCCTATATGCTTATTCCTATTACTCTGCCTAGGGTGGTGAAAAACAAAATTAGGCTGCAATAAAAATTCATTCATGTTGACTTAAACATTAATTGCAACAAATGATTGTCCTGTTAATCATTAAATCCTACTGTGACTTTGTCTTCTTCTCTCATATGTGGCTTACTTCTCCATAAAAATGGAGATAATTGGTTACAAGGGTATTGTGGAAATTCCTTGTGTGACTTTGAGATATGCCTGGTTAAGACCTCTACTAAAATATGCTGCTGAGGAACAAGATTAAAATGTAATTGGGAAATGTTTAATAAAATAAAATTTTAATAGAATAGAGGTAATGTTAATATGTGGTTTTCTAATTCAATATGCAGCTAGTAGGGATCCTTACATACAGTTAAGTGACTCTCATCTCCATTTGAGTTTGTTACCACTGCTTTAGGTCATTCCTTTCTCCTCCACAAATCAAAGTAACATTATTTTCTCTCAACCATATTTTTAAATAATTTGTTATTTCTTCAGGAAGTAAATTCATAGAAGCACAGGATTCATAGTTCAAAGGATCCTGGCAAACATTCAGCTTCCTCATTTTGAATAAGAAGAAGCTAAGGCCCAGGAGAGTTGAAATGACCAGCCTGAGGAACTCCAGATAGGATAGAGCTTAGCAAAAACCTGAATGCAGACTGACTCCAAATTCAGTCCTCTTTCAGCTACACTTTACTGGTACTGAAGATCTGATTATAGGGACTGAGACTTGCACACAGTTAGTACAGTATTTTGTATCCTAATAAATACTAAATTACAGACATTTATTCACTTACTTATCTGGTTTGGGTTTAAGACTTATTATCTCCATTGCCATGGATAGGGATTTTAAGTCATGTACACCAGAGGTGTCAAACATAGGTGTCAAACATAATGGAATATACTTCTGAGTATATTCCATTAAAATATAAGTTGGAAATTACACACACACATGATACAAAATACAACACAAAATATATAAAGTTAATTTGTGTTTTTTCTATGTCAATATGCCACTGCAGGAATCTATTTCTGTTTGAGTTTGATACCACCAATGTCTATAGCCCAATTTTTTTTGGGTGAGTGAGAATTCTGCACCCAAAATAACCATGGAAGAGATTGCAATATTTCAACATGATAGATATCCATACAAAAATCATTTTTCTCTTTCCATCCTTTTCTTTTTCTTTGTGATGTAGGAGGGGGAAGGAAGGAGGTAGAATCAGGAATTATTTAGATGAAAATCTATTGATTAAAAAGTCTTTGATAAAAGAGTAGATTTTTTCTTTTTATTGGTCTCTTCCTTTCTTCTCTTCCTTTTGTTAATTCTACTTTTTCCCCTAATATTTCCAGAAATTGTGTCAAAATTTGGTCTGGGATCCTTCCAGAGGAGTTGTATCACAATGACAATTTGACAACTTGTTTGTCATTAACCTTGAGACGGTTTTGAGCCATGAAGGTTAGTTAAGATACATCTTTTTTTTTCAACTCACATCTTTGAAAATCATATTTCCACATTAGTCATGTTGTGAAAGAAGAATCAGAAAAAAAGAGAAAAACCACAAGAAGAAAAAACAAAAAAAAAGTGAAAATAGTATGTTTGGATCTGCATTCAGACTCCATAGTTCTTTCTCTGGATGTGGATAGTATTTTTAATCATGAGTATTTTGGAATTGTCTTAAATCATTGTATTGCTGAGAAGAGCTAAGTCTATCAGTTAATCATTGCACAATGTTGCTGTGGTGGGTAAAATGTTCTATTGATTGTGTTCACTTCACTCAGCATCAGTTCATCTAATTCTTTACAGGTTTTTCTGAAATCCAGCTGTTCATCATTTCTTACGGAACAATAGTATTCCATTACATTCATATACCACAACTTGTTCAACCATTTCCCAATTGATGGGCATCCCCTCAATTTCCAGTTCTTTACCACAACAAAAAGCTGCTATAAATATTTTTGTAAGGACTCACATCTTTTGATAGTATTGAGTTACTATCTTCTAAATAACCTACTCATAAATGAGAATAGTGATAGAGTAGAATCCTACAGTCAGACTTCTCTCTTCTAAGGGAATAAACATTGTGTCCACATTACAGGTATTCTGTGTTGCAATGAGAAAGATATGCTAGACACATCAGAGGCACTTAGGTGGTATGATGGATTGAGTGCTGGTGCTGGAGTCAGTAAGACCTGAGTTTAAATTCGGACTTGGCCACTTATTAATTGTGGTTCTGTGTGAGGGCAAAACAAACAATTCACTTCGCCTCTGTCTGCCCCAGTTTCTTCAACTGTAAAATGGGGATAGTATTAGCAAAACTTGCCAGTGTCGTTGTGAGGATCAAATGAGATAATACCAATCAATAAACATGTATTAAGCATCTACTATGGTCTAAGCATTGTGTTAGGCACTGGGGATACAAAAAGAGGCAAAAGGTAGTCCCTGCCTTCAAAGAGCTTGCAATCTAATGGAGGAGGCAATGCAAGTAAATATATACCAAAGCTCTATACATATATACCCCCTCCCCCCCAGTGCATCCAGTCCACCAAATAATGTCAGTGAGACCATTGCTTTGAATGTCAAACAAAGCATTTTGTTTTCACTCCTGGAGGCAATAGAAAGCCACTGGAATAGGGGAGTGACATGAAGGCCTCTGTGTTTTAGGAAAATCACTTTAGTGGCTGAATGAAGAATCATTGGAGTGGGGAGAGACTTGAGGAAGGCAGATCCAGTAGCAGGCTATTGCAATACTTCATGCATGAGGTGATAAAAGCCTACACTAGAGTGGTGGCAGTGTCATGGAAGGGAATATCTTCAACAGATATTGCAAAGGTGAAATTGGCAGGCCTTGGCAAAAACTTGCATGTGGAGGGAGTGAGGAAATAGTGAAGAATCCAGAATGATTCCTAGATTGTGAACCTGAGGGACTATTTGTAAAGGCACATAGTATGCATTTAATAAATGAATTTTTTTTCATCCTTCCCTCTCTCCCTCCCACCCTCCCTCCATCCTTCTTTCGTTTCTTCCTTCATTTCTTCCTTCCTTTGTTTCTTCCTTTCTTTGTTTCTTCCTTCCTTCCATTCCTCCCTCCCTTCCTTCCTCTCTTCATTTCTTCCTTCTTTCCTTTCTTTCCTTCCTTCCCAAGGAAGAGAGGTAGACTGGCAATTTAATGGCTTTGAGAAATGAATCTTTTGTGATAAACCTTTTATACTCCCTGAGGTTATTCTAGAAGTTTTGTTGAATCTTAGTTCTTTCTTAAGGTAAGACTACGTCCGCAGATGTGAAGAAGAAAGATTTTTCCCTCTTGAAAGTTGCTTTCCGCCTACCCCCAATTTCCTTGAAGACCATTACTTTCATCTAATCAGCTTAAATTGAGTTTTAGTAAGAAGTGGACAAAACATGGTCAGCTAGAGGGTTATCAGTTGCTCAGTCCATCTATTTTTTAATGAGTGCCCCACCCCCTACCCCAAATAAAACCAGATATCAAATGGAAGTGGCCCAGGCATCAAGCAGGATTACCAGGGAGTCTCTGCAACCCAGGAAGCATGTCTTGGTATATCACATTAGGAAATCAGATTAGCTCTTTCCTGTTACTTTTAATCAAATCCTGGTTAGGTGAATTTTGATTATTTGAAAATAATTAGATTTCTCTGTTTAGCATATGCTTGGCCCTGGGTTGCTGGGGGCAGATGGAAACTAAAGAAAATCCAGAGTCTGATTAGTGGGGGGTGTGCTAGAATCAAGGCACCTCCTGTCTGCAGTTTGAAGACCATCCATTTTTACAGCAGGACATCACATTAATCACAAGCTTTGGCTTTGAGAAATGAAGCTGCCATACCTATGTCATCCTCCTAGCAAATAAGAGATTAATTTTAAAATGAGAAGCCTTACCTTGCTCTATTCCTGCTCCCCCTCAAAGCTATGGATTTGAATGCTTTTACGATACTTTCTTGTGGTACCCTAAGTTTATGGGAGCAAAATGAGCCAAAAGCCTTGTAATTGGGGGTGGGATTAAGTAATTATGAAGGTTTTTTTTTTCTAATCCAAATTTCTACTTCCCATCAATGATGATAGTAATACAGTAGAACCTTCTCTTAGACATCTTTTGCTTCAGGGAACAGAGATGATGCCTGGATCCCAAGCATTCTTGTGTTATAGTGAGAGACATGCTGGGCACACAAAGGAAAGTAATTGACTTTTAATATATGCAAATCCAAGGTATAACAAAGTAAGACTGAATGAATTACCCCCTTCCCCCAGTATGGCCTACTTTCTATCTGACAGATAAGAAATATTCAATGATGGTTTAAAATTACATATATGGAAGTGATACTTGTCCTTCAGTAGTTCAAGAATCTGTGATTTCTTTGGTGTTGGAAGACATTGTAATTTCTCCATGAATCAGTAAACAGTTGTTAAATGTCTTTGTGGCCAAAATTCACCTGTCTATGATCAGCCAACCCAATATGAGTCTTTTCTCTCTCAATGTAACAGGACTGGTCCCAAGAAAACCAGTCCCTATGTCTATATATGATGTCTTTCTAACTTGATAGAACCTGTCAGAGTTTGAATTCTACTGCAGTATTTTTTGAGATCTCTAGACTCTTAATAACCTCCATGCCAAAATGAAAATAACACTTCTATGAATACATTTAATTCAATAAGCATTTTAGTAAATGCCTGCTGTGGGTAAGACCTCCAAGAAGGTCCTGGCTCCAATGCCTCACTCTGGTGTGGGGGTGATGATGAGTTATTGAAGGCTTTTGTAGCAAAGTACAAAATTCAGAGGTCCTGCAGAGTTGCAAAGTTTTCAACGACTGGCCCAGTGATGTACATTGTGTTCTCTGAGAACCAACTCAACTACATTTAGAAAGAAGGTATCAGCAGGCTGCCCACAAGGAGATGAGTGTTTTAGCTGCAGCAACTCTCAAGTACCATCCACTAAGTTATAAAGATGTGATCTATCTTGGTATAGGAAGTATCCATATCAATCAAATTATAGGCTCTTAAAGTATTGACATATTGAATCATATGCAAGGCACACTAACATGCAAGCCTTCTACCTATAAAGCATTTTTCACATTTTATTTTTAGTGGTATCTTGTTTTATATGACCTTCATTTCTAAATATATCCTTCTTCCTCCCTACCCAGGGTGCCATCACTTTATCAAAGGGAAAAAAAGGAAAGAAAATATTTCAGTAAAATTAATCACCAGATCAACAAGACCTAACAGTATTTATAACATCCTACACCATAATGCAAAAATTCCTCTTTTAAAAGGTGAGGGAGGTATACTTTCTCATCTTGTCTTTGGAACCATGCTTGTTCATTATAATAATATAATATATATTACATATTATAATAACATAATGTCTAGTTTCATTTCATTGTTGCCATACTTTTCTTTTATGGTTTTGTAATGGTTATGTATATTTTTGTCCTGGTTCAGCTAGCTTCCATTTATATCAGTTCATACAAATCTCCCCATGCTTTTCTTTATATTCATTATTTCTTACAACACAGTTATATCCCATTATACTAATATATCACAGTTTATTGAGCCATTCCCCAATTGATGAGCAACTATTTATTTCTAATTCTGTGCAACTACAAATGTGCTACAATAAAGTATATTAGTGTTTATAGGACCTTATAAAATGCTTTAAAGAAATTCTTTTCATACATTCAATTTGCTTTTACATTGTGTCTCACATTCTCCTAATTCACAAATTTGGGAGAACAAGTAGCTAGGTGGTACATTGAATAGAGAGCCCTGACCCTGAAGTCGAAATGACCTGAGTTTAAATATTACTTCAGACACTAGTTTTGTGACTCTGGGCAAGTCATTTAGCCTCTTTTTGCCTCACTTCTCAACTGTAAAATGGGGATAATAATAGCACCTACCTCTAAGGGTTATTGTGAAGATTAAAAGAGATAATATTTGTAAAGTGCTTAGCAGAATGACTGGCCTTTATTATTATTGTTATTATTATTAAATATTCAAATGATGTGATGATCAAATAACTTCAGGACAGGATAGATTCAATGCAATGCAAAATGATGTCAATATAAACCTTAAATTGCATTTGTGGATTGGGTTTTATTTCCCCTTCCAATATATTTTTTTTATTTCATTAAGTATTTCTCAATTACATATAAAAATTTGTAACTTTTGATTTTTTAAATTTTTTAGTTTTTGATTTTCAATTCTCTCCCTCCATCTCTCCCCCCCCCCACTGCTGAGATGGCAAGCAATTTGACATAATTATAAATGTGAAGTCATGCAAAACATATTTCCATATAGTCATGTTGCAAAAAAAAAAAAGCAAAGAGACAAAAAACCCCGAACACTTAAAAAAAGGTTAAAAGTGTATTTGATATGCCTTCAGACTCCGTCAGTTCTTTCTCTGGAGGTGGATGGCATTTTTCACTTCAGTCCTTTGGAACTGTCTTGGATCATTGTATTTATCAGAATAGCTAAGTCAGCTGATCATCATAAGAATATTGCTGTTACTGTGTACTATGTTTCCTGGCTTCCCTCACTTCACTTTGAATCAGTTCATGTAAGTCTTCCCAGGTTTTTCTGAAACCATCCTGCTCATCATTTCTTATAACACAGCAGTATTCCATTACAATCATATATTACAACCTGTTCAACCATTGACTAGTTGATGGACATCCCCTCAATTTCCAATTCTTTGTCACCACAAAAAGAGCTGCCATAAATATTTTTGTACATATGTGGCCTATTCCTTTTCCTCTTCCTCTGATCTCTGTGGAACACAGACCTAGTAATGATATTGCTGGGTCAAAGAGTATGCATGGTTTTATAGCCCTTTGGGCATAGTTCCAAATTGCTCTCTGGAATGAATTGATGGATTGGATTTTCTTGAAACTTAATCATTTCCATGTTGAGTTGTCAAATGGTTGCTTATTTATTGTATAATAGATTTTGAAGACAGCTAGTATGTAGATAGAAGTTACAAAAGAAACAGGACACCCATCTTCAAACAAAATGCTTGTAACATTCCCCCATCTACAAGTGGTATTGTATAATATGCATCTTTTTACCCCAATCAGGATTACAGAACCATTAGTTAAATTGTATAAACTTCATACCTCACCTTATCCTCATATTTGCTCCTGGTAATCACAGAAAGGATAAATGAGAGAGTCTAGATTATTTATATAAAGTCATCATTACTCAACACTTCTAAATAAAATTTCCAAAATATGTATCCAAGTCGTAACGTAATGGTCTATCAAATGAGATAATATCTGTAAAGCACTCAGCACAATGCCTGGCACATACTAGGCAAATAATAAATGTATGTTCCTTTGACTTCCCCCTCCTTTCCCATCCTCATGTTGTATTAAAAAGAGGCAGCTGGTGTAATGACTAGACTACTAGATATATAGTCAGGAATATCTGGGTTTGAATCCTGCAGTCAGCTGTGTGAACCTGTGAAAATCACTTAACCAAACTAGTTTTCAGTTTCCTTATCTGTAAGACCAGTTCAGTGAAAGGAGCGGCCACAGAAAACTATGGTACCCCCCAAATAATGTCAGTGAGACCAAAGCCTGAGAGTTTCCCCCTATTTTTCCCTTGATTTGGCCAGGTTGCCTGTTTTCTAACTTTACGCTGGAACTTTGTCTATTTTGGATGTCTAAATTCCTTTATTCCTTGTTAAATTTGAATCTTGGCAGACCCATTGGCTCTTTTTACATTTCCACTATCCAAATGACTCTTTGTTTAGCTCTAGAATTGAAAGTAGGTAGAGCCAGCTAGAAGGATCAATGATAATAAGGTTAAAATATATATATATATATTAGGGTGTTTGTGAGAAATTACTCCATTTGAGGACATCTGAATATCCAACCTCAAACTTATCACCTTACCTGGGCCCCAAATAGAAGCCTAACTCATCACCCAGTTACTTATATTTCCATGTGTCCCATAAATATTTCTGAGATACTACTGCAAATGGCTTATAATAGCCAAGTATAGTTCATCATCCCCGAGCACTTTTTATACTATTTTCTTTAGGCTCTCAGAAATTCTTATATAGCCATAACTAGCAGGGGGTGAATAGGGCTTTTCCACATAGTGCTGTTGGGGAGCAATCTCTCTCAGAGGTGTGTGTGTGTGTGTGTGTGTTTTAAAGTGGTAACTGCTATTCGCCTCACCTTACCTTGTAGTTCAGGGAACAACTGTCTCTGAATAGTCCTTCCAGGAACCCACTATTACCATTCCCTTCTCTAGGGACCTGCATTCCCTCCCCCTGCCTTCTCCTTACTACTCTCATGATGGGGAAGAATTGGGATTCTCTGAGGGACAAACGAAGCTATCTTGGTAATGACTATATCTTCTTCTGAACTGCTATATCTCCCCTCTCTCTTTTTGGGACTGCACTCTGCTCAGCCCCTACCTTTCTCTCCACTTTTTGTTTCCTAGTTTATTTTATCCCAGGTACATATTTTTCTAGCCAGAACCTTAACTTGTTATGAGCATTTTCTACTTAAAATGATAACGTTGCTTTGAAATTCTACAATACAAATATAATCCCACTTCCAATAAGAAATAACTTCATCAAGACAGGTCAGCATATGGTTGACATATGGTGACACATGCCTGAAATCCTAGCTGCTGGGTAAAAGCTGAGGCTGGCGGATCTCTTTCAGTAGGCTATGCCAATTAGGTGTCTTCATTAAGTTTGGCATTAATGCAGTGACCCCCTGTGGGGGTTGTCTAACAGGTTACTTATGTAGGGGTGAATAAACCCAGGTTTCATAGAGTCAGTCCAAGCTACTGAGCCAATCAGTAGTACGACAAGCCTGTGAACAGTTCCTGTACTTCTAGCCTGGGCAAGATAGGGAGACCCAGTCTGAGTGAGAAAGAATAATTATGTCACCATACAATGTAAATGATAGAATAATGCAAGAAAAAAAATGAGTAAAGGTATTTAGCAGGACTATGGCTATTCTTTGGGGAGATCACATAATAGAAATAGCATAGATATAGTAATATATCTATAGAAATAGTAATGATAACTCATTTGTGTAGGTTTACAAAATAGACAACTCACAGCAACCCTGTGAGGAAGGCAGTACAAGTAACATTTGTCTCCTTTTTACAGATGAAGAAACTTGGGCTCAAAGGGGTCGAGTAACACGTTCAAGGTTCCGTCGTTAATAAGTATCAGAGATTGGATATAAACCTAGTTCTTGCCTGACTCCAAATCTGGCCTCCTGCTATTAAACCACAATGTCTTCTCCCAGCCATAAGCAGGCAAGTTGATCAGAACACCTGAAAGGGGGATGAGGGAAGAAGAGGATTTTTAAAAGATGATAAGATGATAAGGTGTGATATCCAACCAGATCAGCTGTAGTCCAAGGCTGGGAAATGAATGTGCTCTTCCATCCACTTGCTGCAATCAGTACGTTGCTTCTTCTTATGCTCAATCTAGCAAGACTGAATAAGACAAGGTCACTTTTCAAATAAATTCTTCCTTGTTGGGTGACCAACCCGTAAGTAAGAACCTTCTTTCGAAGCTGCAGTCATGTACAGCCGATATTTTAGCCTTAATGTAGGGAATCTGAGTGCAGCCAACCCCACCTGATGCATTCCCCTGCTGTCATGGCCCAGGAACTGAGGGGAGCTGGGCGTTCATATTAAACACATAGTGGATTCCTAAATGGGCTGTAATTCATTATTTGGGCATCAGAGTGATGCAGTTCAGTGGGTTGCAACCCTGAAAAACTCCAGAGCATTTTGCATAATGCTCAGTGTATGCCTGGTAATTATCCATCATTTACATAGTGCCTTGTATTTCCAGAGAACATTATACTCATTTACTGGCTCCTTTTCACAACTATCCTTTAAAGTGGGCAAATAATAGCTTTCCTGCTGTACAGAGAAGCAAAGAGCATAGAAAAGAGAAGGGAGCTGTAACTTGATTCAAGGGCTCCTGGTTCCCTGGGAAAGTTGATTTGGAACAACTCAAAGAAGAGGGAGAACCTGGAAAATTACCCCAAAACAATGCCTGCTTATTTAATGGGCTTTGTTGTTGAATAGGGCCCCATGAGCCATGGAAAGCTCCCATCACCCTGCAACAGAGAGAATTAAAATCTTTAGCTCCCTTTGAAGCTTAGTTCGGAAACTGCCTTCTCTTCCTACCCCTTCCCCAGCTGTTCATACTCACCTCTCCCCTTCCTTGAATTTAGGATAATGAAGTTAAAGCTGGGAGGGATCTTAGAGGACATGTGGCCCATCTTCCCCCCTTCATTTTACAGAGAGGCAAAACATGTTTCATTCAAGGTCATATAGATATTGGGTAGCAGAGGCAGAATTAGAATCCAGGTCCTCTGACCCCAAATCCATGTTTTATTTTGTTTTATTTTTCCACTTTAAGCCTACTTAATAGGTTTTCTTATTTGCAAGTCTTAATTTCATTCCTTGGGTTAGGAGAAAGGTTTCACTGGGTTCTTGAAGGCTATGGCTATACCAGTAGAATGTAAGCTCTGGGAGGTTCTACCACAATGATTCTGGAAAGGTTTTGAGGATGGCTTCAGTAGTAAACAGTCTGTTTTCAAAGGACCAACCTCACACTCATCATTTGTAGACCAGCCATTTCAAGATGAATTTTTTTGACCACAGAAAGCCATGAAACAAAAAATACAAAGGTGTGCATGGGATGTGATCTGCATCACTGGGGAGACTTTCCAAATCACTGAGATAATAAAGCCAACTTACTGTTTGAGTTTATGATCTATGACCACAGTAGAATATAACCGGCAGAGATATTGTCATTTATTTTGCCTCTATGGCCCCAGCTCCTAGGACAGTGTTTTTATAAATAGTGAACTCAGTGAATAATAGAATTAATGAGTTGGCTCCCCTTTAGGATCTTGTCTCAAGACATTAGTATTTGCAATCACACTACATGGTGTCATTGTTAGGGTGAGAACCATGTTTCTATCCTTATAGATTTGGATGGGAGTGATGTGCTACACCATGCTAATATGGGATTGTGGACAGAATGAGCTAGAATTCAATAGTTAAAAAGTCCCTTACTGTTATAAAGCTTGGCTTTCTGCTTGAGAGGGGGATGGCACTAAGACATGGCAGAAAATTTTTTACATAGAAGTATCCAATTCTACCTTTCTCATCAATTCAAGCTTTCACTGAAATATGGAAGCATGAGTAGGTCATTTGTGCATTATGTGGTATTCCTTAAAATGATGGGTCCCTACTTTTGTTCCCCTATGTGAAAAAAGGAAAAATAATACCTATCACCTTCACAGGGCTGATGTTCCAAACAATGGAAAGGTCATGATTATGATGTTCAGTAAGAGGTCGGGAAGCAAGGTCTTTTGCAGCCATCAGCGATGTTTCTTTCACTTCTTTCACGTTTCCTGTTGTACTGGGTCAGCACAAACTGTTTTTCAACTTACCCCCCATGCATCCAGTCAGTGTTCAATAGATGCTTGTTGACAAATGAGTACTCTGCTGCTTCCCAGCGTTTTGGTTCATTGGCACTTTGAGTACAACACCCAGGATGCCTAATTTGCCAGCTGCCGCCTTCCCTGCACTTCCTCTCCCCTTCCTTTAACCTACAAAAACACTGCTTGCTTATTAGTAAGTCATTTTGCAGAGGAAATTGGGTGTGCAAATCCTGTGATTAGACAAACATCTCTCATTAAAAGTTATAATCTGGTGGCCCTCCATGTTGACACCTTAATTCTGAACCCTAGTAGCATGAGAGCACTCAATTGCCCTGAACGTCCCTTTTCTTCAGCTCTTCCCCAACCTCTCTCTCTAGTTTAGCCATCATTGGAAACTGACGAAATCTTCCTGATTGGGTAACTCTGCCTCCCCTTCCTTGCAGTGATAATAATGTTTTCTCAGTTTTATTACAGTCTCTTGAGAGGGAGACTGATTTGCATATTCCCCAACACTTAATTAACGATGTCACCTTCCCAGTGCCTTGAAAACAGTTTGCATTTTTTTTTTCTGGGCAGACCTCCAACGGTTACCTCCCACATTTTCTGCTGCAGTCCTTTTTATTACTTTAATGACAAATAATTGGACAGATTCTGAGTAATGAGGGTGAGAGCCAGAGGACTGTTGTATAGGAGACGGCTGCGCGTTACAAGACACTTTTAGTGGTCTCTAAATCAGATAGACAAGTAGAGTAATGATCATCTTGCTGTAATGAGACACAATTAAGAATCACTACAGCAAATGATAGAGCAGTTCATTGAACAATAACCTCCCTCTTTTTTTTTTCCAAAGGAGATCGAAGCTTAATTATAGCATCGCCATTCAAAATGCTGGAGTTAAGATGGTGTCAGCACTTCCATAGAAATTCAGTATTTTCAAGAATTTATAACTCAAACAAAAACTTGACTCCACTCTGTAGATTAGGGCATGAGGTCTCAATCCAAGATCATACTCTTAAAAAAAAAAGAGGAAAACTCTATTATATCTAGAAGTTGGACTATTGCAATGGAAAAAAAAAAGAGAAAGATGGTCTCATGCTTGGATTTATATTACCGCTCCTCTTGTAAGGCATTGAAATGTAAGTTTCTTGAATTCAGGAACTGTCTCACTTCTGTCGCAGTACCTGTTACAGGGCCTGATAAATTATTGTTGTTGAGTCATTTTTCAATTGTGTCTGACTCTTCATGACCCCATTTGGGGTTTTCTTGGCAAAGATAGTGTAATGGTTTGCCATTTCCTTCTCCAGCTCATTTTATAGATAAGGAAACTGAGACAAACAGGGTTAAATGACTTGCCCAGTGTCATGTAGCTAGTAGATGTCTTCGGCCAGATTTGAACTCAGAAAGATGAGTCTCTTGACCCTAGGCCTGGCCCTCTATCCACTTTACCATCTAACTGCCCAATAGTAGGCACTTAATAAATACTTGTTGACTGATGCTTGATTGAGTTCAAATCAGAGATTTTGTGTGAGGTAGCATGGTATAGCAGAGGAAGACCTGACTGTCACTTGCCAGTGTCCTTTGGTCAAGGCATTTTATATCTTGGCACAGAGCGTTATTTGGGAATATTTTCATTTGGGGCAAAACCAATTGAATGTGGAAGTGCAGAGGACAGAGCAACCATATGTGTGTACAGTCACATATGGAGAAGGATAGTCTAACTCTCATCCCCACGAGGGTTGGGAGGCAAGGTAAGCCTACAAGAAGGTTGCCATGGCAATGGTACTCTGGAGAGGAGGTGGCCCAGGGACAGCATGGCCATATGTAGGGAACCACTGGGCCAAAAGAAGGGTCATGGTCACTGTAGGGATTTGCCCACTGAATATCCCCTTGTCTATGCTTTCCTGTGACTATCATCCTTCCAGTTACTCAGGCTCAAAATCTTGTTGTCACCTTCACTCCTCTCTCCTACTCATTCTACAAAGCCAATCAGTTGTCAAATCTTGTCTTTTGTACCTTCAAAACATCTCTTCTATAGGTCCTATTCTCTTTCACACAGCTATCATGTGGGGCAGGCCTTTCATCATCTCCCACTGGAAAAAGTATTGCAATAGCTTTCTAATTGGAATCCTTGCCTCAAGTCCATCCCCTACTCAGCTACTACAATGATTTTCTTAAAGTTCACCTCTGACCATATCATTCCCACTAATTAATAAACTCCAATAGCTCCCCATTACCTCCAGTGTCAAATATAAAATCTTTTATTTGTCATTTAAAGCCCTTCCCAGTGTAACCTTTTCTACCTTTCCTGTCTTCTAACACTTTACTTCCCTCCCCATCCTCTATAAACCAGTTATACTGGCTTTCTTCTGAAGCATGATACTCCCTCTCCTAACTCTTGGTCATTTTATTTGCTATCATTCATGCCTGGAATGCTCTCCCTCCTCACCCCCACCTCTTGCATTTCCAGGTTTCCTTCAAGATTCAGCTCAAGTGGCAACTTTTGCCCGAGGACTTCCTTGGGTACTTACCTCCCTCCTCAATCCCTTCCTTGGTGTCTTCCCTTTAAGATTACCTTCCATTTTTTCTGTATCTATCTTGTATATACAGTTTTCCATTTATTTTTTTTCTTCCCTCATTAGAATGTGAAATTTTTGAGGATAGGACCTGTTTTTGTCTCTGTCTTTCTCTTTATACATATGTAATATATATAAATATATATTTCCCCCTTATTTAATATTTTACCTGGAACATACTTCTCTCTATATCTCTAGGTCTGTCTGTCTGTCTATCTGTCTGTCTATCTATTTATCTATCTATGTCCCCTTTACTTAACACTTTGCCTGGAACTACTACTTAAAAATGCTTGTTGACTGATTGACTAATTGCAGTTCTTACTCTGGCATTTTCTAAGAGTTAATTGAGCCTATGGTCTGATTGTTAATAAGAAGCGGATGGGACACTAGCTTGTATATTATAATTTTAATGGTGTCAACCATAGGATTATTCCTAGAATTCAAGGTATTAAAAGACTCTTTGGCAGACCAAAGTTACCAGTTCACATGCAAATTTGGAGGAGTAGCCCAGAGGGAATGCTGCAACGAAATGAAGAAAATCAACTTTTTTTTTTTGTATTTGTTTTTGTTTCTGCCTCTGCTTTTCAAAAAACTACTCTGCTCAAATATACTTTCCCCTTTGGGCTAAACCATGCCTTAAGTCCTTGCTCACTGTGACATTTTTAATTGTTTTATCCAGGTAATTGTCTCTTTTTTTTATTTTACTATTTTTGCTATGTTTTTATTTACTTTTCATATAAATAAATTTAAAATAGTATCTTTACACATGGGATGTTTAGTCTGTCACTTGGAATTTTATCATAATCTAATTTGTTTGGATTTATTATAGATTTTTAAAAGTATTTGTGTTATTACTGCAGAAATAATCATCTAATTTTCTTAAAAGTCTAAAAGGCCTTCTGCTTTTATTCCATTTCACGTGATCATCACATATGCTTTCAAAGTATAAGATTATTATCCATTAAACTAATTTTATTAAATTTCTGTAATTATAAGGCTTTGGCTAATACAGTTCCAATACATACTATTCATGCTTTTTTACACTTAGAGTGAGTTGTCAGCTTTTATACTGACCTTATGCAGTTCCTCTCACCTAAAGATCTCACTTCACCTCCCCCCCCAAAGTAAAGACACTCATTAAGCCTTAGTACTTTCTTTGGAATTGCATATTTGCTATTTTATTTCATAAACTGAGAAGCCAAGGTCCAGAGGAGACTGATGGGTCTCTGAAACCCAATTCAAATATGATGACATTAGGTCAAGTAGTTTTATTACTGGAAAGTGAACTACATGGGTCTCATGATGTCTACCCTAGCATTTTGTGTGTGCCATCCTGTGCCAAAATCAATGACTGTGACCTTAAAAAAGGAGTTGTTTAAAAAAGGTCTTCATCATATCATTTGAAGAGCAAGTGTAGACAAGACACATAAGTACAAACATAATGTCTTCTGAGGAAAAAAAAAGGGTTCTGTACCTATGGCAGAAAAAAGGATAGGCAAAAGCATGGTGATGTATATAAATTGGGACCCATATCAGTTCAATTGTCAGATATTCAAATGTCAATTATCAGTTCAATTATCAAGTATCAATTATCAGATTCAATTATTAATTTTCAGCGACTCTAGGGTAATGAGATTTATATTTTTAATGAAGAAACTAGGCCTTATGTTTAAAAATAAGTATTGTCCCCTTCACTGTAGGCCCCTTGGGAGGCTAGACACTTATTTCCAGTTGTGATCCTGAAGGGTGGAAATATGGGTCTGAAAGAGTGAATAGGTTCCTAGGGAAAAGTGGGACTTATAGGAGGAGGGAGACTATTCTGTATAGTTTATAGGCTCCTACTGATGAGGTCTAGAAGTTAGGGAACCATATGATGAGGTCTAGAGGTTAGGGGTCCTGGAATCCCAAAATCACGAGCAGGTCCTGCCCAAAAGAATTCGACCCAAGCCTTCTTGTAGCCAAAAACAAGGTTTATTGAAGATTCGCCATTTTAGCCAGACTCTTAAGGAATCTGATCATCTATGGGCTATTGGCTAGATTATAAGAATCAGAGCATCTTAATAGAGACAAGATGGGCCTTATATACAGAAAGACTGTGGGAGGGATGTAGGAGTGACCGAGTAGTTTGGGGTGAGGGGAGGAAGGGCCTAAGGAGATCTGGGTGGGAGTGGCCAGTAAGCTAGGGTGAACAGAACTCCTGGGACCTGGATAATGGAGCCTGGCTAGGATTAAGGGTGGGAAATGGCCAGGGGCCATACATAGAGAGATAGCCACAATGAAAGGCCAGTTGATGCAGATTATAGCCTCAGGCAAATGCCAGAGATCTGGCCAAGTGGGAAAGTCCAGGGTTTTTCCTTTCTCAGGCCCAGATACCAACCCCATCACTAGGAGGCCTTTATAAATTTATTTTGTATTCAGCTCCTTTCCCCCCCTATATTTAACTGACTCTTGATTTCATTGATACAGGGAGTTCCCAATGAGATACTGTCTCTATTAATGCAGATCAATACATTCTCCGCGACTTGTAGCCTTATAAAGTTGCCTAGAGGATTGAAAGGTTAAGTGACTTGTCCAGGGTTATGGCCAGTATATGTGAGAGGCAGGATATGAACCCTGACCTTCCTGATTCTGAAGCCAGTTCTTTCTTCTCTGTCCCACATTTTCTTTCATCCAAGTACTTTGCTGGAGCTTTTCATTTTCCTATTTATTTATTTTTATTCCGTAGGATTTCCTAAATAAAACTTCATGTTATTTGTAAAAATAGCTAATTTTGTCTCCCCTTTCCCAATGCTTATTACCATATTTGGTTTTTATTTACTATTTCTATAGATGAAATTTGTAATGTGAATGAATGAAAACGTATTTATTGTCTTTATGTGTGAAAAGCACCATGCCAAGTGCTGGAGATACGAAGAGAAAAGCAGAGACAGTCCTTGCTCAGGGAGCTCAAATTCTAGTGGAAGATACATTGCAAATAATTCTAGTTTTCATTTTTAGGTATTTTAGGTCATATTAAGCAAAGGGCATTCCATTCCTTTTTACAGTTTTTTTTTTTTAACACAAATGAGAGTTTTACTTAGAGACCTTTTCTGTAAAATTAACGTACTTGTGTGCTTTTTTTTCTATTGCTATGAAATCATACTAATATTTTCCTAAAAATGAGTCATCCTTGCATTCCTGGTGATGTGGTTTAGGGGTTCAAGAGGGCTGGGGCCCCAAAATCACAACAGGCAGATCCTGCCCGAAAGAATTCGACTCAAGCCTTCTTTCAGCAAAAGACAAGGTTTATTAGAACATCTGAACATGGGTAAGCAGTGGCTAGATTCTAAGAATCAGAGCAGTGGCTAGATTTTAAGAATCTAAGCAGTGGCTAGATTTTAAGAATCTGAGCATCTTAATGGAGACAAGATAGACCTTATATACAGAAAGACCTTGGGAGAGTGGCCAAGTAGTCCATGAGGTAATAGAATTCCCAAGGGTGGGAAATGGAGCCTAGGTGGGACCAAGGGTGGGAAGTGGCCTGGGGCCAAAGGGAGATGAGGCAATAGAGGGGAGATTGGGTGTAGTCACAATGAAAGACCAAGTTGATGGGACCATAGCCTCAGGGGAACCCAAGAGATTTGGCCAGGTGGGAAAGTACTGAGTCCATGAGGTAATAGAATTACCAAGGGTGGGAAATGTTCTGGGGCCAGAGTTTTTCCTTTCTGGGGCTCAGATTCCAACCCCATCAGGGCCAGAGTTTTTCCTTTCTGGGGTCCAGATCCCAACCCCTATCACTGGTATAAATTTAATTTGGGTATAATGGATCTTTGTTAGGATACATTATTGTAATATCTTTGCCATGACTATATTGAATACCTATATCTCTGTCTCTCTACCTCTCTATCTATCTTACATCAATAGGCATTGATGGTATCTCCTTTTTCTGATTTATTCCTCCATGGTTTGGAAATCTGGACTTTGTTTTGCTATGTGCTCCTTTAGTTAGGAGACACTAGAGAAGCAGAGTTCCATATTTAAGTGTGCATTGTTGTTTTTTTTTTTTAATATTAATTGCTTTCACTTTGTATTTAATTGTGAAATATAAAGGATATGCTTGAGATTGCTGCTTTTTTGTGAGCTACTTATGCTTTAATAAATGAGCATTTTGTAGATGTTGCATGTAACCTTGGGAAATATTAATATGCTCTATGATTACCATTCAATAGTCTCTAAAGGTGATGGAAAAGTTCTTCTAATTTTTTAACCTTATATCCAATTATATAATTTTCTTCCTATTATATTGGTCAACCTCTTGCAAAACAACTCTAAAACTGCCTGCAATTAATGACTTATTATCTGATTCTTTTAATATTTCTATTAGGATTTCTTTTAAGCACTTGATTGTTATGCCATTTCACACATTTTCATTTAATGTTTATACTGTTAATAATTTTAATGTGGTTTCCTAATTGTTTCTCTTGATGGGATGTGTTCATTATTTCCTTATATGAATAATGATAGCAAGTTTTTCCTTTTTTGGATTCAGCTGAAGTATTATTTTTTTATTATAGTTCCTCACTTTGAATTCACATGAATTTCCTACACCTTGAATTCTTATAAGCATAAAATTGTTGTATTCTGTGTTCTAAGTCATTTCCTGACTTGCTTTTTTATGGGTGAATCCTGACAATTGATATTTGAGACAATCCTTGTCAAGTTAGACTTTTATGAAGAGAAATCCAGGTATAATTCTTTTTTTTTTCTTTTCTTTTTATCAGTATAAAGCACTGTCTTGCTGGTAATAATCTCACAAACCCTTCATTCACATATAGACTCTCCCTTTCCTACACACACAAAATACAGATTTATTTTTACTGATGTGTTCTTTTTCTATACTTTCTTTCAGCTGAAAGAAGAGGGTGGTTTAGGAATTACTACCCTCCACCAATCCTTCACTACTTTCTTCTATTGACTTTCATCTGTGCCATTGAATTTGAAGACATAATAATTCACTTTCCCTCTTTCCCTTTTGTTCCACAGGTGGTTTATTTCTGTCTTTTCTATGTCTAATAAATTATTGTACTGAATTCTTATCCTTTGTGTTTTCAGTGACTCTCAAACATTGAAGAATCTCAAAGCTACAAGCATTAAACCTTGTAGAAAGTAGTCACTGAATTATCCCTTAATCACTGTTTACTTTCTTGTTTACATTGTGTCCTCAGCAATTAGGTGCTTAATAATTGCTCACTGAATTTAATTTCACAAATAGACAAAGTACCCATATCAATGGATTTATAGGGATATAAGTTCTAATTGTTTCCTTGACTTAAAATCCTTTTATTGGAGATACAAAGGAATTTTCTAGCAACCTACTTCATTTTTTCCCCCCAGAGTACTTGTTGTGATTAAAATTATGTGTCAATCTTTCAAGGATGCAACATTTCAATAGTGTGGGTGATCTTTCCACTAAGGCCAATTACAACTCATTTGCAATCTAAAATATTTTTTTGAGATTTACTGTGGCCAAAACAAGTATTGTTTTGTGACTAACTTGATAATGAGTTTCCCTCAACATGGTTGAATTGGTCCTAGGACAATAGACAGTTTGGGGTCTGGGTCATACATTATATTTTCCCAGCTTGATAAAAGCTGCCATGTCTTGTATTCTACTAGCACAGCCTTTGAGAACCTCGGGTCTCAATGGGTCTCTATGCCATGCACCATGCACCCAGGCATCAGACTAGATATATTAGCAGAATGAGATGAAACATCCCACTGGAATAAAGAAGGCCCAGTGTAGAAATGTTATCCCTACAGGATTTGTTAGAATGAGATTTCTTTTGTAATCCTTGTGTTCCTGAAACATTTATAAACCAAGGAACTCAACATTATGCTTTTGGAAAGGGCATTATCCCCATTTAGTGAATGGGAAAACCTGTAGCATAGAGAAGCCTTGACCCAGTGTAGTAATGGGAAGTAGAGATGAGGTAAACCAGACACTTTGCTGTCAACTTTGCCCCCTGTCCATTAGCTAGAGTATGCCACCCAGGACATAATTTGACTGCTATTCAGAGTGATGCTTACTAATCTTGAAATAATTCACTCTGAAGAAATAAAGTTTATGGATAATCAAATACAATCTATCCATCAACAAGTATCTTCAAATTCCTGCTGTGTGCCTAATACTGATATACATGCCATGGTATGGAGCCAATGGAGTATACAAGAGTATGTGTGATAGAGTGAAGAAAACAATGAACTTGGAGTCAGGAGGCCTGCATTTAAGTTCTAGCCTTGTGGAATAGCTGTGTGACACTAGTCTTCTTATCAATAAAATAGAGACAGCAGTACTTATACTACCTACTTTACCAGAACATTGTGAAGAAAATCTGAAAATTCTCTATAAATATATTGTGGTTATTATAATATTATTATAAAATGACTACACATAGATAGTATTTTTATATCGTAAAGTGTTCTGTAAAATGTGAGATATTATTACAATCACGTGGCCTGGCCCCAGCTCTCAAGGAGGTTGTAATCTAATTAAAGGAGACAAATTAGATAAATAAAACTAGACAAAGTATAAGCCAAATTACATAAGTAAAATGATCTATCTTGCTCTAAGGCCTCTAGTGATCTGTGTCTGAATTACTTAGTTTTCTCTGAGGGGGGAGGCAGGAGAGGGAAGAACGGCTAGGGGCCAAAGTGGTTTTCAAGCCATGTTTTCTAAATCAGTTAGTGTTCAAGGTCACTTCTGAGGAATATTCTCTCCTGTATTTGCTAAACATAGTCCCTTGTACCTAGAATGCTTACACTTCAAGATCAGTAAAGCCTTCAGCACTTTGAATACAAAATAGCTTGAGCTATTCCTATATTGTGATGGTGATAAGAATAGGAAATGACCAAAGGTGAAATCGGGGAAATGAATGGTGGAATCTGGGGAACAGAAATTCTGGAATATGTATTTTGAACAAATAATAAATATTTAGTCACTCAGCCAGCACATTCTTAATGAGTGTCTGGTTGGTAGGGGTCATAGCTCCTGCATACAACTGTGTGTCTGGTAGGAGTGATAGCTCCTGTATACAAGTAACTGCTACTAAGTAGCATTTGAGAGTACTATGAAAGCAGATTGACAGACAGAGGGAAGGAGAGAGAGAGAAAGAGACAGAGAGAAAGAAAGAGAAAGAGAGATTACTATCACATGGCCTGGCCTAGACTTTGCAATGATTACAGAAAATAAATTTACTTTGAGTGACACAGATGGTAGTTGTTATATTAAAGTTTATCCTGGAATAAATGCAGAGTTCAAGTGAGGTAGGTAATGGTGGATGTGGGGAGGGGAGCTATGTGAGGATAGTCAGTTACCTGGACTGAGTAGGGCATGGTCAGTTTCCTTACCGAACTTGGAACTCTAAGTAGGGTCAGAGGTTCAGGAAATTCAGAGAGAGACATAGTCAATGACGTGTGTTGAAATCAAAAGCCAAAGCGAGTAGCTGAAGTATGAAGTATGAGCTGCACTAAGATAAGAAGTTAGAGCCCAGTATCTCTCTCACGGGGTTGCATTGGCCTGATCTGATCTTTCTGAAAAGTATTGCCTTTTCACATGAGACTCTACCTCTTCTCAGGGATTCCATCGAAGGGATTCTTGCATTGAAAGAGAGGGTGGGTTAAATGGCCACTGAGGTCCCTTCCAAAGCTAAAATTCTATGACCTTATTAGAAAATAGTTCTCAAAAGAATTACAGACTAATATCCATATGAGAGAATGCTACACACCACTAAAATAAGAGAATGACAAATCAAAACAACTGAAGTTGGCAACGGTGACAAAAATATGCAGAATCAGTATCACAGGGATTATGAAAAGATGCACTACTGGTAGAGCTGTGAATTTATCTAGGTACACTGGAAAACAATACCACTTAACCCAGATATTCCACTGTAAGGTTGTATATTTAAAAGAAACAAATGATAAAAACTTAGGGTCCTATATATATTAAAATACTTACACTAGGACTTTTTTAACAGCAGCAGAGAATTGGAAACAAAGTAAATAGCCGTAGATTATGAAATAACTAAATGTGTGGTGATTAGTACATTGATGTAATATGATATCACTGTTCTGTAAGCAATAATGATGGCAAGTATCATGGGAAAATTTTAAGAACTGATTCAAAGTGAAGTAAGCAGAACCAAGAAAACAATGTACTTAATAACTAGAATACTGTAAGTGGAAAGAACAAGAATGTATATAATGTCTAGAATGCTTTAGATGGAGAGAACAAGGGCAAAAAGATCAGGATTTAATGTTGCTATGCTTTAATGACAAAGCTTGGCTGCAAAGAAGAAATATCCTTCATTGCAGAGGTGGGGGACTTTGAGTGTAGAACACTGTAGATAATATCAGACACTGTAGATAATGTCAGACAACTCAATGGATGTTAGTTTGGCTGAAGGCACTGTGCTCTATGAGCAAAGCAGAATTGCAATAGCTCCAAAGAAACATGAGATGCACAAATTTAGACATAGCTCCTCTCCAAATGTTCACATGGGCCATTTGTGCCTAACCTGTGGTAAAGTCTTCCAAGCCTATGTTGGTCTGATCAGCCACAGTTGGACACATTGTACCTTGACCTCAGCATAGTGATGTCATTTTGGTCCTCTTCTAGTGCCAAGGACAACACTCAATCAGTTTAACTGAAGTGCTTATTCTTTTAAAATCTTTGTTATAAGAGATGACTTTCTAGGAGTGGATTGGGGGATCTGTAGGGAAATGTAGGTGATTTAAAAGCAAAATATAGACAAAAAAATCTGTTGAAAAAACCTGTGGTCCTATAAGCTCTTTCCACATTTTATGCACAGGTGAAAACTACCCTGTGGCATCTGACTGTTGGCATGGCTGCTGGATCTAATGCTGCCCCTTTCCCCTGACAGGCTGCAACATGCCTTTGGTGAAAGAGAGATGCAATGCTTTTGTCTGCTAAATGCCAGGTGAGTCTTCCTGCTGCTTATGGTTTTCAGTATTCCACAACTGTTGCTGCTTGACTTGAGCTTGGCTTCACTGTGTGTTTATGATATTTATTCTACTTCATCTCCTTGGAGTTACTCCTCCTGAGCTCATGGTATAGCAGCTGCAAGGGCATCCTGCTGTTTTGCATTGTACGCACCTGCCCAGCACATGGAAGATAGTGCCACACACCAGAGATAGAACTTGAAACCATTGAAAACAAGGAAGTGGGATGAGTTGTATAATATTTCAGTTGAAGAAATAACACCATGGGGTAGTTAATCAATAGGATATCTATTTTATTAGAGTCTCCTAGAAAGACCTGTGGAAGTTTTCCTAATACAGATACAGGGTGTATTATGAATAATCCAAAAATCTATGGCCTAGATATGACTGTAGGTTGTTTGAGGAGAGGACTTGGCTTGCTTTTTGTCTTTGTAGATCAGTGTCTGGCACATAGTAGGCACTGACAAGTGCTTGTTAAATTGGGTTAAAAGACATGTTGGAATACTCTGTCTCAAGACCTCTCCATGTATGAGCATAAAGGAGGTAAAAATTATTTTCTTTTCTTCTCTCTCTCTCTCTTTCCTTCCTTTTTATCTATCTCTACATATCTATACCTATATATCCTACTGTATGACAGGTACTGTGCTGTGTTTTACAAATATTATCTCATTTGATCCTGACAACAATCCTGGGAGCTGCTATTATTACTTCTATTTTACAGTTGAGAAAACTGAGGGAAAGAGATTTTGTGTGACTTGTTCAAGGTCACACAGCTAGTGTCTGAGGCTGAGTTTGAACTCAAGTCTTCCTGACCCCAGGCCCAACGCTGTATCCAATGTACCACCTAGATGCCTATACAGCTTTGAAAACATGATCACCATAAGGAAATGAGGGAACATATTTTTTTCTTCCTCTAAACCTCTGATTTCATTTGGTATAGGGCAGTGGTTCTTAACCTGGGATCTGTGATTTATATTTTAAATATGCAGCTAAGTGTATTTCAATGTAATTGGTTTATTCTGTAATCCTGTATAAATTTAAGCCTTTAAAAACAGTATTTTGAAAAAGGGATCCATAGGCTTCATCGGATTTCCAAAGGAGTGTAGAACACAGAAAAAGGTTAAGAATCCCTTGTATAGAGAAATCCCTAGCATGTAAATTCCCTCTACCAATAGAAATCAACACCTGCTCAGCATCTTATAGCCTGGGGCATGAGAGTCTTAAGTCTTACTTGCTTAAGGTTACACAGTCAAAAAGATCGATAAAAACTATAAATTGAACAGAATCTAAACTTTACACCTGGAATCCTCTGCGTGCAATCTGACAAAACCTGCTGGTTATCATAATTGAAGAATACTTTGATGAGTCAGGGAAAAGTTACCTTCATCTGTGAGACATTGATCATGCCCTATCAGTACTATATAGGGGGTCACAGAAGACTTAGTGTAGCTTTAAGCTATTAAAATTTAAAACTGAACTAAGACTTTTGGGAAAAAGGACACTCATTCACAAACTTTAAATGAATGGTCAGCATTAGGTGATGGAATGGCTGAATGTTAGAGGTGCAAAGGGCCTTAGAAATCATATCATCTAACCCTCTTATTTGGCAGATGAAGCAACTGAGATTCTCAGAGGTGAAATCACTTTTTTAAGGTCACACAGCCATAAGTAGCAGAGCCAAGATTAGAATATAGGCTTGTGATTCTCATTGAATTGTTCTTTCTTAGTAACCAAAGAAAAGAGAATATATAAATAGAGAATTATGTAAATTGCATAAAATAATTATAAAAATTATATAATGATGTAAATTATATAAAAAGACCTCAGTGGTCATCTCCTTTAACCTGATCCTGAATAATGTATACCAGTACAATATTCCTAAGTAGTCCCCTAGTCTTTATTTTAAAGCCTTCACAGAAGACAAACATTTGTCCTCCCAAGGCAACCCATTCTGATTTGGAGTAGTTCTAACTATTAGGAAGTATTTCCTGCTATCAAGGCAAAATTTGCTTCTCTGTAACTTATTCTCTAGTTGGAGGCTGAGATGATCAACCATAATCTTTATAGATACTGAAAGATAACTATTTCATCATCCAAAAGTCTTCTCCAAGCTAAACATCTCTAGTCCTTTAACTGCTGTGGTTAAAAAGCCATTCTGCTTGCTCCCTCAGAGACTTCCTTGTGTTAGGCAATGGACACCTAAAATATGTTGCCCAGGTTTGGACACAATAGTCCAGATGTTGTCTAATCAGAATAGTGAAATTAAAACTTCATTCTATATACTATGTTTTTGTTAATGTAATCTAAGATGGAATTGCCTGGGGTTTTTTTTGGCAGCCTTATCACACTGTTGGCTCATACTAAACTTGAAAAAAAAGTCTCCTTGTCTTTTTCTCTTTTAATTAAATATATTAATGTATATCTTTAATATTATCTACATTTCTAAATGTAGTCCTCTATTATCCCACTCCTGGAAAGATAGAAAGACATTATAACAAAGAAAAAATAAAGGAGGAAAATCCCCATTCAACAAATTTAACCAATACATTGAAAAAGTCACACATTATCTAGTTTCTAATCCACATTTCTCTACCTCTGCAAAGGAATGAAGGGAGGTGCCTTCTCATATTTGTACTCACATCTTTCTGACTGCAGGTGTCACAGTCTCTATCCATTGCACCATTCATTTGCCCATTGCTCTAACTTGCTAAAATATTTTTGGAATCCTTCTCTGTCATTCAGTACATTAACTATTCCTTCTGGTTTTGTGTCATATGCTTATTTAATAAGTATATAAAGTATACCTTTGTTCAGCTCATTGATAAAATTATTCAGCAGACCAGAGTGAAGTACTGAGTGCATGACACATTAATGCAACATCTTTCCAAGTTGACATAGATCCTCTGATTGCCAGTCTTTGATTTAGCCAGTCAGTCAGTTAAAAACTTGCCTAACCATTCCACAAACAAACTGGTAACTTCCTAAGAAGTAGTTATACGGAGCATTTTTTCCTCACACGGCCAGGGTTAAACATGGGTATCTTTCCTTGAGAATGGTCTGTTCCTATCCTTAGACCATTTGTTAATTAGAGGATGGTTCTTATTCTTATAAACTTGAGATAGTTCCATACATATCTTGGAAATGAGTCTTTTATTCATCTTATTTGCACAGACATCCTGAGACAGTGTCAAATGACTTGCTGAAAACCAGCTCTACTATGATAATGGGCATTTCTCTTATCTAATAATCCTGTTAAAAAGGGAAATGTTGTTAATATGGCATGATTTCATCTTTGTTGAACCCATTTAGGCTTGTAAATAACATTTATCTTTTTCAACACTCAAAAACAATCCCTTTAATAATGTCATAGAATTTAGTGAGAAACTGACAGTTTGGCTATTTTTTTGAGAGCCTGCTCATTTATTATTTAGCTATATATACACCTCAAATAATATCTTTTTTCTACCTTTTCCTGACCCTTTCATCCTTACAATAAAAAACAAACAAAAAATTGCAGTAGGCAGTAGACTCAGTCATTTCCTTGTGAATGATCAGAGCATATTTTTGCGGAAGTCTTCTGGTTAACTTTGGTGGGCACACAGTAAAGAAAGAAGGTTCTGGGGTACCAAGACTCAAAATGCAGTGCAGATGAGGCTTGGGACAGAGTGTGATAACATTCTTCAAATATTTAAAAGGCTGTCATATGAAAGAAGGATAAGATTTGTTCTTTTTGGCCCCAGAGGACAAAGCCATATAGAAATTATAAGGAGGAAAATTTAGATTTCATGTCAAGAAAACAACTAACCAAATTCCTAGCAATTAGAGCTATTGAAAAGTGAAATCAGCTATGCATTAGGAGTCAATGGGTCCCCTTTCTCCCATCCCCCCAACATTAATGGTATTTAAGCAAAGGCTGGAAGACAATTCTGGATAAGATTTTGATAGCTTGTTCAAATACACACCTCCTAGGCAAATAAATGACACAGTGAATAAGGCTCTAGGCATGGAGTGAAGAAGTTCAAATCCAGCTTCAGACACTAGCTGTGTGAATTGGGGCAAGTCACTTAAGTCCTCTTAGCCTGGGTTTCTTCATCTATATGATAGGGAAGGAGGGAAGGGGGAACAAGCATTTATTAAGTGCCTACCATGTGCCAAACACTGTGCTAAGTGCTTTACAAATATTCCCTCATAAATACACCTAACTCACAGTTCACAGAGTTATATAGTTATGTATATATGTAAACCTATATTATTTATTTATCATTTGTCAGTGAGGCTGTAGAGGTAATTCTCAATAAGGTATTGCTTGGACCAGTAGCCTTCTGAGGTCCCTTGCAGATCTTACCTTCTGTGAGCCTTTTCCTCCTCTTCTACCCTTTCCCCACCTACTACAGAGAGAACAGTACCAGAGCCCAATTGTGGAAGATCGTAATTTACATTAATGGTGAGTTTATTTCCTTGCTCTGTGATGCAAATAGTGTGGTAAGAGGGAAAGGACCAACCTAGAGTGAAAGTAATCAGAACACATATTCAACCTGTGGATAATGGCATTGGAGAGGTTAATTGCCCAAGGTAATTTACTGTTCCTCATAATTTCCCCAAGTTGTGTATGAATATCACATGTTGCTGGTTTTACTAAGGTATGGCTGTTGCAGACCTCGTTAGCTGACCTGAAGGGTATTTCTTATTGACATTAGACTGTTAATATTCATCACTACCAACTCTGGTAAGCACCAGAAGCCCTTTGGAAAACATTTCTTAAGGAGAATTATGTATTTATATGTAAAATGCCAACAAACATCCCTATAGCCATAATTTTTGGGTGTTTTCAAACTGGATTACAATAAGACAATGTATTTTATTCAGCAGATTTGTTTTAATCTAATTATGTAGGTGAATAAAAATTACTGCATGCTGGTGCATCTAATGTAAGTTATCTATTATTCACACCACATTTACTTTTAATATTCATGCAGATTCCCTTTGACATAACCTACTGTGTCACAGTTAATCCAATAAAGATAAAATATAGCTCAGCAAAACACCAGTCGATTCCAGCTTTCTGGTAATTATTAAAGACTGTTTCACACTGGTTCCTTCAATCAAATGCATTTCCCCTTGGATGTGATAGTGTTCCTCTTTGAAGCTTTCAATCCTCCCAGTGGATTCAGAGGAACATTCAGGGCCCTTTTTGGTCTCTGGGCCTCAGAGGCAGTTCAAAAAGGCACAACAAGCCATCACAGGTTTATCCTCAAAGGCTGACACTGTCTGTTTGATGTATGGTGACTTAAAAAGTCATCTCTAGCAAAGCATGTGTTTGCTACCAGTCTATCGAATCAGCCATTTATCAGCTTATCTGTATGCACCCAGCGCACCTGCTAACGGCTCAAAGGAGAAAACACACTGTCTCCTGCTGGACCTACTATTGATTTAATTCCCTCCTCTAATTTCATATTGTTTTGCTGCTCCTTGAATGAAGCAGCCCTTTTACTGAACAAAATGAACACTGAGACAGTGAATTGGTGGCCTCCAGTTATGACCTCTGAGTGGCCAGAAGGCAAAAGGGACCATCAGAGGCAGATTTTTGGCAGGAGTGGTAGAGTGCCCTGTGTGGGAGCTGACTGCTCAGCTTCAACATCTCCTCACAGGATAGACATTTCATTTTGAGAACTCAGTCAAGGAGCTACAGTGGAGGTGAGGTAGGGGCTCAGCACTAAATGACTGTCCCACAATCAGCTGCGGGGAATAGTCATGATTACTGATGGATGCAAAGAGAATGCCGAGTTAGAGATGGGGAAAGCCTTCTGATTCATAAATCAAATGCTCCTCCTGGTAGAGGATGAGAATTTATAGCCACCCTATCAAGTCGTATGCTCAGAGGACAGTTTTGTTCCTTCTTTGTGCACCCTAGGCTCTGCCTTACATGCATTCATTCCTCTGGCTATACTTGTCTGTAATTAAAACAAGGTTACCTCTCTGTGTCACAATATAGCTAGCATGAGATGCTTTTTATCTTGCTTATTTATGAAATTATTGTAAATGCCTTCCCACTTGATTCATATTGTGGGTTTCTACTCCTATTTTATAGTGGCCTAGTGGGAAAGAATGCTAGAGTCAGAAGACTTGGGTTTGAATCCTGCCACTGCCACTTAGTAGCTATGTGACCTTGGGAGACTCATTTAATTTTTCTGATTCTCAAGTTCTGTCTCTGTAAAACAGGAATAGTAATAATAGCAGCACTTGCCTCATGAGGTTGTTGATCATGTCAGATAATTTATAAAAAGCACTTTATCATTTATAAAACGCTATATAAATATCAGTAGTAGTCATTATAACTATTAGTTCTCCTAAATGTCTGGGCCCACTCCTCAGTCTCCTTCGCTGGTGTTCATGTTATATTCATTAACCTTAGATGTCTTCCAGGGCTCTCTCCTTAATGGGCCTAGAGTTAGGAAGACTTGAGACTTGCATCTTCCCAATTTTGACATATATTTATAAATATTCTCTAATCTTGCACCAAAGACAGTTCAGTAATAAGTGATTTTTTAAGTAATACCAGCACAATTTTTTTTTAAAAAAAGTTCCACATAATGGTCGCACACCACTTTTTTTGCAAAAAATTTTGTCATGAAATCTGCAACAATTATGCGGTGAAATACAGTATCCATTTTCCCTTCCCGAGCACTCCTTCCAAACTTCCCTATTATGGTCATGGACTCCAGCATCCTTATCCAGGCCTACAACCTCTCTATGTTCCTTGACTCTTCCTCTCACTTACTCTATATATCAAACCCTTTGCCACATCTTATCAGTTCGACTTCTATAACATTTCTTGTATCTCCACTCACACAGCTACTGCCACAGTTCAGCCCTTTGTTACTTACTTACCTTATTTGTTGCAATAGCTTTCTAACTGCTTTCTCCACTTCAAGCCTACCTATTCCCACTTCAGTTGACCCTCTGATCAGCATCGAAAGTGATTTTTCTAAAACAACTTTTTGACCACGTCACCCCATGTGCAGTGAGCTACAGAGGCTTCCTTTTATCTCAGCTCGAATATGAAGTCTGATTTGCCATTTAAAGCTCTTCATAACTTGTTTCCTTTCTGCCTTTCCAGTCTTATTACACTTTATATCCCTCCACACACACCATGATTCAGCTACACTGGCCTCATTGCTGCTCCTTTAACATGACACTCCATATGCTTTCTCCATACCCTTGTATTGGCCATCTCTCATACTTGGAATGCTCTGTCTCCTTCGTTTTCTTCTTTAGTGTCTCAGGCATCCTTCAAGACAGCTCAAATTTTACCTTCTATAGAAAGCTTTACCTGCCCCCTCATCCCATTAACCAGAATCTTTCCCTTTTAGATGATCTTCTATCTGTCCTTTTTATATTCTGTTGTATATTTTGTCTCCTTCATTAGACTTTAAACTCCTTGGGGGTAGGGGGATGTTTTTGCCTTTTATTGTATCAGTATTGTATTTTACCAGTACTTAGTGTAGAACCTGGCACATAGAAAGTACATACAATAAACTTGAGTGATGGACAGACTGAAAGTGGAGCAGGCCAGATGAACAGTATTATGTCCTTTAGCTAATGTCCTATATATATGGAGATATTCAGAATGCCGTTTGTCATAGAGCAAAATTTATAAGATCAGACACCTATAGCTAGAAGGTACCTCAGAAGATATCTAGTATAATGATAGTTTTGAGAGGTATAACTAACTATCAAATTGATCCCATCTTGTTGTATAGGAACATTAGAAAGGATTGGATGAGTAGATGCAGGAAGGTGAAGGTAGGAATATTTTGGAGACCCTGTTGTTTTCATCCTTTGGAAAAGGGAGAGGCCTTTATTTCTTTACCCAGATAGATCCCAGGTTCAATTATTATGCCCCTGGGAGAGTATGAAGACATTTTGCATGAACTGACAATTCTGGGCTTAAAATAAGTTGACACAGAAGAAAAATTAAAGTTAGTCAATAATTCCTTGACCAAGATTTGTTAACCAAAAATATAATCCACAGAGTTTTGGGTTTTTTTTTTTTTTTTTGAGACTCAGCCTCCCTATCTTGCCTGGGCTGGAAATGCACAGAATCTTTTACTTATTCCATTTATGACTTAGGCTGGTTCACCACTCCCAAGGACATGATGATTCCTTACTCCTGAGTGATCCCCAAACTGATGCCTGACTTACTAGCATGGACATTCAATGAGTTTAGACTTTCTATAGTTCACAATTCCTGAGCCTTCCCTAGGAGCAGGGATTATAGGTATGTACCACCACCCTCATCTATAGCATATTTTCATCCAGTGGTTGAAAGTCTTCCACAGTAAATTAGGCTGGTCTTCAGAGAAGATCCCTAAGTGCGTAATAATGAGGTTTTGGGCATTTATCTAACTTGGCTATATAGAAAATAAAACCACATGTTTGATTGGACAAAGTAAAATAAAAAAGATGTATTATTGAACCAAGAACACTTTTATATAATGAATCAATCAATAAACATTTAGTAAGCGGCTACTACATGCCAAGCATCATGCTAAGCACTAACCCCACCATAGGAAAGTAGAGTATCATGATTACCTATGAACCATTTGAAATCATATGTTAAGCCAATGTAGAAGGTTTTTTTTTTCTTCTCATATTTAGATGACTGGCTATTTTTCGCTTCCTACTGCCTTTTGTTTTGGGGAGATGTCTCTGGCTGTTTGTATGTTTTTTAATTTTATTTTCTTTCTTAGCTTAAGGAATTAACCAGTGTTCACCTTTTCTCTTTTTCTTTCTGAGGGCCATGAAGCTCAGAAACTCCTGCTTTTTCCTGTCTAGGAAGGAATATATACCCCAGAGATAATGTTCATTCACTAACCTAGGAAAAGAATTTTTATTGCCATCCTATCTTCCCAGAGGTACTTTCACTGAAAGTTGCAGCCTCTATTTCTGTCCAACAGTCTCTCTAGGATTGTATGTCTTTTCTCTCTTGTTATGAACCTGTTCATCTCCCTTCTGTATATGTGTTTTTTAATGCCCAACTGGGAAGTGGGTTTTACTCTTAGGAATTGTTAAAGCTAAGTTCCTAATGTAAAGTTGTTCTCTGATGGAACTAATTCCCAATTTGATGAGCAATTGCATACTTGCCTGCTAGCTACAATTTCCATATATGACTAATGCCTATTTTAATTCCATTTTTTTAACCTTCCCTGTGATTTCATCATTGTAGGGTGTCTCAAGTGAAGAATTTCCTTTATCAGTGTAGATTATTACTTGCTTTGCATCTCATAGTCTTAAACCATTTCCTGGAGCACTAAGAGCTTAGGTGACTTACTTTGTCACTTAATAGCGCTGCTACTGTTATGAGTAGAGCATGAACTCAGGTCTTCCTAAATCTACAGTCAGTGCTCAGTGCACTATACCTTGCTGTTTCTTATGTGGTAAGTGCACTACTTTCAGTGCACCTGGCCTCAGATGCTTATTCACTCTCTGGCATGCAACAAGTCAGCTCAGTTCCCTGGGCCTTAGCTTCCTCAGCCTAAACATGAGCAGTTTGGACTAGATGGCCTTCCAATTCTATATCTATGATCCTTTGATCTTCCCTACATATTCACAGTTCTTAGAGCAAAGAATGAATCAAGGCCTGAGCTCACATGTTTGTGAATATTGATTTTAATTTTGTATGCTTAATAAATGGAACCTCACAATTTCAAAGAAAGAGCCATGAGAGAGTGAACAGTTGGTTATTATCTACCAAGGAATATGGCCAAAGCCAAAAGATCTAAAATTCATGAAATTCTTGGAACATGTATAGAAGAAGAGCATGTCCATGGGAGAATTTACAATAACAGTTCCTTGAGAGAAGGGATTTAGTTACTGAAAGTCATATTGGATTTCATTATATGATTGTCTTACCTATAATGTAATTACATGTGATGGCCAGAGGGTAGTATTATAGGGAGGCTCCAGTGAGGTTAACTTTAAGGGAGAGGGTGGCATGAGAAGCTGTGAAGGATAAAAATATTTGAAGCTTTGGACTCATTGAACTGGAGTTACCAAAATAACTTTTTGTTGTAGTTGATGTTTATTGTCTGCTTTAGAAATTTTGGACAGGAATACAAGGTACCAAGAACAAAGCAATTCCTGTCTCATGAATTTCCTGCCTTGCCTTGTGGCTCAAATGAACAATCATACAGGCTTGCTCAAGGATTTTAGGATGCAAGGTTAACCACTGAGTAGAAATTCAAACTATGTTTTGAAGTACACCCCATTGCTTATTATACTTGCTCACAAACAAAAAAGCAAAAAAAAAAAAACAAAACTTAGGAAACATGATGGATTTTGTTATGTCTGTAGCAGTTGATGCTAAACTCGAATACCTTTAGTGTTAAGAGTAGAATACTATATTTTCCTTTCCCACAAATGCTGTGACTTTCTTGAAATAATTCCATTTTTATATATTCTAATGAAAGAAAAACCTGACCTTGGGACATCTTCCTGTGAATTTATTTTTATATGAAAATTTTCAACATGCCATCAGCTAAAGAAGTGCCAGTAGAGCAAGATCTCATATTTCTGTTTGCATATGATTAGTCTAGATTACCTTCTCCTAGAATTCATTGGGAGATATCTGGTATAGCAACAGTAATGATCATAATTTACATTGGTATAGCATTTCACTTTTCAAAGCATGTTCATGTATTGTATCTAATTTGGTCCTTACAATAGCCCTGTCATGTAATCATGTCAAGTATTGTTACCCTCATTTTACAGATAAGAGAACTGAGTGCTGGATTGGACATTAGAGAAACTAGCTTCAAATCTGTCACTCACTACCTGTGTGACCTTTGGCAAATAGTTTATCCTCTTTTAGCCTCATTTTTCCCTTGTAAAGTAAAGAAGTTGGATTACATGACTTCTGTTTCCTTCCAGTTTTAAATGTATGCAGGGCAAAGAAAGACGAGCCTAAAGGAATCAGTCTTAATAGTAGAAATGCAGATATTGTGTCATCTGTGTTTGCAGTCGTTGCTTCTCAGGACTTGCAAATTATTCATATAGGTCATTGACAATTCTTTGTATTGTAAGACTATTGCCATCTCTACACCTCTGCCCCCAGAATCCATGATTTGAGCTAGCAAACATTAGGGAGAATAGAGACTAGGGGGGAAAAAGGGAAAGGCAGTGAAGTTTAGTAGAAACACTGGAATTAAAATGTGTAAATCTGAATTCTATACTCTCCTCTTAATACCTATGTAACACTGTAGGCAAGTCACTTCCTTTCTCAGGGTCTCAGTTTAATCATCTGTAAAAGGAAGGGGTAAGACTAGATGATTTCTCTTTCCTTTGAGTCCTAACTCTGCTCTACAGCTGCTATTCATTGCTCCTAGTTCTGCCCCTTGGGGGTCAAGCATGAGGAGTTCGATTAGTCTTTCACATGATAGCTCTTCATACATAAATGAAGACAGCTGTTATTCACCCACTCTCCCTTGAGTCTCTTTTCTGAAGGCTAAACCCATCCTGGTTCATTCAGCTGATTCCTATATGGCGTGGACACAATACCCCAGGTGAGGTCTGACTAGAGCTAAGTAAATTAGGACTAGTACCTCTCCATTGCTGGACACTCTGCCTCTCTTAATGTAGCCTTAGTTTCCATTAGCTTCTTGTGGCAACCATATCACATTGTTGACTCATATTAAGCATTCAGTAAGACAAAAGGCAGATAAGTTTTCAGATGAACTGTAGTTCAGTCATGCCTTCTGCATCTTCTGGTAAAATTAAATTTTGAACCCAAGTATAAGACTTTGACTATTAAATTTTGCTATCTTAGTCAATTGAAATGTTTTTCTATATGGACTCCCTTATCCATCATGTTAGGTACATCTATATACTTTTTTTCATATGAAGATATAATAACCTTGCAATCTATGCCTTTATCCAGATCACTTGAAAAAATGATAAATAGCTGAGGTTGAAGAACAAAGTCATGTGGCATGTCACTAGAAATCTTCTTCAAGATAGACATCAATTCATTAATGACTATTTTTGATTTTAGATAATTAACCAATTCCAGATCTCCCTCACTGTGACATCATCTAGCCACATGCTGCTATTTTGTCCAAAAGAATGACATAATAGATATGAAGTTTCAGATTATGTAATCAACAAGATGGATAGTTTCTTTAACATTTCAGATATTTTTTCTAATTCCCTCTAATTCTAAATAAAATGAAATAAAGTGAAACCTAAAAGAGTAATTATGAACAAGAGGCAGAGCAGTTATAGTTGAATCCAGAAGAAAAGAAAGTTAATAGCCTTATGCATTAACAGTAGGCAACACTAATTTATAACATGTTCATTCATAAACTCTTCCCTTCTTGCCTTCATAACCTTTCAAGGTTCATAAACTGAGCCATGTGCTTGTATTTTGGGAGCCACTTATGGATTTCTTCTGCTGTAGACACTGCTGTTGAATCCTCCATTTTCTTATTGCAACAGATAGCTGACATCAATACTATCAAGGCATGGGAGATGAAGTATAAGGTATGGTGCAGGCAATGTGCTTCTCTGCCTGTGGTAGCCTTCAGCCTAGGGAAAACCAAGGGGCAGAAATTTTGCCTTGAATGTCCTCTCCTGTGCTGACAAAAAGCAACAGATATTGATTTGGTTGAATCAGGGAACTAAATCAGAGGTGTTAAACTCTTAACCTGGGCCACATATGGCCCACAAAACTTCTGAGTGTGGCCTAAACCAGATTAAAATAAAATTGGGAAAGGTTTGACCAAATAAGCAAAAATACATGCATACATACAACACAGATAATGTCAATTAGTGGTTTTCTAGGTCAATGGAGGGCCCACAGTGCTTTGTTTCTATCTGAGTTTTATATCACTGAATTAAAGAATAGAGGGAACTGGCAAAAGGGGTTCACCATCATGGCTGCATTCAGCTTGAGGGAAAGAGGACTGGAATCTATATGAGTTCAGTCCTTTACTGTCCCAAAGTTCTTGTACTTAGGGAAGAGACCTGGGCCAGTGAAAAATACATTGTTCAATGTCATCCTTGTGGTCTCTCCCTGGGGATAAAATCTACCATCAAAGTGTGAGGAGTCACCAGGTGAGCAACAGAAGAATGCATGAAGAAAAAAAGCTAAAAGCATCCAAGATTTCAAGAGGAAGGAAATTCAGTTCAAAACCACAAAGATGAATGAACAGACACTAATGTTAAAAGGGAAGATGAGAACCAGAATATCCAAAGGATTATAAACCTCTTTAAATAAATCTTTCAAGAAAAGGAAATTGTACTAACACTTGATGAAATATGGAACCTTGTGGATTTCCAAGACATTCTGAACCTGTAGAGATCAGTATGAATATCATCAGGCTGTTCCACCATGTTTCAGGAGAGAAAGCAGAAGACAATAGAAAGGAAGAAATTTATGGCATGTACAGCAAATAAAATTAGGATAGGCAGCCTTCAATACATGATCTCAAGTCTTTCCAAAGAAGTAAAAGAGAGAAAAATAGTTTGGGAAGACATAGTAGAAATGAAGGATTATCTGGAGGAAGAAAAGAAAAAGTGCAAAAAGAACACATGATCTCTATGCAGACAAAAACCATCGATCTTTAGGTCAGGATGCATAGAAACAACCTAAGTATCATAGACTTCCCAGAAGAAAGTGAGAGATCAAAAAACCCTAACATCTTAATTCAAGAATTGATATGACAAATTTGCCCAGAACTTCAGAATTTAGGAAACGAAGTACAAATTAAAATAATTCACAGATTGCCTCCAGGAAAAAAGTAAATAACTTACATGTAAAACTCCAAGAGGGCTGAGGGGTTTAATGTAAGTCACAGTAATATATAGTAAGTTCTATAAGGAATAGGGAGAAAACCCTTTAAATATGAAGGAAAGGAAATTTTAATTCCTGATGCAGCCCAAAATGACATACTTTGCAATCCTGAGCCTAATCTTCAATGAAATTATATGGATACATAGTAAAAGAGACATTTGAAGCATGCCTTCAAAACAAAAGGGATGAGTAGATTGATTTGAAAACATAAACAACAAAAGCATAGGATGCTCAATACAACTACTGAGGAAAGAATAAATAACAAAGTAAATTACATCATCTCTAGAGAATATTGAAAGAAAAATATAACAAAAAATCTATTGAGCTAAAAAAAATAAAATCAATCATCCCAGAAGAACCATTAAGAGATTATTTCTTAAAGTTCCCAAGGAAATAAAAATAAAAATGAGATTTAAAGAAGCAAGAGAAGTGCTGGTGGAGGAATAGACCTGAATAAAACCATGGACTAAACCCAGCAACCTTCCCCCATAGGTGAATAGATGTATTTTCTGAGATTAATAGCAAAATGGGAAAGCACATACAATGAAAGAGGAAAGATGGAGGATAGAGGAGAATGCTTGATGTACTTTAATCAAGTCCATAGGTAAACAACAACAAAAAAAAAGAAAGATAACTCCTGTAGTCTCTCAGCAAGAAGATGGGCTGTGGGACAAGGGGATAGATAAACTACTGGCTGATTAAGGAGAAGAGAGCAATGAATAAAATCAACTATGTTAAAAAAAACCCAACAAGGTGAAATCACAACAAACCCAAGAGAAATAAAAAAGAATGATCAGAGTACACTATGTGTAGTTAGTTATATGTCAACAAAACTAAGAATGCAAAAGAGAATTACCTTTAAAAATCCAAAACACTAAAACTAACAGAATACCACACAGAAATATTAAATAACCCATTCTCAGAAAAGCAAATAGAACTAATTCATAAGAACTACAAAAGAAAATAAAAACTCATGGTCCTAATGCATTTACCAGAAAATTTTTTATCAAACTTTAAAGAGAATATCACATAATTTTTCTCCCAAAATTTAGAACGAAAGCCCTCCATTGAACTGCTTTTGTAAGACATATATAATTCTAATTCCTAAGCCAGGGAAGCAAAATCTTAGAGGCCATGATAGAGGAGTGAATCTCATTCATAATAAGTAGAAAATGCATGAAGTGTCTGGAAATCAACCTACCAAAGCACCCAAAAGAGATATAGGTTCAATTACAAAATGATCATTAAAGAAATAAAGACCAATTTAAATAACTGGAGGAATATTCATTGCTCATAGCTGGGCTGTACCAATATACAAAAACTGACAATGTTAAAGCACATTTACATGTTTAATGCTAAATCAATAAATTGCCACAGACATACTTTGTACAATTTGATAAAAAAACAGCAAAATTCATTTGAAAAAGAAATCATCTAGCATATGAAGGGGAATGATGATAACAGGAAGAGATTAAGGGAGAATGGCACCTCCAGACCTCAAACTATAGTATAACATCAGTCATCAAAACTATCAGGCCTTGGTTAAAAATAGAGATGGAAGGAGCAGGTAGGTGGCACAGTAGATAGAGAACTGGCCCTGGAGTCAGGAGGACCTGAGTTCAAATCCAGTCTCAGACACATAATGCTTACTAGCTGTGTGACCTGAGTAAGTCACTTAACCCCATTGCCTAGCCCTCCCCCCCCCAAATAGAGATGGAACAGATTAGACAAGGGAGAATCAGAGACTGTAGAAGTCAATAACCCTAGTATTTGATAAGGTAAAAAACAGAAAATGCCTAGGAAAAAAACTCCTTATTTGATAAAAATTGCTTGGAAAACTGGAAAACAGTCTGGTGGAAATTAAGATTAGACCAACACCTTACACCATATTTTGTAAGACATTCCAAATTGATATATGACCTAAATATTAAAGATTATACTATTAAAAAAATAGAACACATACCTCTCACAGCTATGGGTAGGAAATGTCATCTTAACCAAACGAGATAGAGGCAATTACAAAAGAAAATAGATAACTGATTACTTGAAATTGGCTGCTTAACAGACAAAATTAATGCACCTATGGTAAGAAGGAAAGAGGATGAAAGAGAAAAATATCTTTGTTATCAAATTTCTCTGATAAGGGTTGGGCATCCAAAATAAACAATTAGGAAATATATATGACTAATAGCCATTCCTCAATAGATAAGTTTTCAAAGGAGATGAATAAATGCAAGAAGAATTCTCAGAAGAATAGCAATCATATGAAAGAATGTTCCAAATCACTAATAATAGAAGAAATGCAAATCAACATAACTCTAAGGTTTTACCTCACACCCTGGATATTGCCAATGTAGAATTATTATTTTTTTTGCTTTACTATGCATTTATTTGTTATGAAGGCTAGGTTTTATTTTCTTTTTCATGAGGAGGGGTTGTGGAAGTAAAGAGCTAAAATAGATTTTAATTGAAAAAAATATTTAAAAAGAAAAAAATAAGTACAAAGTGCAAAAAATATTGGGAGATCAATTTACCAAAACATATTCAATACTTTTATGGATTCAAGTATAAAGTTATCTTTAAAGAAATAATGAAAAACATAAACAGAGGAATATTTAGTTCTCATGGTTGAACTGCACCAATATAATAAAAGTGACACTACTACAAAAGTTACTTTATAGATTTAATGCTACTCCTGTCAAATTACAAGGAGAAACTTTACAGAGTTAGGCAAAATATTAACAAAATTCATTTGGAGGGAAAAGAGGGAGAATATTAAGGAAAATAATTTTAAAAGGCAGAAATAAATGAGAAATAGCACTTTCAGATCTTAAACTATAATAAAGCACTGATCATCCAAACCATTGTTACCGGTTAGAAATAGAAGAGTTAATCAATGGGACAAACTAGGGAGAATAAAAAAATAAGAAAATGAAATGACCAAGTATTTGATAAATCTGAAAACATAAATTAATTAAAAAATAGCTCCCTTTCTGATAAGAAATACTGGAGAAACTGGAAAGCTGTCTGGCAGAAGTTAGGCTTAGACCAATATCTCATGCCATATTTCACAGTTAGGTAGTATAATGGATAGAGCTTTGGGCCTGAAGTAGGGAATAAATGAGTTCAAATTTGGCCTTACATACTTACTAGCTGGGTCATCCTAGGCAAGTCAATTAATGTTTGTTTGCCTCAGTTTTCTCAGCTGGAAAATGGGGATAATAGGTTGTTGTGATGATCAAGTGTGTTATTGGTAAAGTGCTTAACAGTGCCTGGCACATAGTAAGTGCTAAATAAATACTTGTTTCATTCCCTCTTTCCTTCCTTCCTTCCCTCCTCCCTTCTCTCCTTTCTCCCTTCTTCCTTTCCTCCCTTCCTTCCACAATAAAAACAAAATGAATATGCAACCTAAACATTTAAAAAATTGGAAGAGAAACAGATCATATACCTTTTTCAACTTTGAGTAGAAACTTAATTCATAACCAAGTAAGCAATAGAGGTGATTTTAAAAAGATAAAATAGATACTTTTGATTACATAAAATTGAAAATATTTCATACGAAATTAATCTATATAGAAATGAAAGGGAAGTCATCAATGAGTCTGTGGGGGAGTCTTCACATAAACTCTCATAAACATTTGGTATCCAAGATACACCAACAAAAACATATAAGATCAAAAGTCGTTATTCTATAGAGAAGCAGTCAAAGGATATGAACAAGCAGTTCTCAAAAATAGAATTTTCAACTATTAACGGTCATATGAAAGAATGCTACAAATCACTTCTAAGAAAAATGCACATATCAAATTGTCAAAGATGACAAAAGATGGGAAGAATTTATGTTGGAGGAGTTGTAGAAAGGCACACTAATCAATTTTTAGTGCTGAAACTTTGAATTGGTGCAACTTCTGTGGAATCTATTTGGAATTATGCAAATAAAGTAGGAAGAATATTGATGGAAATGTAGGTGAAAAAGGAATAAAATCTGTTTAAAATAATCATATGAAAGACTTCACCAAATGCTTGTCTGAAGTCTAGTTAAATTATGTCCATAGACTTCTGATCTAACAGCTTAGTATCCCTATCAACAAATAAATTGAGGTTAGTTTGATACAAACTAACTTGAAGTTATGCTGGTTCTCTCAGGTCATTGTTTCCTTTTTTCTAGGTGATCACTATCTCTCTCTCTCTCTCTCTCTTTTTAATATTAATTTATTTTTAGTTTTGACCATTCACTTTCATAAGCTTTTGAGTTTTAAATTTTCTCCCCCTTCCTCCCCAAGATGGTGTGCAATCTGATATAGGCCCTACATATACATTCCTATTAAACATTTTCACATTAGTCATGTTGTAAAGAAGAATTAGAACCAATAGGAGGAACCACAAGAAAGAAGAAACAAAACAAAAAAAGACAGCAAATAATATTCATTGATCTGCATTCAAACCCCATAGTTCTTTCTCTGAATATGGATAATATTTTCCATCATGAGACTTTTGGAGATGTCTTAGATCCTTGCGTTACTGAGAAGAGCTAAGTCTTTCAAAGTTAGTCATTGCACACATGGATGTTACTGTGTACAATGTTCTCCTGGTTCTGCTCATTTCACTCAGCATCAGTCCACACAAGTCTTTCTAGGTTTTTATGGAGTCCACTTGCTCATCGTTTCTTATAGCACAATAGTATAGCATTACATTCATACACCACAACTTGTTCAGCCATTCCCCAATTGATAGGCATCCCCTCAATTTCCAATTCTTTGCCATGTAATCACCATCTCTTTAGAAATATAGCCTAGAATTTTACCAGGTATTGAATTCAAGCTCACCTATATGGCCTATCATTTGCAAATTCAGCCAGGTTTTTAGTTGATTCTCTAGTATTCTCTAAATATACCATCATATTATCTGCAAAGAATATTTTTGCTTGTTTTATTTTTCAATTTCTTTTTTTGTCTTTTTGCTATAGCTAGCATATCTAGTATAATATTGAATAATATTGGACATCCTTGTTTCACCCCTGATCTTAATGAGAAAGCTTCAAATTTATCCCTGTTACAGATAATTCTTGCTATTGCTTTCAGTTAGCTATTATTTATTATTTTAAGGAAAACTCCATTTATTCCTAAAATTTCTAGTGGTTTTAATAGGAATGAGTGTTGTATTTGGTCTAAGCTTATACTACATCTGTTGAATCTTGATTTTTGTTAGCTTTGCTACTGATATGGTCAATCAAATAAAATAATAAATAAATAAATAAAATGACAAGTCATTTAACCCTCTTTGCCTCAGTTCCTCATCTGTGAAATGATCTGGAAAAGGAAATGGCAAATCATTCCAGTATCTCTTCCAAGAAAACCTCAAATTAGGTCACAAAGAGTTAGAAATGACTGAAAAATAACTGAATAACTATTGTCTTACTCTTCTGTGCACTTGTATTTTTAGGGCAGCTAGATGGTACTGTAGATAGAGTGCTAGGCCTGGAGTCAGGAAGACTCATCATTGTTGGTTGCTGTGTGACCCTTGGCAAGTCACTTAAATCTGTTTGCCTTGGTTTCTCATCTGTAAAATGAGCTGGAGAAGGAAATGGTAAACCACTAAAAGAGAATCTTTGCCAATAAAACCCCAAATTTGGTCACAAAGAGTTGAACATGACTAAAAAATGACTGAACAACAGTAAAAATTAAAAAGTAAGAGAGCAAGAGGGAGGACTGAACCTGAATGCCTGAGAATGCAGGGCATGTTTCAGTAGGGAGAGAATAGTCTAGTTTGACCAAACTGTAGAATGTAGGAAGGTAGGTATGGGGAGATTTTGTCTGCAATGAAGTGAACTAGGAAAGGATTAATTACTAACATTTCCAAAGAAATATTCATTTCTTCTTTATCACCTATATTATCTTTGGAAAATAGTTGGGGTATTTTAATGACTATCACCTCTCTGCTGATTATTTCAAAACCTATATATTTGGGGATTATATTTCTAATTCAGTAGAATTTTCCAGAGTTTAGGCCATCTGTAGAAAGTTTATAGTCTTCAGTATCCTGACCTCTATACTGAGCTCCTGATCCGTATCTTCTACCTATTGAGCAAGTCTAATTGAAGATTCCCTTGGCACATCAAGCTAGTCCTTTTCATAACTGAGTTGTTTGTCTTCTTAAACTGGCCTTCTGTCTTGATTTCCATGTTTCCATGAACATTATCATCATTTTCCTTGTCACTAGTTCTAAGCCTTGGAGTCATCTTTCATTGTCCTAGTCTTCTATATCTCACAGCCAATCACCTGTTGGGTCTTCTTCTGTCAGGTCTTTTTCACTCATTTTTTCCTTTTCATTCTGTTGCTATCAACCTAGCTCATAACCTCATGGCAGCCCTTGTGCCAGGCAGTCCTAATTAAAGTTTTCTCCCTACAGCATTGTTCTTTTCCAATCTGTTACATACAGGCACTCAGAGATTTGATTTCCTAAGCCCCTACTTTAGTTATATTGCAACATTCCACTTTGTCAGAAATTATCATGATTCCCTATTGCTGCTCACAAGTGGTGGTCCTTCCCTAGTCTGAATTCATGGCCTTCCATAATCTGGCCCTAGACAACCATATATTTCTAATGTGCTCCCACTGTCTAAGCCAAGTAGATAAATTCATTAGTGTACTTTTTTTTCCTGCTTCTACACATTTGATTATATTGTTCTTCTTAGCAGAAATATATATTCCCAAAACTTTTCCGCCTATTTAAACTCTATTTATTCAAGGATCTATCCAATCCCCAGCCCCTCAATGAAACACTCCCTGATCTCATTGATCTGACCTCCTTACTCTGAACTCATATCAGGGATTCATTTGCCATTGCTTTATAATTATTCATTCAGTTCTTGTGTGCATATATGTGGAGATATCCCCAAGTAGGTAGAAATCTCTTTGAGGGTAAAGGCTATGTCTTATACTTGATTAATTGATTCATCATGCCATATAAATGACTGGGTTTTATATTATCCATCTTCCTCCCACAAATTCCACATGAAAAGAATGACATTTTCAATCAAAGCTGCATAAATAAGCCTCATTCCAGTCTTATCTATGACTAATGTTTTGAGGGTGAGGAGGAATGCCCTTAATAATTTCAGTCAAATGTTTCATAATGTGACAATCAGAGAAGTTTTCTAGTCAACTATTGACTATGTTTATAATTGATGTATACATATATGGCATATCTATACATATACATACATTTTGTGGGGGATGGTTCTGTGATTTCACTAGTTTGGGAAGATTCCCTTTTCTCAGGGAGGAAACTCTTTCTAATAGTGTATATCAACAAATGTATTGCAACTAGTAGTCTTAGACAATTGCCAGGGACACTGAAAGTTTAAGTGACTTGCTCGGGTGACAAAGGTAGTATGTGTCAGAAGCAGGTACTGAGTCAGTACTCAGGTCTTCTTGATATTAAGCCTGTCCATTATTCCATACTACCTCTCATATATCTGGATGTATGCATGTATGTGTGTGTATTTGGTATAGATGCATGTGCATATAGAGGCATATATGAATACATACACATACATGCATATACACATATGTGCACATATACATACACTGTATATGTGCATACACATGCATTATATTCATATACATGTATACACACATGCATACATATAATAGGCATGGGACTGACATTTTTGTATAGTGGTTCCTAGGTAAGTCTTGGAATCCGGAAGACCCAGGTTCAAGTTGATCTCTGACACATACCAACTTTGTCACTATGGTCAAATCATTTTCTCTCTCAGAATCTCTCATGCAACTCTTTAAGAATAATGATTTATAAGAGTTTGCCATCTGCATTAGTGAAATGAGTATTTGTGGTGGGAATGCCCCATACTTATGAAAACATGGTCCTGGACCAAAATAAAATACATATACATACATCCCCCCCCCCACCCCCATGTACCTTACCCTCCACGTAACAATCATTCAGACACACTGACACTAATTCTTTTTGGCAGTGGTCATCCTTTTGTACTTCTTTTTGTTAAAATTGAGTTTTTCATAGGAAAAGTGCTGGTGATAACATGTTAGTATAGAGTACAACATTTATCTGAATAAAGAAAATATACTGGAACCCATAGAGATGTCCAAGTGGAAACGTGGGGCTAGATTTCGAAAGGGAAGACAGTAGAAGAAAATATTTGGGAGTCACCTTCCTAAAGGTGTTTAAACTCCTAGAAAATAAAATGTACACATATCAAATCAGTAAAGAAAAGAAAATACAATTCCTCATAGATAGTCATTCTTAATATATTTTGAGATGTAAGAAAAATAGCATGACAGCAGTCAAACATTTTATAATTTGGGATGCCTTATGGATGGTTAATTTAACAGCACATTCCGTATATTTTATATTTATGTTTATAAAATATTTTGTATGTATATACATCTTTCCTCTCCTTTTCCCTTTCCATTTTCCTCCTCCTTTCCTCTCCAGTCTCTGTGTGTGTGTGTGTATATACATATACATATACATATACACATACACATACATATACATATACACATACATATACATATACATGTATACACACACATATACACACACGTGTGTGTGCATATGTAGCAATGTATATATTCACACACATGTTGGTACATATATACACATGCACACATATACCTACATAAGCATACATGCATATTTGTGTGTATATGCATACACAAATATGTATGTGTGTATATATACAGAGAGAGGGAGGAGGGGATGGAAAGAGAGAGGGAGAGGATTGGCAGTGTTGCATAGTGGATAAAGAGCTGGCCCCAGGGTCAGGAAGAACTAGGTTCAAGGCTTACTTTTGACCTACATTGTGTGACCCTGAGAAAGTCACTTAACTTTTTGGTACCTTAAACAATCCTCTAAGACTATAAATTTCTGAGAAGGTACCAACCTACTTTGGTAGAGGGATTTTTCTTCATGAAAGAGAAAACTCTCTGTTCCCTCACCCCTTCTCTTTCCCCTCCTCCTTCCTTTCCCTCTCCAGCTCCCCATCTATCTTCCTCTTCTCTCTCTTCTTTTTTTCCCTTTCCCTTCCTTTATCCTTCTCTCAAACCTCTCTATTACATATATGTATCTCATCTATTAATGTATAAGTAATTATTAAATTCATTTAAAGATACGACACATATATAGTATATATAATATTAATATATAATATTATATACAAAATGTATTTGTTCATTATTCACTCATTGACAATAGCAGTACCCGAGAACATCTAGACATGCAGAAACTATTTTTCCTATTCTTTTGTTTTGACTCATTTGTTATTGAGAGGTATTCACTATTCCCATACTACATATATTTAGTTAACTACATGGCGCTTGGCACTTGCCAGCACACAGTCACCTTTTCTCTCATGTTGTTAGAGGGGATTGCTTTGAAGGTCTAGAGTCTTTGATCCTACACTTAGGTGGGAACTGTGAGGGTTTTGAAATAGAAACAGGTAGAGCATTGAGTGCCTTTCATCCAAAGGTATGTGTAGTCACATATCCTCAAGCACATTTGCATTCATATGTGCAAAATGTGTCTTAGGAGAAAACAACAACAAAAAAATGACAAGAAAGTATATAAGAAGCCCTACACCAACTCCTTTCTTTGTGAGTCACCTCACAATTCAAACCTTTGATCAAACATAAGATAGTCATGAATTATTTTTAATCTCAAAGGGTCAGTTTCTCATGCCATGTAACTCCCTACAGATTTGCATAGATTGAGAGAAATTGTCCCCAAAAGAATAAGATAGAGAATGAGAACTGTGTGTTCTTTTCTGGAAATCTGGAGGAGGCATATATTATGCACACTGACAAAAGATACAGTAAAAAGAATATTGTTATATTAGAGAAACAGAGTAAAAAATTGGCCCTTGCCGAGTAGTCTGTCCAACTATGGTAGTCTCCAACTGGGAAGTCACCCCAATTCTGCAAAATGATAAAGGTGGTGTTGGTGTTTCCTTACACCATTTTTCAAGTGGCATAGGTGCTGTTCCTAGTTCTTCCCTTGCTCTATGCTATATCTAGCAATCCTGACATGGTTCTTCAGCCTTAGTTGCTGTCACTGAAAGGTGCAGCTAGTAATGGAAATTCTTGGGTGGAAATACCCTGCGTGGATGACAAATTAGTAATATGATCATGTTAGCACATATGTGGTAGGTTTTCTTGGTACCCAGGTATGCTAAATGGTGACATTTTTCCTCCAGACTTTTCCCTCCAGGTTCAATTTTTCTTCCAAGTTCCGGGCTCACCTTTCTAACTACCTCTACTCTGATGCCCTTCCAGTGCTCTTTATTCAACACATCCAAACCAAACACCATTTCCCTGCCCACAGACCGACTCTTCCCCCTGACTTCCTGTTTCTGTTAGAAGCATCATCATTCTTCTAATCACCTACTTGTGGTTGTTCTTCTGTGGTTTCAGTCGTGTCCCACTCTTCACGACCCCTTTTGGGGTTTTCTTGGCAGAGATACTGGAGTGGTTTGCCATTTCCTTCTTCAACTCAATTAACAGATGAGGAAACTGAGGCAAATAGGGTTACGTGACTTCCATGGGGCTGCACATCTATTAAGTGTCTCATTTGAACTCAGTTCTTCCTGCCTCCAGTCCTGCCACTCCATCCACTATGCCACCCAGCTGTCCATTACATACCTGATACTTCATTTATCCCTGAATTGTCCCGGTCCTTTGCTTCTCAGTAGCCAACCTCTGAGTACTATCGGTTCTGTTTCTATAATATGCCTTATATCTTCTTCTTTTCATTCCCACTGCCACCACAGTAAACTAGGTCTTTATTGTCTCTCACCTTTACTGTTATAATAGCTTCCCCATGTCCATTCTCTCTTATCTTCAATCCATCCCATATATGGATGGGCAGATTATTTTTATTAACTGTAATTATACTGCTCTAGTAATATTAAAAAATCTTCCATGGCCCACCCAAAAACAACAACAACAACCCACAGCAACTTTATCTTTTGTTATTATACAAATACTTCATGAATTTACCAAATAGAAGCTATTTGCCTTTTCTTAGACAAGGTCGCTATGCTTTGCTTATCGTATTTTTTCTACTTGGAATGCCTTTGCTTCTATTTTTTCATTGGTAGAAACTCTACTCGTTCTTCTAGGCCCAAATCTAAACCTCCCTAAAGCTTGAAGCCCACCCTGATTATTGCAATCAGAAGACATGTCATCCTCTTTTGAACTTACTTTTGTTCATGCTTCTCTTATGAAAGACCCCATTCTGCTGTGAATCATTAATATTTTGTTATATATTATATTTTATATAATAATTAAATTATCCTATCATTTGCATAAATGTCTTAGGTCTCCTTATAAATTTTAAGTTCCTTGAGGACAGGAGATACCCTAATCATTTCTGTAATTAGAAAATCATTTAGGATCTGAATATGGAAGGGACCTTAGCTGTCATCTGATCTAACCCTTTCATTTTATAGATGTGACAACTGAGGTCCAGAGAGGGGAAGTTTCTTGTCCAAAGCCCCAAAGGTAGCACATGCTGAAGCTGGTATTTGAAACTTGCTTTATGGACTCCAGTCTTCTTTCCACACTGCCTACCATCAGTCACCTCATTGCCTCACCCAGTACAATGCACATATTTGGCACTCAGTAAGGATTTATTGAATTAAAAGATTTAGATACTTGATGCTGAAATGCCTCTGCTGAAAAGAATGAGGCAGTAAGATGATTGCTAGGCAATATTACTTTTTAAAAAACATGAAACTTTACATATTATGTAGCAGGCCATCATTTATAAAAACTTATATATATATATATAGTACATGTTCATATAATGTTCTTACCTTATGATATTAATACATTTTTAGAAAAGCCTTTTCTGACAAGCGGTATTAGGGAATGTTGGGTAAACCCTATGTTAACAGAGTTCTTGGGTGTTTTCTTTGGAGAATAGCTTTTTCTTTGTGATCTGGCTTCTTAGTGAAATTTTGTCTACTTAATTTCATGTCACTGTTCTGTCATGGAAGACATCTGTGGGAATATGAAGATATAAGGGATTTGAATGGGAGATAGATTGATTTTAGGGGAGAAATCATAAATAAAAATCAGTGTTATTAATTCAGCACCCATTGAGTGTTTGACATTGTCCCAAGTCACTGGGAAGTTACTGAAAATTCACATGGTATGTTCCTTGATCTTTAAGAACTCAAGCTCTGAAAGGCTATACAAGGGGTGGGAAACCTGCAGCCTTGAGCCACACGTGGCCTTCTAGAACCTCAAGTGCGGCCCTTTGGCTGAATCCAAACTTCACAGAACAAATTCCCTTAGTAAATGAATTTGTTCTGTAAAACTTAGACTTAGCCAAAAGGCTGTACCCAGGGACCTAGAAGGCCACATGTGGCCTCGAGACTGCAGGTTCCCCACCCCTAGGCTATATACATACACATTTATTTAATTTTTGAGATGCTAAATAATCTTTAAATCTGACACCAATAATTAGAGTTAAAGTTGGAATCATGCTGATCCTTAGGAGGGACTCCTATCCTTGAAGTTAACAATATTAAGGAGCTTCTGACTCTCCATTTTTCTGTCTTCTCTTCTAAAAACTTTCTATCTGAGAATGTACTTCAACAATATATGTGACATTGGGGCCGCTAGGTGGTGCAGTGAATAGAGTTCTGGCCTTGGAGTCAGCAGGACCCAAGTTCAAATCCAGCCTCCGACACTTAACACTTACTAGCTGTGTGACCCTGGGGAAATCACTTAACCCTGATTGCCTCACCAAAAAAAGAAAAAAACCAAAACCAATATATACGACACTTTCATGGATCTGTCTTCCTTCTCTGCTTCTGGAGGTTTCAATTGCAGGACAAGGAAAAATAGCTCCTTGAAGAATTAAATGATCTCTCATCTCCCAAGGAGGCACTCTCTAGCGGCCCAGGCTTTTTATACATTGTAGGTATCACATAGCTTAAGAGCATTGCCATTGTTGTTGTTCAGTCGTTTCAGCCGTGTTTGACTCTTCATGACCCCATATGGTGTTTTCTTGGCAAAGACACTGCAGTAGTTTGCCATTTCTTCCTCCAACTCATTTCTCCAACTCGTCTTTCTCCAACAGATGAGGAAACTGAGGCAAACAAGGTTAAGTGACTTGCTTATGGTCACATAGCTAGTAAGGATCTGAGGCCAGATTTGAACTCAGGAAAATGAGACTTCTGACTTCTGGCCTGGCACTCTATCCACTGTACCACCTTGCTGCCCAAAGGAGTAATAATACCACTTTTAACCCCTTTCTCTTCTCCCTTACCCAGAGAGGGGTAAGTGCAAATACATCCAGCACAGGAATGAATCACCAAGGCAAATAAAAGAACTCCTTTCCTGATAGAAAGACCTATGCAAAATCTTGACCGACAGCTACCTGTTTGGGAGTATTTGGGAAACTTTTGGAAGAAGAATGGCTAGTCAAGGCTAACTATGTACCTGGCACTGTGTCAAATGCTGCTTTTGCAGAAAATGGCAAACATATGGTCTTGACTCTCAAAGAGCTCTCAGTTTTAGTGGGGCAGACAAAATACCACACACAAAATTACATCTAAAAATATACAATGGAAATGGAAAGTAATCTTAGAGGAGAGTGTTCTCATTTGCCTCTAGACCTCTATTCCAACCAGTGTGTACCTTTCACTCTGTTGTCCTTGTCTACTTATTCCCTTAAGCCAACAGAACGACCTCTTTGTGAACTATTTGCTTGAATTTCTTCAAGTACCTGCCTACTGAATTCCATTTCCTTCACGTTGGAATTTCGCTTTTCTCAAAATTTCAATATGATAGAATTTTAGAATTTGAAGGAACCTCAGAGGTCACTTAGCATGACCTTTATGTGAACCATAATCCTTTCTGTAATATATTAGAAAAGTAGGCATCTACCCTTTGCTTGAAAAATTCCAGTGTGGGGGAACCCCAATCTCCTTAGGTAGCCCATTCCACTTTTGGATAACTCTAATTGTTAGGAAGTTTGTCCTGAAACCAAGTCAACAGTTGCCTCTTTCCAACCTTCCCCCTTCCTCCTTTGGGGCTAAATGTAGTTTTGCCCTCTGAGGCCAAATGAAATAAATCAAATTTTCATCATGAAAGTCTTTCAATCTTTGAAGGCAGCTCTCCTGTTCCTCCAGGCTTCCCTTATTCTGCCTAAGCATCCTCAGTTCCTTCAGTCATAATTCAAGTCCTTCATCATTCTAATTTCCTTCCTCTGGACATTTTAGCTTACCAACGTTCTCCCTAAAGCATGGTTCCCAGAAATGATCACATTATTCTAGGTGTCATTTGGCTGGTACAGAATAGTCAGAAGGACTACCCTTTCCTTATTCCTGGAAGCTATGCATGCCTCTCAATTTAACTAAAGATGAAGAGAGGCATAATTTCCTGTTCCCTTCTTTTAAAGACAGGGCTTTCCCTTTCCCCACTTGGCACAGTTTCCTTCCCTGGGAAAATTCCTCTGCCTGTCTAAGGATGGAGATCAGCTCATACACAAAGAACCTTTATCTTTTAAATGTCTTGTGCCTTGTACCAGGAGTCTTGGCTTATGTCTGCTGCTTTACTCCCTGTTTGGGCTTTCTTTATTCTGAAGTGCTTCCTCTGTGAAAGATATGCCTCATAAAGCAGAGTTCATGAGGAAAAATCCCTCTATAGCAGAACATGCCAGCACCCAGACTTATGGCAGCATCTGGTCCCAGAGACAGGTAGTTTTAAATGGGAGGGCATCTGGGTTGGAAAAGAGTCTTTCAGACATTCTGCCAATGGATAGCTGAGGCTGCATCAGAAGGAAAGAGCTCAGAAAAGGGAAAGTCTGGTTTTGGTACTATTGTTCCTGCTCTCATCCAAGACAAGTTGGTAAACAGCTTTATTTTAGACTCACTTTCTGCATCTCTCAAAAGAATGGTTTTTACACAGAAGCTTTTGTAGTTGTGACTCCTCAGCCACCCACCCTCTTTTGTAGGTTTCCATCAAAGAAAATGCCCTCACCAGGTGGGAGCAGTAGATTCATGCTTGCTGTTCAAATGCTGTGGAGATGAATCTTAAGTCACACACACCAGCATGTTCTCAGTCATTCTATCATTTTCCCTTGATTGGAATTAACAAATCAATAAAAGTCAGGAAGATGGATGAAACACTTATTATGTACCAGGCGCTGTGCTGAGCACTTAGGACACAGATATAAGCAAGTAAGAGACTACTTTATGAGCTTATATTCTAATAAGGGAAGATAAAACATAAACAGGTACTTTGAAAACAGGGGGGAGGGGCAGCAAAAAAGTGGGGTGGAGGCTGGGACTTAGCAGGATAAGGTGAAATTTCATCTATCAGTCTATTAATATATACTGATCATGGATAATCCTAATACTAAAATTTGGGTCAGGTGGGATAGTCCTAGGGAAATCACTTAACCCTGTTTGCCTCAGTTTCTCAGTTGTAAAGTGAACTGGAGAAGGAAATGGCAGATCATTCCAGTATCTTTGCCAAGAAAATCCCAAATGGGGTCACAGAGAGTTGGATGTAACTGAAAAACTGCTTAATAATAAACAGTGAACCAGAGGTCATTAGTACTTATAAATATAAAAATGTTATAAAATATCAAGCCTATCAAGAAAGTCTTTTCTTGTTACTCCTGAAGAACTCTCTAGAATACCTAGCTGGTTTGTTCAAGTGTGTGTGTTATTTTTATTTTTTTGAAAGGCTTTTAAAAAATTCTTAACATTTTATTTTTTTTCAATTACAAGTAAAAACAATTTTTGACATTTTTTTTAATCTTGTATTTCAAATTCTTTTCCTTCCTTCCCCCCATCACCCCTCATTGAGAAGGCAAGCAATACGATATAGATTATATGTGTGCAGTCATGCAAAACATATTTCCATATTAATCATGTTATGAAAGAAAATAGACCAAAAAAGAAACAAGTAAAAAAAATGTATTCTTCAATCTGCAATCAGACTCTATCAGTTCTTTCTCTAAAGGTGAATAGCAATTTTCATCATGAATTCTTTAAAATTGTTTTGGATTTTTGTATTGCTGAGAATAACTAAGTCATTCACAGTTGACCATTGCACAAAACTGCTGTTACTGTGTACACTGTTCTCCTGGTTCTGCTCACTTCACTTTGCATCAGTTCAAGCTTTTTCAAGCATTTTCAAGTTTTTTGGAAAGCATCTTGCTCATCATTTCTTATAGCACAATAGTATTACATCACAATCATATACTACAACTTACTCAGCCATTTCCCAATTGATGGGCATCTCTTCAATTTCCAGTTCTTTACCACCACAAAAAGGGCTACTATAAATATTTTTTTTGTAGGCATAGGTCCTTTTCCTTTTTTAAAAATCTCTTTGGGTTACAGACTTAGTATCAAAACATATGCAAGGTTTTATAGCCCTTTGGGTATAGTTGCTAATACAAATTGAAAAGCAAAATAGTTTCTGGTTTAAGCTGAGTTGAAAAGTATAGAAGAGAAGATAAAGAAGTATCAATCTAGGGGGTTAGTAGAATAATACCTGAGGATAATAGTTTGCATTGGCTCTGTTTTGTTTTTCTAACCCTGCTTCCACTCACTCTGTCCCCAGTTTATTAACAATTGGGTCACCTTAATGAGAATTATATACCAAGGAAGTGAGATAGTTTACTTAAAGTATCCAATATAGTATCAGGTTTACAGCAGTCATTCAATGAATGCTTAGTTGATTTGAAGTGACCTACAAAAGACAGAGGGTGGGTCAGAGATAGGGAGAGAGAGGAAAGCAGAGGGATATGGAGAGAGGCAAAAAGAAATGGAGAAGAAATGAGGGAAGTGGGGGGAAAGACTGAGAGAGAAGCAGACAGACAGACAGAGAGAAGGACAGAGAGACGAAAAGAGACAGAGGCAGAGACAGACAGAGAGACCGAGGAAGATGATAACAGAAACACAGAAGAGGGAAGGAAGCAGATAAAGAGGGAAGGGGAGAGGGAGGAAAAGGGGGAAAGGGAGAGCAAAGGGAGAAAGGGTGAATAATTCTGAAAGTCAATGATTCTTTGTAAAGCCTTTCTACTGGTTAACAGAGAGTGCCGAGACACTTAAAACAAAGCTGACCACACACTTGCTTCAGTAGAAGATCTAATATTTCCTAGGAGACCATGAAGGATGGATTCTTTAACTGAGATCCCTTTCATAGAAAAAAAATGATTTCCCCTTCAATATCATTAAAACATACACTGTTGCCCTTTACACTAGTTTTATGATGCATGTCAGAATTTTGAATTAAATATTGTTTAGATGTGTATGTACAAAGAATGTTTTTTGTTCAAGGAGACTGAAGACGGGGGAGTGAAACACCTCTCTATAGGGGCAGCAAATCTCTATGATCAACATGAATTTAAGAGCATAGTTTTATTATGTTATCAAAATATTATGATAGGCCAAAATATTAATAGATATCAACCATTCGGTTTTAGAAAAAAGCTTGTTGGCCAGGTTAGACAGTGATTTTATTGAGATTTTTTTTTCCTTCCTTTCTTGTTTCATTCTTTGGTTGTGAGTTCGCTGACCTCACTGAGCTAAATCTAAGGTACTAGAAACTGTTTCATATGTTCCCCTCCTTATAGTCGAGGATAAAAGTACACATGCTAACTTTGCTGAGCTTTTTCATCAGCTCCTGAAGTTTCTACAAAAGCTTGCTGCTGACCAGGAAACTGGGTCATGCAATTGTTCTGCAATGAAGATGATCTTTTAAAGTACCTGAGCAGCAGACAGCCTTTAACAGGAGTCATGTGGTTCATGCTCTTCACAAATTGAGCTTCAGGCCTCAGATATTATTTCTCTTGCTTTAATAAAAAAAAGTCTTGCCTTCCTCACCCTCTGGGCCCCTAGCCCCCATTTGTCTTAGGATTTTCTGATTGATGAGCCTATTCACTTAAATGGAAAGGTTTAAAATTGCTTTAAAAATTGAACCACTCCCCCAAATCCTTTTGCAAGCAAAGAATGTCCCCCCCAAACTGTGCTAAGCTGGTAGACATCCTGCTATGTTGTCATGGGATGCATATCATTGGCGTGGCCAGGCAGTGAATGATGCCATATGACTCAAGTTGGGTAAGAACTAATCTTTTGTAGTCATTGCAGGTATTTTGCCTGCCAAGGAACCATTTAAAAAAATTCCTCAGTGCTGTAAAGAAAGTAGCTGTGGTTTTATTCTGGCCAACTCTGACAACATGGGCAAATGCAGAATGATAGAATGATTTTGGTGTAACTCATTGAATCAGAAACACTTTCACAGGCATATGAATTGTGAATCAGTGACGGGAGCTGTCACCAGCTATGCCCTTATTATTAATAGACTAAGCAGGAAAATGTGGGCAGGATCTGCAGCACATTTTCTGATAGGCCCATTTTCTCTTTCAAGATTAACTTAGAGAACAAAGGAGAAGAGGAAAGAATGGTCGAGAAAATATTCATGAGGGCATATTTTGGTTCTCGGAGAAAATCTCTGGAATCAGCAAGATCGTATAGTAGAGGATAGAGCACCAGATCTGGAATCAGGAAAGCCTGAATTCAAATCTTGCCTTGCAATAGTCTCTCTAAGTCTCAGTTGTATCATCTGTAAAATGGGGATAATAATAGTATCTACCTCATAGTGTTGTTGTAAGGATCAATTGACATAACATGTATAAGATGTTTCGCAAACCTTAGAGTGCCATAATTTTTGTTGTTTAGTCGTTTTGGTCGTGCCTGACTCTTCATGACCTCATTAGGGGTTTTCTTGGCAAGGATACTGGAGTGGTTTGCCATCTCCTTCTCCAGCTCATTTTACAGGTGAAGAAACTGAGACAGACAGGGTTGAATGACTTGTCCAGGGTCACACAGCTAGTAAGTGTCTGAGGCCAGATTTGAACTCATGAACATGAGTCTTCCTGATTCCAAGCCTAGCACTCCTATCCACTGTGCTGACCTAGCAGCCAGCTATATAGATACACTAGTCATCGCTATCATCAGTAATAATGATGATAATTGGTAGGTGAGGGATCCAATTAATTTGGAGTAGACTGAAATCTGTCAACCTGAGCAAAGATATATTGATGCTTGATTAAACTGATCTGAAAATTATCAACCCCACTTTCATATATATATATATATATATATACACACACACACACACACACACATATATGCATGTACATACATATGTATGTGTATATATGTATATATACACATATATATGAACACACACACACATATATATGAGCTACTAAAACAATGGGGAAAGAAGTAACACTCTCCTCTATAAAACAACCCTTTTCTTTTCTACTTGTTTGTTTTTTGTCTTCTTTTTTTTTTTAAAGTCAAGCAATACAAGCACTGAATCATCACAGCCATGTATTTCTCTATCTTTGTGTTCGTACTTTGTAGATGGAAACAGCACTGGGCAGCCACACAAAGAAATGTTTTATTTGAGGATGTACGTACCTTGATAAAACTCAAAGTGCTAGATATTTACTCTGGCTGACATGTTAGTATATCCACTTGGACGCCAGGCCATAAAGTGATCAAGACTACCTCTGATAACAACTTCAGAGGCGATATAAAAATGTTAGTGGTAAATATACTCAGGCGTTAAATTTCCATTCAGGGTGGCAAAATTCATTTCCTTTCACCAGTGGCTAAAAGGGGGTTTAAATTCTGACTCTCCACCTGGGGGTTATTTAAACTCTGTTTCAAATGAGGATTCAAAGAGGAGCTTTAAGAACATTACTTCCATTGGGAGCTTTTTGATTCTAAAATAGTCAAAGTTGCATTAAAAAAAAATAAGGACAACAAATCTACATGTATGTTCACCAAGTGTTTAGCTTCTCAATGTTCCTAGTAAGGTCCTTGAAATTGAAGCCAAGGTAATGTGGGTTAAGTTCCTTTCTAAGAAAAGATAAATGGTCTATAAGAAATGCAAACAGAATAGGAAGGACCCTTTTGCTTTAAGGGCTGGGTTCAAAGGGTACAGAGAACAATGAAAGGCAAATATCTGAATTCCTGGGTGTCTCCTAGGGAGGTGTGTGTTTGTGTACAAATATATATATATACACCATACACACAGAAAATATAGCAGAGACCTATGATAATTTTATTAGTGTGAAATATTCCCAATGTGGAAACTTCCTCCCCATCAAAACTGGTAACAACCTGTCTATGATTTACTAAATAAGTCCTACAGAATTGCTTGAGATCTGTTGAGGTTAACTGACATCCCTGGGGTCAAATAGCAAATAAATGTCACAGGTAGGATTCAGACCTAGTTCTTTCTGAGTCCAAGTCCAACACTCATCCTCTAGGCCACATTGTCTCTATAGGTGCTTCATATGACAAATATATTCCATGTTCAGAACAGCATAACATCTCTCCTATGTGATTACTGTCTTCAGAGATATTTGGGATTGTCACATGGGAAAGGGATTATATTTATTTTGCTTGTCTCCTAAGGGAGCAGGATCTAGGACACATGAGTGAAAGTCACAGGGAGAGAGGTTTTAGTGCACTAGAAAAAGAAACTTCCTAACCAAGAGACTTAGAAAAAAAAATAAATGAGTTGCTCTAGGAGATTACCTTCACAGCATTTGGACTATTAAAATATTAGTTTCATCACTAACAGTGATACAGAAGAACTTGTTTTCTGGTAAGAGTTATGGGACTATGTCTTAAAATATAACAATGACCTTTATTTTGTATTTTTTGACATGTTCACTATTCTCATTTTCACATCACACATCAAGTCCATATTTAAAACTAAACAGTGATAATAAAGTTTGTTATGCTATCCTTAGATCTTTTACCATCTAATTTATCAGTCATATCTAAAATTGGAGGTACTAAAGCAAAGACTGGTTATCCATTTGTCAGGGATGTGATAGGTAATGTTCTTGCTCCAGGTCAGAGATAATTCAATGACTTTTGAGGCCCCTTCCAATTTTAATTTTTGTAGTTTGTCAATCACTATGTCATAAACTACTGTTACATACTCACGAAATTAGAAAAATAATGATAATTAAAAAAAAATCTATCTAGCTGTATTCATACATTGCTAGTAGAATTGCAGAAATATAGAATCTTTGGAAAGCAATCTGACAGTATACTTTAAAAATGATTGAAAATAGTCAGACTTTTGACCTAATAATTCCATTGGTAGAAATATATCCCAAAATGTTTTCAAAAAAAAGAAGAAAATATTTCTATTTAAATATATGTATGGCAAAATTACTTGCAGTTACAAAAAATGAGAACTCATCTGAATGCCTAATAAAAGAGATTGGTTGAATAAATAGTGATATAAATAATATAATTAATATTGATAAATATGAGGCATATAAGGAAATATGTAGACACATAGAATAATGCACAGAAAAATGTATACGCTGTGATCTTATAAAAAAAGTATAGGAATGAATTGAAAAACATAGGAAGTTAATAGGGATACAAAATTAATGACTACCAAGTGTTTATGGTAATCTTATTGTTGAAATTCATTTCTTCAAATGCAAATAACTCTAAAACAAATTTCATCGCTCTTAATGTTTAAAGTTAAGTTTCAAATAAATCATCTACTTTTTTTTATGAGGTAACTGGGATTAAGTGACTTGCCCAAGGTCACATAGCTAGTGAGTGTCAAGTGTCTGAGACCAGATTTGAACTCAGTTCCTCCTGACTCCAGGGTTGGTGCTCTATCCATTGTGCCACCTAGCTGCCCCTACTTATTTATTTAAAAGAAGCAAAAGGAAGAAAAGAGCCTGTACTCCTGACCCACTTTTACATCACAAATGCTAAAATGTCCCAAAGTGTGCTTTGTTAGTTGCAGGAGAAGGCAAGGACCCTGTCATTTTGGAGTTTTTATTCTAGGCTAGGATAATATGGAGCACATTCAAAAAATTAAATTCAATGAACATTTATTAAGCACCAATTATGTGCTTATCATTCTTCTAGGCACTGGGGATGTAAGGAGAAAAATAAAAAGTCTATGTCCTCAAGAATATTATATTATACAAGGGGGATACACAGATAGAAGAATAGATGTACCAAATGAGTAGGTGAATAGGACAAGAAGACAACCCAACAATCCCTGAGCTTAAGGGCACCTGTAGTTGAGGAGAAGGTGACAAGAGTCTAGACAGTATAGGCAGAACCAACCTTGGGGAAAATTTTTAATGAAGGTGAATTTTGTCCTATGTATATCTCTTGTCCCCCTTTTGTATCCATTGTCTTTGTGTTCTAAATTTCATACACATCATATAATCAAAGGGGGTCTTAGGCTCTAACATGATGAATAAACTGCTCACGGGACTTAGTGTTCATTTCTCTCTTCCCTGGAATTTATTACACCCCAGCTGTTCAGGTACCCATGGTAGCATCCCATGACAATAATGGTTCATATTTCTATAGTACTTTGTAGTTAACAAAATACATTCATGTATATTTTCCTCATTTTATACTCACAACTTTGTGGGATAGCCCCATTAGGCATTATTACATTCATTTGATAGGTATATTCAATCTCATTTAAAATTGAAGTTAAGTGATTTACTCAAGGTCAGACTATATGATATAATATACCCGTGGTTTAAAGGCCGTTGTAGATATTGAATCACTCCTTTGGGTTGTCGCTGAAAATAGGAACTATGAGCTGGTGAAAACATTTGGGGCATGAATGTGTGTCACACTTATTCTTATTCTGCTTAGGCATTGGGCCAACTTGTATGCATATACCAATTCGGGAGGGTCAATGGAGAAGGTAGCCCTGATAGTTTTGTGGGCAGGTTGCTAAGAATGAGATGAAAGCACTCTCCACTTTCCATCAGCAGCTCTACTTGGTTTGGACTTTATGGAACATCATGTCCTTTTGCTTGGTACCCCATGGTAGCCTCCCCAGTTCTTTTCAGTTTCCTTCTGTGGGTTGTCTCCTTATGTTAGATTCTGTGTTTCTTGACAGCAGGGACTGTCTTTTTAATATTTGTAACTCTTTCACTTTGCATGATGCCTGGCATGTAGTAGGCACTTAATAAATGTTTGTTGAAATGAATTTATTGAATTATTGAAGAAAGTCATCAATTTTGCCCTGATCAATGTGGGAAGATTTTGTTTTAGATTTGGGTAGCTACAGACATTACTTCCCCTCAACTAAATGTTGAATTGCTGAATACTCCTGGACTGAACTGTGTCCCTTAGAGAACTCAAGTTGGTGGTACTTGAGCAGTAGAGTCATTACAAATCAAGGTTCCTACAGAGGTAATGTAAATCAATTTTAGTAACACTGTTTTTGAGGTTTCAACATTATTACTGAATTTATATTCAAGCAAGAATTTTTTTTTCCTTTCCTGTGTGGGAAACAAAATCACCCAAATAAAGTTAAGGCATTTAATGAAAAAGGCAGCAATGAATTTCAGATTGAACAGCCAACTGAAATCACTTTAACAAGCAGTAAATGTCAGTGTTCGAGAATTCATTTTTGCATTAGATAATTTCAGATGCTAATTTGGGTCAATGAATTAGATAGTTTAAGTTAGAGAGAATAAACCAAAATACTTTCTCTGAGACCAAAATGTGTTTTCTCTTTAGCAGATTATATTGCATGGAGTCTTAAGGGAAGACATCAAGAGAGAGGTGATAAATGGTAGCATTCTTTACAGAGACAGTCAACTTGCATTTATTAAGCAGTCATAGCAGTGCTAGAATAGATATCATTCTGGACTTAGAAACAGGAGCACTGCATTCAAACCCATGCTCTGATGATTTGCTAGATATATGATAATGGGCAAGTCATCCAGTGTCTCTGTGCCTCAATTTCCCCATTTGTAGAGTGAGTTTATAATTGTTATTACTTATTGCATGAGGTTGTTGGATGAAAAGTGCTTTGGAAATTATGGCACACTGTGTAGGCATGAGCCTCAAGGGACTTTAACAGCCAGCATTTACATTTTGCTTGAAAGTTTGCAAAGTACTTTACAAATTTCTCATCTTGTCCCAACAACCCTTGGAGGTAGGTTCTCTTATAATCCTCATTTTACAGTTGAGAAAACTGAGGTAGAAAGAGATTAAATCACACAGCTCCAGTACTCTATCCATTGTGTCACCTAGCTGCCACTAATGTATAAGATATATAAGATAATGCATATAAGACATTTTCTGAGTTTCAGGAGTCCAAACATAAAAATGAAATAATTTCTGTCCTCAATGAATGAAAAAATATTTATTAAATGCTTACTATGCAAAAAGCACTGATCGAATTGCTAAAAAAAAAATTGAAAAGCAAAATAGTCCCTGCCCTTAAGGAAGTCTCATTCCAAAAAATGGAAGAGATAACTCAAACTGGAGGCATCAGCTTCAATTCAGATGGAAAAGCTCAGTGGTCCTTAGGGTGTTGTGGCAAGCAGATGACAACACACATTTTTAATCACCATTACTCATTAAATTGTGCTTGGTATTGTGCTTGGCACTGAAAATATAAGTATAAAGAATGAAACAATTCCTTTTCACAAGGAGGTTACATTTTAATGGGAGAGACAGGTACAAATGTAAATATGTACTTTAATGTTTAATATCTATAAATATGTACTTTAATGTGTCTCTAATGTTATGATATCAAATATCGGTTTCTGATATTGAACAATTTGCCAAGGAATTTAGTGGCAGGACCTTTCTTTGCTAGGTCTTCAGTAATATCCACAGAAACACTTGCCAGTTTGCATCTTCACAACAGTTGATTCTATGGGTGATTTTTTTGGGGGGAACTGGGCTGGACTAGAGTGGAAATGGTATCATGGGAAGAGCTATTCTTCCCAATGCTCTTGAGTTCAGGATCCTGGGCTATTTCCATCAGGCTCATAGTGGAGGTGGTATGAACTCACCTTCACATGCCACCTCCTGAGAGAGCCCAGAATACCATGTTCCTTCAGCTAGATTTACATTCTACTCCAGTAGATGGGATGCAACCTTTAGATTTCTCATTTGCAGTTATGTAGATATAAGGTATATGGAAAGAAATGCAGTGGTCAGTGGTGGGCTAACAACTAGAAGAATCAGAAAAGGTTTTATGTAGCAAGTGGCATCTAAGTTAACCCTAGAAGGGAGCCAGAGATACTAACAGGAAGAGGCAATGCCATATCCTAATAGGAGTTAGACCAGTACAGTGCATGGGGGGTGGGTAATAGTAAATAAGTTTGGAAAGATAGGAAGAAGTCAGATTATGAAGACTTTAGATGACATAGACTTTGGAGGAAGTAGAAAGCCACTGAAGCTTCTTTAATGACATGGTCAGACCTTTGTTTTAGGAATATTAATTTGGAATCTGTGTGGAGGATGGATTGGAGAGAGGAAAATGCAAATTATGCAGCTGTTGCAATAGTTCGGGGTAGAGATGGTCAGGACCTGAAACATGGTGATAGCAACCAAAAAACTTAATGTTATCTTATGTTACATAGTGTCCATGAGCACAAAGGCATTGGTCCTTCTTTATCCTGCCCTGGTCAGACATATCTGGAGCATTCTACTCAGTTCTGGCCACCACAGTTTGGTGGATAAGCTAGACAGCATCTGAAGGAAGGCAGTTCAGATGGTGAAGGACTTTGAGTCCATACCTCGTAGGATTAGTGGGAAGAACTGAGGATATTAAGCCTGGAAAAGAGGATGAGATGGGAGAGGGAGAGAGAAACATGATAACTGTCTTCAAGTATTTCAAATGATGTCTGGTGGAAGAGGAATTAGATTTGTATTGTTTTGCCTTAATGAACCAAACCAGAGACAATGGTCAGCAGTTGCAAAGAAGGGAATTTAGGTCTGATGTCAGGAAGATTCCCTGACTATTAAAGCTGACTAAAAGTGGAATGGTGCACTTCAGAGGATCTCACTCATTGGAGCTCTTCTAACAGAAGCTAAATGACATTAAGTTGGATATGTTATGCTGGGGATTCCTTTTGGAATGCGACTATCATTCTATGGTATATAAGTAGTGAGAAGGGCACGAACAACCCTGTGGAGACAAATCAATAAGACTTAGGAACTGATTGGATATGGGGAGGTAGTGGAGCATGAAGGATGATCTCACCTATATTATTGCAACAGCCTCCTAACTGGTCTCCTGCTTCATCTCTCCTTCCCCAGTCCATCCAATACAGTGCTATTTAAGGAATTTTCCTTAAACAAATCTTACTATGTGGCTCCTCAATTCCAGTGATTTCTTATTGCTGCTCAAATAAAATACAAGCTTTTCTGTTCAGCTTTTAGAGGACTACATTATCTAGCCTCAACCCATATTTCTACTCTCCCTGGACATTAATCTCCCTCTCTCATAGTCTCTGATCTATCCAAACTGCCCTTCTTCATGTTCCTTATATAGAACAGGCAATTTTCTATCTCTGTGCCTTTGTACTGGCTATCCCACATTCCCAAAATGCATTCCCTCCTTACCTGTACCTCATGGAATCCTTCCTTTAAAATGCAACTCATGTTATTTTCTGGAAAATGCTCCTGCAATCTTTTTAAATTTTTAAAAAATTAATATTTTACTTCCCCCAATTACATGTAAAATAATCTTTAACATTCATTTAAAAAAATTTTTTAAGTTGCAAATTCTCTTTCTCTCTCTGTTTCCTCCCCACTCGTTGAGAAGGCAAACAATTTAATATAAATTATACATGTGCAGTCATGCAAAACACATTTCCATGTTAGTCATGTTGTGAAAGAAGACAGACAAAATCTCCGAGAAAAGCAAGAAAGAAAAGAAAAAGTGTGTTCTGATCTGCATTCAGACTCCATCAGTTCTTTCTCTGTTGATGGATAGCACTTTTCATCCTAAGTCCTTCGGAATTGTCTTGGATCATTGTATCAGCAAATGTTTTAGCCATAGCTGCTAAAGCCTTAGAAAGGGAAGTTCTTGCCATCAAAGTCCTTGGCAACGTCAAATGGTTCAACATCAGAAATTGATATGATTTTATCAGGAGAAATGATATTAAAGAAGAAGCATGAACATCTGCTTTGCTGCTACAACCTAACAATCACGGGACTTTTCCATCTGGCTTGTACCTCAGATTTTCTTTTGCATTGTCTCACTGATTAAAATGTGAACTCTTTTAGTACTGGGACTGTCTTACTAATTTTTTTTTACTATTTTGTATTTCCAGTAACTTACACAGGGCTTTGCACACAGTAAGTACTTAATAAATGCTTCATTCATTCATTCTGCATGAAACCTTTCCTGATCCCCCAAGTGTAGCATTCTTCCTTCAAAATGTGTATACAATTACTTTGATTATATTTATATTTACTTAATTTATATTTGTGATAAATAAATACACACATGTGCATATATGTGCATATTATCCTTTGTTTTCAAAAAGAACCAATAATGTCATGAATTAATGTCTTGACTTGCATGTTAATTGTTTTTAAGTAAGGCAGAGTTGCACAAAGGCCTCAGCCTCACTCTCTCTTCCTAAGTCATTGAAGTCCAGTGGCAAGACAAAAGTCAGGATGACTGGTGTGGGCCTGGTATGCAGTGGATGAACTTGCCATCTTCTATGCCTGACCAAGCTCTAAGCGCTCCACAGCGCCTGCTTCAGCCACCTTTGTGGCCATTGGAACAAATTTTTCTCATCTGCCTATTCTGCTAAAAAGTCTTCACATGCTTGGGATAGACACCCTCCTAACTCGTCAACAGGTTTGAGGCCTATTGATTACCCTCTTGGTTTTGTGTGTTATGTGTGTGTGTATGTATGTGTGTGTGTGTGAAATAGTTTTATCCCACATTAGAATGTAAGGTCTTAGTGAGTAGATTTTGTTTCATCCTTTGCAATTTTATCACTAGTGCCTAACACAGATCTTAGCACATAGTAGTTGATAGCAAAATACATATTAATTGGTTGAATTAATGATATTAGTTAATGACTGGGATGGTATCCTGGACTCTTCAAATGATAGTGGTGCCCCTCAACAGAAATATGGAATTTAGGAGGATGGGTTGGTTTAGGGAAAAAGAAAATGCCTACTGTTTGGACTTGTTGAATTTAATACTCTTATGAGACACACAAATGGAGTTGTCTAGAAGATAGTTGGTGAGTCAGGACTGGACCTCTGGAGACAACAGGGTTAGATATATAAATTTGGAAGCTATCTGCATAGAAATAACAATTGAAAGGATGGGAGCTAGACGATCATCACAAGAGAAGATATAGAGAGAATAAAGAAGAGGGATTGAGACAGAATACTGGGCTGCACCTATGCTAAGGAGATGGGGCATGGATGATGATACAGGAAAAGAAATGAAAGAGAGGTCAGAAAAGAACCAAGAAACATTAATGTCATGAAAACCCAGGAAGGAGAAAGTATTCAGTTGTGGTCTATAGTTTACAAAGCTATAGAGAGATAAGGAAGGATTGGGTCTGAGAAAAGATTGGAAACACTCACAGGTTGTCATTTTTACAACCCATCCTGCCCCAGGAGCTAAACCAAATTCAAGCATGAGAAACTATTTCGAAAATTATACTTATTAAAAATTTGACTGTGCAAAAATGGAAATAAATGTGATGGACAGAAATGTTCGAGTTATGTATCTAGATGGGATAATACCTTCTGTTGCTTCTTCACTTTTGATTGCATGTTAAAAACACACCTGCCTTCTTGTATGGCTAGGTTGACAAACTCGGGGCATTTTACTTTTGAAGGATAGCCCAAGTACTTCTAACAAAGCAAAACATGGAAAAACAAAGATTGACTGCAGTTGTTGTTTTGAGCCAGAAGTTATGTGCCACCAGTTCCTTTAGTCAGATTTTGCAGAGGATTCCTAGACCCCAAATTTGAATCATCTGGGTTAAGAAAGTCTCTTTAGTAGGCTATTATCTCTGGAAGGTGAAACTCCTGAGGACCTGAAAAAAAAAGCAAACCAAAACAAAACAAAACCCTCACACTGATTGACTGCATCTGGGCAAAGTTTATTAATATCTACTTGTTAAAAGTTTTAGTTACTTTGAACTCTTCTTTCAAGTATTTCCTCTGCTATCATTCTCCAGACAAAGAAAAGAGTATTTCATCAGATATTCTCTGGTATGTGCTAGTAAGCAAAAACTGCCATGGGTGATCCTACCAGGCAATTTCCAATGTGGGTTATCTGGCTGTGGCCATCTTTCCAGCTTCTTAATCTTTCCCTTTAGATATGTGGAAAAGAAGGAGGGGAAAACCTCCTAATAGATTTATCCTAAATTGGAACAGGATGCCTTGGGAGATAGTGAATACTCTGTCCCTGGGGATCTTTTGGTCAGCAACAAGCATTTAGTAAATGCTTGCTATGTGCCAGGCACCATGCAAGTGGTGAAAAAGCTTTCTGCTCCCTTCTCAAGTGTATTGAAAAAGGGACCCTTGTTCAAGAACAGGTTGGACAAAATGACCTCTGAGGACTTTATAAATGAAAGTCTGATTTTGTGGCTCTGTGATTCTGCGACCCCATGGGCCTTTATAGACCACTAAACTTTACCTCTCTCTGTGCCGCCCTGCTCCCAATACTTCGTTCCCCTGAACCATTTGCAGACAGGGCTTAATCCCTCTAGGTGATGCTCATAGCAGTAAACCAAAGAGAGTTATAGAAAACTCTCACAAGAAGTGAAAGAAGAAAAAGAACTCTATGTCACCATGGGCATGAGAAATCATCACCCCTAGTCCTTCATTCTTCCTCAACCTACCAACTGAAAATGAACCTCTGTGGGCTTTAGTTAGCCAAAAGTAATCCAGCTGGTTTCAACAATCACAAATTCCAGTAGAATTTGGTGGCTGCTTATAAATAACTCCTGGAGGTGGAATTATCATCTGCCGTCCCCTGACAATTAGTCTGTATTTCTATGTATTGATGTACTCACTACTCATAAGGACAACTCTTCTATAGATTTAGAGGGCTCCTGCTCCACATGGCTATGTGTTCACCTGTGCTTACCAACAACTATAGGATTTCATCATGCACTTTGTCTAAAACACTTTTAAAAAATAGCAGTTGATTTAATTAATGTGAGAATGTCCTTTGCATTTAATGAATACAAGAGTGTTTTAATGAAACTAAGGTACATTTATGTTAATGAAATAATGCAGAAACAGGGGAAAGCCTACCATGTTTCATTTGCAAAGACATCAATCAAAAAGTAACATTACTGACAGGGTCATTGTTGTATAAGGCCTCGGGAGTAGAAACTTACGTTCAACAACTCTACACTCCAGAATCAAGATAGAATGACTCTGAGCAGTTCCTAAATCAACATAATCAAATAGTAATGATAAAAAATGAGAGCAACAGTTTCTCCTCCTTATTCTTTATCCTTTATTTCACATTCCTTATCTCAGGTACCTGACCAACTATTTCTATAACACCAGACTGAGAGTTTTCTTTCCTCCCTCATTCATACAATTGCAAGTCAGAAGAGGGCTGACCTTTCCTTAGACTCTTTCCAAGTCTGTGTTCCTACAACTCAGCAGCCCACATGTGACCTTATTTCCAGGCATAATGCAAAGATTATGCTAAATGTCAAAGAGTGGTTCAGATAATTGAAGAGAGGATGAAACATCTCTTTAGCTTGGGGTGAGCAGAAGGACCACAGTCTTGGAGTGGGAAGGGACCTTAGAGATTACTTTTTTGACCATCTACC
>NW_020954610.1:67760272-67893797 GCF_900497805.2 Vombatus ursinus
ACAGTAGCAATCAATCAGTCATCAAGTATGTATAAAATGCTGCTGTTATTGTGATAGATACTATAGTTACAAAGACAAAAAATAAATAGGTTCCTGCCCTCAAGGATCTTATATTCTACGTGGGGGATGGAGAATTGGAGAAAGAACGTGCACATGGATAAATGTATATAAAGTGAATGTAAGGTAGTGGGGCAGGGGAATTCTAACAATAAAGGATTCACATTGAAGATACTATTTGAACTTATTTGAGGAAAAAAATGGTAACTTCTAGGAAGTGAAGCTAAAGAGGAAATTTAGACATAGGGATAGCCACTAAAAAGTCAATGAGACTAGAGATGGCGTATTCTGAATGAAATATAGCAAAAAAGGCCAGACTGGTTCAACCATAGAGAGTGGGAAGGGGAGTAATGATTGGCAACTTTGGAAAGCCAAATTGGGGCAAGATTGTAATGAGCTTTAAAAACCAGAGAGTAGTTTGTATTTGATTTTTTAAAATTTATTTTATTTTAAATTTATGGAACAAAAGAAGCATTTCCACCAAAAGCACAATAAAAAAGATGATTGCACATGAAACTGCAAATCCACCATGTACAATTTGCTATTCCCTTCAAATATACAACAAAGTTATTGTATAAATTTCTTTTTTCCTTTTTTTCTCACCCCCCCATTCCACAGATAGCTACCATTAGACACAAATAGGTATATGTATGTATGTATATTATATATATATGTATGTATATGTAAATATATAATTATTCTATATATGCTTCTATTTATCAGTTCTTTCTTGGGATGCAGATACCATCTTTCTTCATATGTCCTTTATAGTTAATTTGGGTACTTAAGATAGTAAAAATCACTTATACATTCAAAGTCATTCTTAAAACAATATTGTTGTTACTGTATACAATGATCTCTTGATTCTGCTCATTTTACTCTTTATTATTTTGTGCAAATCTTTCTATGTTTTTCTAAGATCTTCAAACTTACCATTTATTATAGCACAGTAGTATTCCATCCCAATCATAAACCACAACTTATTCAGCCATTCCTTAATTGATGGGCATCCCTGCAATTTCCAGTTCTTTGCCACCACAAAGAGAGCTGCTCTAAACATTTTAAAACATATAGGTTCTTTTCCTTTTTCCCTATTAATCTTTGGAAATAGACCTAATAGTGTTATTGCTAGGTCAAAGAGCATAGGTATTGTAATAACTCTTTGGGCATAGTTCCAGATTGCTCTCCAAAATGGTTGGATCAGTTCACAATTCCACCAACAATGAATTACTGTCCCAATTTTTCCACATCCCCTCCAACATTTGTCACTTTTTCCTTCAATCATTTTAGCCAATCCGGTAGGTGTAAAATGATATCTCAAGGTTGTTTTAATTGGTACTTCTCTAATCAATAATGATCTAGAATATTTTTTTCATATGATTATAAATGGTTTTGATTTCTTCATTGGAAAGCTGCCTGTTCATATCCTTTGACCATTTATCAATTGGGGAATGACTACTATTCTTATAGATTTTACAAAGTTCTTTACATATTTGAGATATGTGAGCTTTATCTATTTTATTTTAATGGAAATGGGGAGCCATTAGAATTTATTGAATAAGGGAATGATAATGTCAGATCTATGCTTTAGGAAAATCACTTTATCAGTTGTTTGGAGGCTGGATTGGAGTAGGAAGAGCCCTGAATCAAGGAGACCAATTAAAATGTGGTTATAGCAGTTTCAGCAAGAGGTGACGAGGGCCACTATTGGTGACTGGGTTAGTAGAGAGAAAGAACAGATCTAATAGATGTGTAGGTAAAAGTATAATTGAAAAGGTTGGGATGAGAGAGAGTGAGGGGGGTCAAGGATAACACTGAGGCTGTGAACCTGTATATATATAAAGGAAGGATGGTGAAGCTCTTGACAGAAATAAAAAAAAAATCAAAGAAGAGATAAGTTTTGGGAAAAGAAAATGAGCTCCATGTTCAATGTGTTTGAGATGCCTACATGATATCTTGTTTGAATGTCCAATAGGCAGTTCTAGATATTAAGATCATAGATTTAGAGCTAGAAGAAACCTCAGAGGTCTCCAAGTCGAACCCCACAGATCAGGAAACTGAAGCCCATAGAGGTGGAATAAATTGTCCAAGGTTATTATAAAGGGCAGAGCTGGCTTTGAACTGAGGTCTTCTCACTCCAAATCTATTCCCTTTTCCAATGAACCATACTGTTTCTAATATGTGACTGAAGTTCAGGAGACAGACCAGAGATGGATCTATAGTTCTAGGACAATAATAATAACACTAGTTATTATAATAACACCAGGTAATTATTATGATCATAAATCCAATCTCTAACAACCAGTCTCCCAGCCTCTACTTGAAGACACTTATTGACACTGAACTCACTACTTCTTGATACAGTCATTCTGTTTTTGGATAGCTCTAATTGTTAGAAAGCTTTTCCTTATCTGGAGTTAAAATCTATCTCACTATAAACTCCAGCCATGAGGCTGATTTTTGTTTTTTGGAGTCAAGTCTAATTTCTTTTCCCAAGCTAATTATCCAAATATCTGAAGATTTATCACCCTGACTTCCTTCCTTTGGGTGTGGTATATCTAATTGTTCTTCTAAAATGTGGTATCCCAAACTGGACACAATATCCATGTGTGATCTATGATGAGTAAAATACAGCTAAATTATCAATCCCATTATTCTAGACACAATCCGTTAACACACCCTAATTGCCTTATTTCTTCTGACTGTTACACTACAAAGTGTGCACTTTGAACTTGCATTCTAATAGTGTCCCTACAACTTGTGTACCTTTAATGCATCTAACTGCTCAAATTCAGATATGCTATATCCATTGCCTTCTTTGCTAAAAAGAAATTAAAGTTAGTCTTACATTCAGTTCAGTGAATACTTATTAAGTATTTACTATTTGCCAGGCAGGTGATGCAATGGCTAGAACACTGGGTTTGGAACCAAGAACTCATGTTCATGAGTTCAAATCTGGCCTCAGACACCTACTAGCTGTGTGACCCTGGGCAAGTCACTTAAACCTGTTTGCCTCAGTTTTCTCATCTGTAAAATGAGCTGGAGAGGGAAATGATGAACCACTCCAGTATCTTTGCCAAGAAAGCTCCAAATGGGGTCATAAAGAGTCAGATATGACTATAACAACTTAACAAAATGTTCTAGGCATTGTTCTAAGCTCTGGAGATACAAAAAGAGGCAAAAGTCCACCCCTGACCTCAAGGAGCTTACAATCTAATGGGAGGGGGGAGGACAACATACAAACAAATATATCCTAAGCAAGCTATATACAGGATAAATATGAAATAATTAAGACAGGCTGAGGAAGGCTTTTTGTAGGAGGTGGGATTTTAGTTGAGACTTAAAGGAATCCAGGAAGGTCAGTAGTCAGAGTAAAAGAAGGAGACTATTCTAGGTATGGAGGACAGACAGAATTAGAGAGAGATTGTCTTATTTATGAAACAGCTAGGAGGCCAGTGTCACTGGACTGAATAGTATGTGTTAGGGATTAAGGAGTAAGAAGACTAGAAAGGTTGGAGGGAACTAGGTTACAAAGAGCTTTGAATGCCAAATAAAACATTTTGTGTTTGCTCCTGGAGACAAAAGGAGTGGGTGGAAGGTGACATGATTAGACTTGCGTTTTAGGAAAATCACTTTAGTGGCTGAATGGCTGATGGACTGGACTGGGGAGAGACTTGAAGCAGGAGACCCACCAACAGGCTACTGCAATAGTTGAGATATGAAGTGAAGAGGGCCTGCCCAGAGTGACAGTGATGATATCAGAGGAAAGAAGGGGGTCTATTTAAGATATGTTGAATCCTGCTTTCCAGTTTTCTCAATGATTTTTACCAAATAATGAATTCTTAGCCCAAAATCTTAAGTCTCTACACTTTTCAAATGATGTTATTATGTTGGTTTCCTGCTCTCAATTGTATGTCTACTCTATTCCATTGATCTACCTTTCTATTTTTTAGCTAAATTGTTTTAATAATTACTGCCTTACAAGATAGTTTAAGATCTACTACTGCTAAACCTCCTTCCTTTACATTTTTCCATTATTTCCTTTAATATTCTTGACTTTTTGTTCTTCCAAATGAATTTTCTTATTTTTTTTTTAATTCAGTAAAGTAATTTTTTGGTAATTTAATTGGGATGGAGTTGAATATATAAATTAGTGCAGGTGAAATCAATTTATGTGACTTGTTCAACCCATTCTGGCTATTAGTGATCATCTCATCCCTTTCTACACTCTCAAAAGGATCTTAGAGATCATATAGGTCAGGCCCCTCATTTTACAGACAAAGAAACAGGCCCAGAAGGGCAAAGTTCAATACAGATTAGTAAATAGAGGAACCAGATTTGATCAGAGATCCACTGACTCCAAGTCCAGCATACTTTCCAAAATATTTTTGCCAATAATATTTTGACAGTGCTCATAAAGTTGGAATTCCAAGTTGTATATCACGGCATCTTTTCTAGATCTTCATATGTTTATATAACCTATTCCATGATTCACTAGTCTTGGACATTAGCTGCCTTTAATTTCTCTTCCATGACTTGTACCTGATTAAAGTCTCTCTCCTGCTTGATGATCTGCATTAGAGATTCGTCTTTCAAACCAGTGTAACTGCCATCCATCAAATTATGGCTGTGGTGATGGAGGGAGGGAGCAAGGGAAAGGGAGGGGGAAGGGAGGGAGAGAGGGGGGAGGGAGGAGGAAGAGAGAGGGAGGAAGAGAGAGGAGAGGAAGGGAGGGGATAGGAAGGGAGGGGATAGGAAAAGAGAGACAGAAACAGACAGCAACAGAGAGACAGAAACAGAGATAGAGAGACAGCGATAGAGAAGAGAGACAGAGACAGAAAGACAGAGACAGACACAGAGAGAAGAGAGCAAGACAGAGACATAGAGAAAGGCAGAGATAGAGACATGGAGAGAGTGAAAGACACACAGAAAGAGAGACTGTTGAAGAGCAAGTTCAGCTGAGCAAAGGAACAGCTTGGAAACAGAATCAGAGAAGTTACCCCAAGATTTATTAGCTTGGCTGAGATGTTGTACCTTGTGCAATGTTATTAAAGAACAACATGGATCAGCTTATCCGTGGAAGCACCTTTTTAACACAGAAGCTACACTGAGACAGAAAGAGATCACAGAGGTTTATAGTTCCAGAATTGTGAGTTACCTGAAGCATATGGATTTTTTCATTCATGGGCTTCTTTGGCAGGTTTTTATAAGTGTGTGTCCACATTCCCCCACAGATACTGAGAGTGTGAGTCAGATATATGTGGAAATTGTGATAGATTTTATTATTCATGCTAGCTGTCTCCACACATAGATTATTAGACTTGGAGTCAGGAAAACCTGAGTTCAAATCCTGTCTCTTACAGTTACTAGCCGTGTGATGCAAGACATGTCACACAGGGGCAACTAGGTAGCACAGTGGATAGAATACCGGCCCTGGATTCAGGAGGACCTGAGTTCAAATTCGGCCTCAGACACATAGCACTTACTAGCTGTGTGACCCTGGGCAAGTCATTTAACCCCATTGCCTAGATCAAAAAAAAAAAAAAAAGACACATCTCATAATTCTCTCAGTCCAAGATTACTTATGTCTAAAGTAGGGATAATGGCACCTACCTCCTTGGGTGATAGTGAGGATCAAATGTGATATTTCATATATGTGTGTATGCATATCTGTGTATATGTATATATATACATATATATATATGACTTTGCGAACCTTAAAGTACTATGTAAATGCTACTTATTATTATTAAAATACTTCCTTTAATATATTGATATCTATGATAGATATTATTTATTTTGCCTTCATCTATCTGCACTGCTTCTATATTGTATTTACATAGTTAATTGTATGTTGTCTCCTCCATCAGAATGTGATGTCTTTGGGGACGTGGATTTTTTTTTTTGTCTTTCTTTGTATCCCCAGCACTTAGCATAATGGCTGGCACATAGCAGGTGCGTGCATAATAAATGCTTGTTTACTGTTATGTAAACCCTTAATAAATGGCAAACCACTTCAGTATCTTTGCCAAGAAAACCCCAAATTTTGTGTATATTCATTGACTTCACTTTGATAGTCTGATTTACTAGCACATAATTGGACAAAATAACTCAATAGTTGCTTTAATTTCATCTTTATTGCTGGTACATCCACTCTTTTCATTTTTGATACTAGTAATTTAGTTTTCTTTCTTTTTTAAAGTCAAATTAAACAAAGGTTTGTTTTATTTTTCCCCATAAAACAAGCACCTAGTTTTATTAGTTCAATAGTTTTTTTCTTTAAATTTTATTAACATCGTTGTGATTTTCAGGATTTATATTTTGGTGTTTAAATGGGAATTTTAAATTTACCCTCTTCCTATTTTTTTTAGTTGCATGCCCAATCCATTGATTTGCTCTTTCTTTCTTTTCTTGATATATGCATTTAGAGATATAAAATGCCCCCTGTTACTTTGGCTTCATTCCCAAAGTTTTGGTATGTTGTCTCTTTGTTATCATTATCTTTAATGAATGTATTGATTGTTTCTATGACCCATTCCTTATTTAGAATTAGATGTTTTGCTTTCAATTAATTTTAATCTATGATTCCAAGGACTTTTGTTGAATGTAGTTTTTATTGCGTTTTGGTCTGAAAGAGTGTGGCTAATATTTCTGCTTTTCTGTATCTGTGATTTTTTTATGCACTAATACAAGGGTCAGTTTTTGTGAAAATGACCATTGAGCTGAGAAAAAGATAAGTTGTTCAGTCCAATTCTTTATGACTCCATTTTTTTTGTCAAAGATGCTGGAGTGTATCAGCATTTCTTTCTCCAGCTTGTTTTGCAAATGAGGAACTGAGGCAAACAGGGTTAAGTGGGTTGCCCAGGGTCACTCAGCTAGTAAGGGTCTGAAACCAGATGTGAACTCAGGAAGATAAGTCTTTCTGATTTCATGCCTGGCACTCTCTGTATTCACTGTATCACCTAGCTGTCTGGGGAAAAAAATTATTATTTTCTTTTTCCATTCAATATTTTTGAGATTTTTGTCATTGTGTAACTTCTAAAAAATTATATTCATGTCCTCAACTTTTTACTAATTTATTTTATGGTTAGATATACCTATTTCTGAGAAGGTAAAGTTGAGATTCCCCACTAGTACAATTTAACTGTCTATTTCCTCCTATAATTCACTTAACTTTTCCTTTTAGAATTTGATTGCTATATTGTTTGGTGCATATAGATTTAGTATTGCTATTACTTCATTGTCTATGGTTCCTTTTATCAAGACGTAGTTTCCCAGATTATCTCTTTTAATGAAGTCTATTTTTGTTTTTGCTTTGTCTGAGATCGTGATTGTCATCCCTGCCTTTTTTTTACTTCAGCTGAAGGAAGCATAAAAGATTCTACTCCAGTCCTCCCCAGCCCCACTCCCAGCCCACCTTAACTCTGTGTGTGTGTATGTGTCTGTTTCAAATGTTTTTCTTGTAAACAACATTTTGTTGAATGCTGGTTTCTAATCCAATTCTGCTATCCACTTCTGTTTTATGGATCAATTCATCTCATTCACATTCACTGTTATGATTACTAACTGCATTTCCCTCCATCTTATTTCCTCTGTTCATCCTTCTTTTTATCTTCTCTCCTCAGAAATCTGTCTTGCTTCTGACCAATGATTCCTTTAATCTCCATTCCTTTTTGTAACCCATCCCTTTTCTTTTATATTCTCCCCCTACTACTTCCCTGTTGGATAAGATATACTTCTATTCCCAACTGAGTGTGTGTATGTATTCTGTTTTTGCACCAATTCTGATGAGAGAGAGAGATTAAAGCATTGCTTATCTCCTCCTCTACTTTTTCCTCCACTGTATAAACTCTTCTTTATGTGAGATAATTATTTTTTTTATGTGAGATAGTCTTATGTGAGAATTTTCCTCTCTCCTCCCCCTTCTCCCAGTGCATCCCTCTCTATTACCCTTTTACTTTTTTATGTCATCCCAACATAAGCAACTCATTCCTGTGCCCTCTATCTATGCAGAGTTTTTCTAACTGCCCTAATAATGATGAAAGTTTTTAGGAGTTACATGTATCATCTTTCATCTGGGAAATGTAAACAGTTTAACTTTATTGAGTCATTTTCATCTTTTTATACTTCCTTTGAGACATATTTAGAAGTCAAAATTTCTTTTCTGCTCTGCTCTTTTATCAGGAATGCTTTAAAGTTCTCTATTTCATTAAATATTCATTTCTCTCCTGAAAGGTAATACTCAATTTTGCTGGGTAGGTTATTCATTCTTGTAATCCTAGCTCCTTTGCTTTCTAGAACATCGTGTTCCAAGCCTTCCTCTCCTTTAATATAGTAGCTGCTAAATCTTGTGTGACCCTGACTGTAGCTCCATTGTATTTCAATTGTTTTTTTTCTTGGTTGCTTGAAGCATTTTCCCTTTAATGTAGGAGTTCTGGAATTTGGCTATAACATTCCTGTATGTTTTCATTTTAGGGTATCTTTCACTAAGTGATTGTTGGATTCTTTTAATTTCTATTTTACCCTCTGGATCTAAGATATAAGAAGAGTTTTCCTTTATAATTCTTCAAATATAACATCTAGCTTTTTTTTTTTTGATCATGTATTTCAGGCAGCCCAACAAATCTCAAAGGATCTGTACTCAATCTATTTTCTAGGTCACCTGTTTTTCCAATGAGATATTTTACATTTTCTTCTTTTTTTCATTCTTTTGATTTTGTTTTATTGTTTCTTGGTGTCTCATGTAGTCATTAGCTTCCACTAGCTTAAATATAATTTTAAAGAAATTATTTTCATTAATGAAGTTTTGTACCTCTTTTCCCATTTGACCAATTCTATTTGTTAAAGGTGTTATCTTCTTCAGTATTTTTATGCCACTTTTACCAAAGTTTTAATTGTCTTTTTATAATTTTCTTGCATCAATCTCATTTCCCCCCAATTTTTTCTCTCCCAATCTTATTTGATTTTTAAAATAAATTTTTAGCTCTTCTAGGCTTGTTTGTGTCAAATTTAAATTTTTTCTAGACTTGCTTGTAGCTTTTTTGACATTGTTGTCTTCTCCTCGAATTGTATCTTGATCTACCCTGTCACCATAGTAGCTTTTAATGGCCAGGTAATATTTTTGTTGTTTGCTTATTTTTTCCCTCCTGTTTCTTGACTTTGAACTTTATATTTAAGTGAGGTTCTGTTCCAAGGGCAGATGGGGAGACAGTTCCAAGCTTCAGGATTTTTTCCACACTTTTGTTTTCAGAGCTAGTTCTAGGCATTTTGAAGTTTTGGATGCTTCTAACATGGTCTGACCTGGGGAAAGATGTGGTCACTGCTCTCTTGGGACCAGAAGCGATACTATTCCTTGGGGCCCCTGTTCCCTTGGGACAGCAAGTCCTCCTCTCCAACCTGAAAGTGTATATAGGCAATGGCACTGTGAAACAGCTCCCTGTCCTGTGCCCAGTGCTGTCACAGTTATCTTTTGTGTCTTTCTGAACAGTTGCCTTTTCTGTTTAACAGACTCTGTTGTCCTGCTATGCTGGGGCAGGAGGGATTACAGGGAAATGTAGTAAGTGGGTACAGTGCTAGACCAGTGGTTAGGAAGACTTCAGTTCGAATACTACCTCAGTTCAAATACTAGCTGTGTCATACAGGAAAAATCACTTAACTTCTCTGGATCTGTTATCTAAGGTATTAAACATCAGTTCTGTATTTGATGACCTCTTAGGTGTTTTTCAGCTGTAAATTGATGGCCCTATGAAGTCCCCCTATTAGAAGAGTGTATCTTTTTCTGTATGGATTTCACTTTCTTGTTATGCTTGGGTTTTTTTAGTTAAATATGTTTTTATTTTCTAATTGAGAAAAAATAGCATACCTTTCTTTCTACAAATCCCTGGCATAAACCTAAAAACATCATTCTACTAGGCCAGCAACATTTAGGATTGTATATATATATATAAAATTCTAGTTAGCACCTCTTTCTCAGAAGAGAATAGAATAGCTAGCCTTATGACCCATTTTCTTGCTCCCCTCCTTGCAGGAATCAAAGATGAATAAGCAAGATTCCAAAGATATCTATCAGTACCTCCCCACAGATGCATTTAGGCAACTTGTTTGGATGCAACGTATGTCCTATTTATTGTCATGGCCTATCCTTGAACCTTGGATATTTTTCTAGTTCTTCCAGTTTTCCATATCTTTAAGGAGAATTTTGTAATTAAATCTCTGCATTTTCAGCATGCGCTTTGGGAGGTTGGCTCCCAAATATTTTATGCATTTTGTAGTTATTTTGAGTGGGATTTACTTTTCTATCAGCACTTCTTGGATTTGTTGTTATATAGAAACAACACATGGAAATGCTGTTGATTTTTGTGGATTTATTTTGTAGCCTGCAACTTTGCTGAAGCTGTTAATTGCCTGTATTAGTTTATTTACTGATTCCCTAAGATTTTCTAAATAATCCTTCATGTTATTCCTAAGCAAGTATAGCTTTGTCTTCTCTCTGCTTAATTTTACACCTTAATTTTCTCTCTTGTCCTATTGCTATTTTGATTCCTATGATCAGTTTCTCTTGTCTTATTGCTACTGAAATTCAAATGATCATTTTCTTTCCCATATGCCATGCAAGATCTTCTCTGTCTCTGTGTCTTTCTACCCTTTTGGATTCTAGTTTCCTATAGAAGCTTGATTTTCTTTATTCTGAGGTGGACTATTTTCCACAAAGACACAACATTCTTTCATAGTACACCAATTCATTGAAGATTAGACAAAGTGTAAAGTCCCCATATCCTTTTATAGAATATACCTTTTCCCCATGAGAATACCCTTCAGTTGGATGTCCTGTCTGTATTCAGTCAAGATTTTTGCTACTTATGTTTCCTTTCTTTGCTTCTGTTTCAATCCCTCCCCTTGCCCACCCCTCCCTACTCCCAAAAAACCATCTTCTTAAGCAACTACAGGAGTTACTTCCCCTCAATTATTTACTTGTGGACTTGATTAGAGTATATTATACATTTCTCTCTATTCTCTACCTTTCTTCTCTCATTTTTCTTCACCTTTACATTCTGTGATTTAATCTCACAAAATACATTGCTTCACCTCTAGGGAGGAGATTTTCAGAAGTTTGGTTCATAGTACTATTTCCACTATCACTTATCCTATTTCTTTAAATTCTATTTCCATTTTGTGTACTTTAAAAATAAATCTCTTATTGGTCACTGTTGTTATTTGAACCATTGGGTTTTCTTTTTTTTTTTGTTTTCTTTTAATAATCTCTAAATGTGGGGGTAATTTATTACTAAATTTTTTCTTGCCAGTTATCTTTGAAAATTGAATAATTCTGCACATGTCTTTTTTTTAAAGGAATGCTACAAATTATTTTCATTCTGTATCTATCTTTTTTTCATTTGTGATCAGATTTGTATCATATGACATTTTATCTCACTTTTTTGCTTTTTGTTTTATATTGTTAAATTTCTTTTTAAATTTTCTTGTAGGAGCAGTAGAATCTTGGGCTATTTTTATTTCCTTTCCTTTATATTTGAACTTCTTTCTCCTGGTTATTCACAGAATTTGTTGTTTGTTATTAGGATTGTTCAATTTAACCACTATGTCTTATACTGTGAAGTATAAGTTTTTTTTTTCTTCTGATGGCAATCTATGGATTCACTTGGTTGATACTTCCCTCCCCCCCCCGGCCATATTTAAATGTTCTGGGCAAGTTTCTTATATTATTCCTTGTTTTGTGTTCAGTTTTTTGCATTGTGATTTTTTTTGGGAGGGATATCTGTGCTTGTTAAGTTGTCTCTATACATCCCATTGTGCTTGCATAGAGATCAAGTGTTTTTTTTTAACATTATTTCTTTTTGCTTCTCTTCTTCCAGATTATCCTTCACTTCATTTCTTTAGAGAGACTTACCACCAGGGATTCAAATTTTTTTTTCTGTTCTATTTCTGTTGTGCAGGCCATATGTTTTGCCATTTATTCTCTTCTAACTGATTTTCTTCAGTTGCTGATTTCTTTCTTGAACTTTTTTGGAATATCCTGCTGCAGTTACATGCTCTTGGGAATTCACAGGGTCTCCTATCTCATTAAGTATTGATTTATTTAATTTGTCTAAAAATATTTATTTTGAAAGGTTTATAATATCTTGGATATGTTGCTACTCATATCCCCTTCTACCTGTAGTATATTATCTACTTATCCTCTCAATTTTTAATTTAATTTTCTTCCTCATGAAGTCTTTGATGCTTTTAACCTTTTCCCTTGTATTCCTCTGTCACTCACTTCCTGTCTCCTAAAATTTTGGAGGTAGGTTTTACTCTGTGTATGTGCCACAAGGCCTCCTCCTACTTTAGGGGATTTACTTTTCACTGGCCTTTTTCCCTACCTCAAATAGATTCTTGGACTACAGGAATGACTCCATACAGATTTTAGTTCTTTTTCCTTCAGATTCAGTATAGTTCTGCACTCTGTCCCCCAACCTTAATTCCCTCTATTCAAAGTACATTTTTTAAGATTGGAGCAGAAGGGGTAGGCATTTCTGGCAAAGTTTCTGCTGCTTTCAACTTTCCCTAGGCAGAAGGAAGCCTGATTCCAGTCATCTGTCCTGGTCCCCTCACATAACTGGACAATATCAATATACAGTGCTTGTTGTAACTAGGTGAAAGGGGAAATTCCAATGATGAGGTGTGCTGGTAGAATCTCTACAGCAAAAGAGAAGTCTTTGGGTGGGTCTCAAAGTGCAACCCCATATTTTGTTTTGTGTGTCATACTGGAACATGAAGGCTCTTAGGGGAAAAATGCTGAATGAGCTATGGAAAATCATTTTCCATAGTTAATGGATAAAGCTATTATTACCTTGTTGGGCTTCTTGTTTTATTTTCCTAATATTCAACTGTAAGTATTCTATTTCAGGTGTATCATCTCTCTTTTTGTTCTAATTAGTCAGGACTGGAGAAAATGGCTAGTCTTCCATTTTGACGATCATATAGTCTTACTTGTAGATAAAGCTCTCTAACACATTGACTTCCATAGATTCCAATATAAAATATCCATGTAAGCTCCTTGAGGGCAGGGACTGTTTCATTTTTGTCTTTGTATCTCTAGCATCTGTCAAATGTTAGCACAGTTTTTTGGAGTACATTACAATTTCATTGGTACAGGGAACTCCAAGTGAGCAAACTCCCTCTACCAGTACTACTCAGTATCTGCTCTGCAATTTATCATCCATGAGAGTTGTCTGGGGACACTGAGAGATTATTTGAAATATCCTTGTCCAAGGCACAGCCAGTTTAGTGTCAGTGAATCCAGGTGAACCCAAGACTTCTTGTCTCCAAAGTCAGTTTTCTGCCCACTATACCATGCTGCCCTTCTCGGGGCACTTAGTGCTTAATAATAAATCTTTACTGACTGATTGATTTAAAAAAATTAGGGCCCCTTTCTTAAGATGACTTTCCTTGGCTGAAGTTTGCCATTTGACATAGAATAAGATTCTTTGACCTCATCAACCTCAACTTTTCTTTTCTTTTTTATCTACAAACCAGTTAAGGAGATAGTAAGCTGACCAGTTTGGTAGGAACAAAAGAATTTGTATAGGGATGTGTTGATAGCTATTGATGTAAAAGTGGATTAAGCTAGCGGTCCATAGCCCAAAATGCAAGTAAATTTGCTACTGGTATAATTTCTTTAAAATCCAGTCTATAAAATTAATTGAAACCTAGGTACCATCTTGCCAGGGCAGATGTGATAGTGATATAAGAAGTTTACCAAAAATGTGAAAAAGGGACTGCATCTAAGCAACCAACATTTTCATTCCTTGTTAACACTTTGTGTGTGTGCTTGAGTGCTTATGTGCTTGTGCGTGTGTTGGTGTTTGTGTTAATCATATGTACAGGAACCAAGAAGTGAGTGTCAGAGAAACCCAGTAGGAGAGTTGAATGAGCATCAAAACAACACTTTTAAGGGATATTTTTTTGTTTCCTTGAATATTTGAGAGGAAGGAATGAGAGAGGGAAGCTATAGATTGAACAAGAGTACCAGTATAGCACTTTTAAGTGCTATTTTTTTCCTCCTGAGTATCAATGAATCTGAGAACAGAGGAAAGGAGAGAATACAGGTACACGTCCTTATCACTCACCCCCTTTCCAAAAATCCTTTGCGGTTGCTGGTTCACCTGCTTCCTTTCTGATTTTACATTTTATATATGACCAGGCAGAAAGAAGAAAAGAGTCTTTCAGCTCAGAATAAAAATAAACCAGTTCATTTGTGCTGAATTGCCTTTCTTGGGGACAATTTCTTGCATTTTTATTATGTCTAGTACTGTAGAAGAATAATATACACACATAAGAGAAGGCTAGTTGGGGGAGAATGTTGTATTTGGGGGAAAAAAAGGAGGAATATTTCATCATAAATGCCTTCACATGCCAGTTACTCCTTCATAAATCAATTACAGATAAAAGCTCACAACACAGATCTATAGTTTAAAAAAAAAAGAAAAAAGGAAAAAAAAAAGAAAAAGAAAAATGCATTGTTCAAAGAAGTTCACTCAGAACAGAAACAGAAGGCTTCTTAGACTCAAGTATCCCAAACTCTTTTCAACCAATGAGGAAAATTACCAATTTAAAGAACTAATATTGTCTTTTTTTTTTTTAAGAGGGGAAGGAGGATTATTAAACCTGTGATTTTATTGGTATATGGAACTCTTAGTGAAGAAAAGTCCTCTACTAATGAAAATCAGCAACTGTTTTGTAATTTAGTTTTACAGAATTGCCTTGGGCATTGGGAGGTTAAGATGCTTGCCCAGGGTCACCTAGGCAGGATATGTTAGAGGAGGGACCTAAACCAAGGTTTTCCAAGCCCCAAGGCTGGCTTTTTTTCCACAGATAAGCTGCCTTTCAGTCTTGTCTGTGCAAAAATTGCAATTAAATTGATGTTAGTTCATTACTAATGTGACTAAATCAGTGTGGTATAGCGAAGCATGTATTATAGTACACTTAGAATAGGAGAAGGCCTAGGTTCAAATTTTGGGTCTGCTATTTATTACTTTTGTGACTTTAAGTAAATCAAGCAGTGTCTCTAGGGAGTGATTTCCCCATATTTACAATGTGTAGATGGCCTCTAAAGTCCCTTCCACTTCTAACATGTTGTGATCATGCAGAGGTTCTTGAATGTTCTGTGATCCCTATTGTTTTTATTTAGCATACTAGATACAAATATCCATAAAAGGTAATACATTATCATATATACTCACTTTGGGAATCTAGAACTCTCTAATTGCAAATTCATTGAACAGATAATAACTCATACTGTGAGCTATGCAGAGTGAGTGGTTCCTTTATGGTTTACTCTTTTTAGGTGTATGATGTTTTAAAATATTATTGCCATTCCTCTTGGACTTTCTTTTTGAGTCTGTCATAGTCTTTTTGGGTCTTTCACAGAGTCACTAGTAGTGGTTCTTAGCTCTAACTATTTTGACATTGCTTGTCCAACATGCTGGCAAGACCAAGGCCAGATTGTAGTCTACCATTCTTCTTTGTCATTTTAGCTTATGCTAGGTTTTTAAGTTGATCTTTTCTACCCTTCTCCTTTTCCCTGGGATGATAGATGGGAACTGACTTTCTAAGACAGCTTGCTCAGGCCCTGGTGTCCTAAGGTTCTGTAAAAGTAGAAGATCTCTGCAGAGTTTGATTAGAGAAGCACCATGTAAATAGACATTTTCTCAATTGTTGTTTGTCTGGCCACCAGGGAACTGTCCAACTGTGCTAACTTCCAATTAGAGAAGATTAGCGTACATATTGAACAACACAAAGCATCCAGTAATTCATCCTCAAAAAAAATAGCCTAATGAAAAGAAAAAAAAGAAAAACAACCCAGGTGTTCTGTCCTGAGTTTGTGTGTTGCTCTTATGCCACTATGGTATTTCTGCCTAATCAAAGTCACAATCTTTTGTCTCTTATAGAGACACACAGAGACTTACATACATCCAGAGTTCCTTCTCCTGCCAGAATGCTCCCCTTCCTCACTACCGCCTCTAGCTATCCCTTGTTCCCTTCCTTCAGGATTCAGCCAAAGTGCCACCTCCTGGAAGAGTTTGCTGTCTTGGTCCATCCTACTATTGTAGGAGTAAAGGAAAATAGAGGTGGAATCCAGACGTATATATTAATTGGAGAAGTTAATTCCTGGTGAAGGAACTTTCCATGAAAATAAATAAGCAACTGTTTTGTGACTTTTGTCTTTGTATACCAAGCACCTGAAACATGACAGGTAATTCATAAATGTTTGCTGAATTATTAAATTGAATTGAATTTCACCAAATACCTATGACTATTCTCATCAGGATATGGAAGATAATTTCTATACTATTTTAAAATGTTGTATTTTTTAGTAACAGCTCTATTCCCCAAATATATCCCTCTTCTTTATCTTTCCTAGAAATCCATTGCTTGCAAGAAAGACCAGAAATCAAGAAGAAAACAAAAGTTGAGCAAATCTAACCAATGTATTAGCAGAGTCTGATAGTATGCATGTGTAATGCCACAATCATCCACCTCTGCAAAAGTAGGGAAATTCATTTTCTCCTCTGTTTTTCCATGGCAAGCTTGACCATTATAATTATTCAGTATTTAATTTTAAATTTTTGTTGTTGCCATTGTTGTTCTTCTTGCTGGTGGTGTTGGCAGTGGTGGCTCTTTCCAAGTAAAGCATAGGATGTTGTTTTTGTCATTGTGCATTCTGTTTTTCTGGTTCTGCTTATTTCCCTTTTTGTCAATTCATCTAAGTTTCCTCATCTATTCTTCATCTGCATGCTTTCTTGTATAGTAATTTTCCATCATATTCCTGGAGCAGCAATTTGTTCTATTCTTAAAAGGAAATACATACATATATATATATTGATATTAATTTAAAACAAGTCACCCCATACTCAAGAAGTCTTGTTGAAAAGGGCAGCATTGTATTATAGAGGAAAGAAGTAATGTAAAGTGGTTTTATATATAGGTATAACTTCCATTAAAAAAAAAAGACTAATATTATCCCTGTGTGAAATTTCCCAAGTGTAGTAGCATGGACTCCTCCTCCCCTTCCTCCAACAACAGCAACAACAACACATCCACACCATTCTAACACCCACACCAACTGTCTTTGAAGTCAGGTAATGCTAAAATAAGGCCAGGCAAAAAACTAGGTGAGTAAATTATTAGCTGACTATGCACCTAAATGGCAAAGTCACTAGAACCTTTCCATTCACTTAAACCGATGGTGGGTAAATAACCATGTGCCAATAAACAGTGGAAAAGTGACTGACTGTATATTGTAGCTCCTTAGTAAGGTTAACAAACTACATTAACCATTCACTCATCTGTAACTCATAATTAATCACTCCTAGAAAATTACATTGTATAATAAATGAGGACAGACATGATTCATTAAAACTTCTAATTAATTCTATTTAATACTATTTCATAGTTCATTGGTAAGTGCTGAGAGAAGGATTACATCGTAGGATATTTGATGCATTGCTGCCTAAGAAGTAAATAGGGCAAACATTATCTAAAATGAAACATGAATACTTGCAAATGAAAATGTCAGATGTTTATCACTGCAGCACCTGCTTCTATACTCCAGGGTCTTTAGGCATTAGCTGTGGAAAACTCTCTTTTTCAGGGCATTATCAATTGGTTGTAAAAGCTCTTCTGGGTTCAGCCTTGATGGTCATAGGCTCCAGCTAGAAATGAGCAGGTTGATTTTGTTATTCTAATAAATATACATGCTGGGTTGGTGGTCTAATGGCAAAGAGCCAAAGTATATTGCAGGCATTTTCACACTCAGCAAAGGGACTATTTATAGAAGGAGAACTATACTAAACAAGAGGTGATTGTTTGAGGAGTTTCATTGCTTTGTGAGTATATTTCTTAAACCAGACTCAACACAATTTAATTCTACAAAATATTGTTGATGTTTTGTTGTTATTATTATCATTATCTTCATCCCATTCTTTTTATTTTTGATAGAATTCAGATAGAAATGACATAAGGACAAGTCACTATCCTGTTACTATTCCTTTATATTTAAAGTTTTAGGGACTATTACACAGGTACACAAAATAGCGGCTTTTGTGGTTAAATAAACATAACTAGGATGTAAATTCATTGTCTGTAGGACTCACTAAAAGCATCTTTACAATGTCAGTGGCAGACAGGATGATGAAGGTAATAGTACTTCATTTCTTTTCTGTGTGATTTTCTTCTCTGTTTTCAAAAAAAAATGGTCCTTGGGAATAGGTTTTGTCTGATTTCTTCTTCTCCTTTTCTTGTTCTTCTTGTTCTTCCTCTTGTTCTTCTTGTTCTTCTTCTTGTTCTTTTTCTTGTTCTTGTTCTTCTTCTTGTTGTTCTTTTTGTTCTTGTTCTTGTTCTTCTTGTTCTTGTTCTTCTTCTTGTTTTTGTTCTTTTTCTTGTTTTTCTTGTTCTTGTTCTTCTTCTTCCACCTGGCATACTGCCTGGCCCCTAGTAGGCTTGTTGATTAATTATTATTGTTTTATTAATGCATTTTGCTTTTACATTACAGTAATGTCTAGGGGCAGCTAGGTGGTGCAGCAGATAGAGTGCTAGACCTGGAGTCAGGAAGACATAACTTCTTGACTTCAAATCTGGTGGCAGACAGTGTGACCCTGGGCAAATCACTTAACCGTGTTTGCCTCAGTTTCCTCATGTATAAAATAAGCTGGAGAAGGAAATGGCAAACCATTCTAGTATCTTTGCTAAGATAACCCCAAATGGGATCACATAGTATCAGACACAACTGAAATGACTAAACAACAAATTTCTAGTCACCTACCCCCCAACACACATGAGTGTGTCCTAGTAATAACCAAAAAAAAAATCTGGGTTACCACAGTTTTGCTTATACATGGGAAAACTTAAAAAGTGTTAACAGTTCTCCACATTCCATCTACCTAATCTATACCCTTTGTTGTGGTCTTGTCCTAAAATAAGCTTCCTCCCCCTTTAGTAGCTTAGATACCTTTTGTTAGTCTATGTTTCCCTTCCCCCTACCCCTGTAGACCTCCTGAGTCTATACTACCCCCACCCACTTCAACCATTGTTGCTTGCCCCAGGTTCAGAAGTTACTACTAGTCACAGTTCTGTTCTAGGCCTGGGAAATAAGTTAACCAACCCATAAGTCTTTATTTGCTTGCAGAACCCAGTCTTGGGCCAATGGTTGGTATATAACCACATCATACCTAACTGCACTGATTGTTTGGAACCATCTCTTAAAATAAAACAAACAAAACTGTTAGTGATTCAAAAGAGGAAGATGAGGAGTGACTACACGCTAGGCATTTCACTTCCTGACTATCTCACTGGGCACTTTGCTACTGTAGTACCCTCTGCATTCATTTCTCCTCAGTCTTCCCAGTTCTGGAACCATAATGAAATCAATACTGTCATTACTACTGGAAAAGATATGGTATTATATTTTACTATGGCTTCATCTATCAGCCCAGTAACTTTCAAAACCAAAATACTATTTCCTGGCTACAACTCTTATATATTTGTTCTCTTCTTTTTTTTGAATGAAAGACCCTGCATGGTAGGAAATGTCTTCCTTTTTGTATTTGTATGGGAGATGGAATAAGATAGGAGAAGCTATAACATGCCTCTGTTAAGTAAGACTCTCTATCAGTGAAATATTGAATCTTTCAAGGGGTCTACATTTATTATCACAGTAAAATTTTAATTATCCAATTCAACAAATACTTCTTAAATAACTGTGTTACATACTGGGTTAAATGCAAAGTTTATATGAGATATAAAATCATAGACTTAGAGCTGTAATGGATGTCAGAGGTCATCTAACTGACATTTCCTTTTAACAGATGAGGTAACTGAAGCCTAGAGAGACTGAATGACTTGCCCAAAGCCATGCAGGTTATAAGTAGTAAAGTTGGGTTCCCTGACTCCAAATCTATCCTCTTTCTCTTGTACTATTCTACCTCCTTGGTACCTTTACAAAGCTTGCAGTCCATTGAGAGATTATTTCATATCCATAAATTATAGTCTAAAATACATTTGATATGCATTAAATGGGATAAAGGAAAGTACTGCATACATTCTTAGAAGATGTAAATTTATTATTGAATAGATGTGGGTGGAAGATTAGATAAGGCTTCTTGCAGAAGGTAGCCTTGGAAGAGGGCTTTCAGTCAATTCCATTTGGTTTCTCAAACATTTATTAAGAGCCTGCTATGTGTAAGGACTTCTGTTGGAATTGACCACTCAGCTGAGCCTTGACCAAACTAAGGATTCAAAGAGATAGAGATGAGGAGACAATGCATTCCTGGCACTGTGAATGGTCTTTGGGAAGGTGCATAAATCAGTTTAGTATAGTATCTACACTGTTAGCGTTGGAGTCAGGAAAACATTGGTTCAAATTCTACCAAGTGTCAGAGCCACTGTACATTAATTGTGTTACAACCTCTGTGAACCTCAGCATCCTCATCTATAAACAATGGCATAATAATACCTCTTAGTACTTAATGGAATGGTTGTGAGACTAAAATGAGAGAATGCATTTAAAGCTCTTTGCATTTTACAAACTTTAAAGTGATACACACACACACACACACACATTTGTATATATACATATACATCCACTATTATAGAGATGGCAAATTGAAAAGAGCTAGTCAGAGTTTAGAACATAGCTTGCTTTATTTCTGAAGTTCAGAATAAAATTAATAAAATTTAGGGAAAACAGAACATAGTATGTGTGAAGGAAAATGATGAAGTTAAGTGTGTAAAGATAAAGCAGGACTTCCATTTCTTCATCTGCAAGAGAGGAGAGTTTGACTTGAATATCTTTAAAGTCTATTTTTAGCTCTAAGTCTAAGATCTTATGATTGTCAAAGGCTTTAAAAGTTGGGTTTAGACATTTGTATTTCATCCTAAAGAGAATAGTGAGCCATTAGAGATTTTTGAACATGGGACTGATGAGGTCAGAACTGTGTCTGAGGGAAATTATCTTGGCTGCTACACTGAAGATGGATTAGAGAAGGGAGAGTTTAGAAATAGTTACCCTAATTGGGAGATTATTGTATTTTGAGATTGAATTTTGTGGCTGAATTGTGGAAAGAAGGGGGATTGTTGGGGTAGAATCAGTGAGACTTCAAACTACTTGCCTTTGGGGAGTGAGGAAGAATGAAGAATCAAGTATGACCCTGATATTGTGAACCTGAGTAGCTACAAGGATAGTAGTTCTTTTGCCAGGATCAGAGGAATTTAAAAGAGGTTTCAGGAGGAACATAATGTGCTCTATTTTGGATAGGTTGAGTTTGGGATGACAATTGTATGCCAGTTTCTTGATGGAGCTATTCAACAGTTAGGGATGAAGAACTGGAGGTCAGAAGACTAACATTTTCTCATCATGACCAATAAACATTTATTAAGCACCTATTATGTACCAGGTATTGTGCTAAGCTATTTAGGAGTCATCTGTTTAGAGATGCTGATTGAACCCATATGAGCAGATGAGATCACTAAGTGAAAAAGCATAATAAGAGTAGAATGCCCTGGAGGACATCGAGGAGGATATCTGGAGGACATGATGAAGACAGATGGCAGCAGACAGACCCAATAAAAGGAGACTGAGAAGGAATGGTGAAATGAGAATCTAGAGAAAACTGCGCAAAGCCAAGGAAGAAGAGAGTATCCAGCAGGAGAAGGTGGTTAACAGTGTCAAAAGTTGTAGAGAAATCAAAAAGAGGGAGGACTGAGAAAAGATCACTAGATACAACAACTAACAGATAATTGGTAACCTATAAGAGAACAGTTTCAGTCAAGTGTTTTGGTGGGAAACCAGCTTTCAAGGGTTTACAAGTGAATAGGAAGTGATTAAGTGTAGAAGACTATTTTATAGAAGTTTGTTCATGGAAGGGAGAAGTGATAAAATATGCTAGTTCAAGAGACTGGTAGGATTAAATGAAGGTTTATTTTTTTAAAAGAGTAAAACTGATCTGTGAATGTTTATTGTAGAAATCAAAGAATGAGCCATTGGGTAAAAAGAGATTAAAAATAGAGTTGGGAGAGGATGGGGAATAGTGATTGAATAAGCAGATCCTAGCAGAGTATTGAGGAGATGGGATCAAGGCACATAAGTAGGGGATTTGTATTGGTCGAAAAGGGTCATTCATCCCTGCCTCAGAGATCAGAGGAAAAAATGAGAGAATGGCAAACTATGTAGATGGGTTTTGAAATAGTTTGGTAGGAGAGCGATCTGTTTTATATAGGCTGGGCTGGTTTTTTTTTTTTTTTTGAAGGGGCAAAGATACTGTTCTCATCATTTTGTTCTGGAGTTTTAGGGTTTGAACTGTTGAACTATTTGCATGATTTCATAGAGATATGATATGTAGAAAGCCCAGCCTATGAGGATTTGTGACTCCTGAGGCTTGATGGAATTCCCATTGGTCTGCAAGTTAACATACTTCTCTGACTGGCACTATTGTCATGATGACCGTGGAGACAGGGATACACATTCACCTGAATGTAGGTCACATTCTTAGTGATACTTTTCCTTCATGGATGAGTGGACCTCTATTTTTAATAGGTTATGAGCATCTCATTGAATTCTAATCCTGGACCTGAACTACTATACTGACCTGAGTTAGGACAGATCCAGAAGAGATTCAGAATGGTGGAAAGAATGAACTTGTGGTGATTGACTTAATTTTATTAGTAAAATATTAAAACAATTTATTTGGAAGAGAAAATGGTATAGAGTACTTAAGGAGAGCAGGCCTGGAACACCCCATGTAAGCAGAGTGGTAGTCAGTCAGGGGTGCATAAAACACTCCTCTGAAGCAATGAAGGCACAATAAATATTAAATAACTTTTTAGGGGATTCAATCAGTACAGTGGTTATGTTCTCTTCTAACAGGGTTCAGCCCCAGGAGAAGAGAAAGTTGAGTTAGGTTTTGTCAAGATGAAATTAGCAATATGGGCAGCTGGGTGGTACAATGGATAGAGTACTGGGCCTGGAATCAGGAAGATGAATCTTCCTGAGTTCAAATCTGTCCTCAGACCTTTACTAGCTATATGACCGTAGGCAAGCCACTTAACCCTATTTGCCTCTCTTTCCTCATCTGTAAAAAGAGTCAGAGAAGGAAATGGTAAACCACTCCAGTATCTTTGCCAAGAAAACCCCAAATGGGGTCATGGAGATAGCCATGACTAAAATGACTGAATGACAACAATTAACAATGAGACAGGGGGTAGAAGTTTAAGTACTGGCCAGAAGCTGTAACCAAGTTGGGGAGGCAGGAGCTTTACCTCAGTTGCTGACATTAGAGAGGAGGTTTATCCTCCCCATTGAAGTGGAGAGATGCCTTCCCTGTCTCTTTCCTGTTTAATGTTGCTAGAGGTAGAATACCGAAAGATTTCACTATCCTCTGCCAGTTCAAACCCCTATGAGTGTGAGAACATTACCAAGTAAAGGAATCAGGAAAGTCTTCTCGTAGGAGAAATCACATGAACTGAGCTTTGAAGGAAGCTAAGGATTCTAAGAGTCAGAGGTGAAAAAGGAGGGCACTCCAGACATGAGTGACAGCTGTACAGACAGAGATAGGTAACAGAATGCTAAGCAAGCTGGTTTGGTTAAAATAGAGAGTGGGTAATGAAGAGTCATGTGTGTGAAGCCAGGAAGGTTAGATGGGACCCAGATCATGAAGGTCTTTAGACGTGAATTGTTAGGTAGCGGCAATAAGATAGCTACTTAAATAGCAAGGATATTAAATGATAGAAGTTGCCTTGTTCATCACCAAAATGTCATATTTTTCAGAGCAGTTTCATTAATGCACACAATACATGGTATACAGCCTGATATAGGGCATGGGGGAATATAAAACCCATAATTCATTGGTGAATGATATATTTAAACATTTAATTGCAAAATAATGAACTATGACTTTATTTTTTGAATCTCTTTCAAATACAAATTACATCTTGAAATAGGTTATGAAGCTCCATAATACATCTTCAAAACTAAGTAATAGAAATTTTCAGTTAAACAATAGTTTTGAAGCTTAAATTAAATTATATCCCAAGGAAAAACTGGAGAGACCTAGAATCACAGTATAAGAGTATAGAGGGCCAGCTTTAAAGGGCCTTCAGCCCCTACCCTGGTTTCACAGTAGGTTTGCTCTTAAATTCCTTTATACAGATAGGTGTTTGGCTGTTTTCAATTTTTTTTTTCAATTTCTCCCTAGAAGACCTCTGTCAGAACACACACATAACTTCCCTAACCATCCTCCTTTTCTTTTGAAGAAAAAAAAAAGCCAAGTGGTAAAGGTAGAGAGAAACAATTCACAACAAAAATTGCCCTTGATTGGTACCTTTCTAGGTAGCTATAAAAAGAAAGCCCAAAGAAAAATAGTATCCTCACCTTCCATATCTTCCTATACTTGGGAGTAGAATTCATGTTGGATTGTTGAATATCTGTTAGAATATGCCCTGTTATTCTAGCCTTAATGGATAACCAGAACAGTGGCACTAAAACATGCAGTAGCCCAGATCCTGGTACAAATGGTCACCCTAGGTTGCCTCCAGGGCCGCCTTTATCTGTTAGCCAAGCAGATGATTGTGTACATACTGTTCATTCCCTTTCGTTTCCTAAAATATCTCTTTCCACAAGCCTCAGATTTCCATCATTATTCTTTCTGTTCTGATGAGGTATTAAATGCCCAAGAGAAAATAAAAGCAATAAAAGTGATTGTTTTCCTGATAGAATATAAGGGCAGTAGCTATTTCTTTTTCGTTTTTGATCCCCAGTACCTTGCACGATGCCTGCCACATAGGAGAAACTGTTTAAATATCTGTTGATTGATTTAATGTCTGTGGATCTGCGATATCCTTGGTTGTGGGTATCATGTATTATGTAACCCCTACCCATTGACTCTTGCACATGCTCTCTTCCACCTAAAATCCTTTATAGTGATTCCACCCACTCATAAATGAGCATTTATATAGTGCTTTAAGCTTAATAAAGCTCTTTGCCTGAATCATCTCATCTGTTTTTCACAAAAGCCCTGTAATATTTAGCAGGTATTAGTATTATCACTTTCAGATGAAAAAACTGAAGTTCAGAGAGGTTGTGACTTGCCCATGGCCACACAAATTTCAAATGTTGGAATCGGAATTTGAACACAAGTCTTCCTGAATCCAATTCTAGAACCCCACCCCTGTTTCAGAACAACTCGACATGGCTATTGTTGAGTTGGATTGGCAAATTTTCCAATTGATGTTCTCTGTGGTTTTTTGGAATCAATTGTTACAATTAGGAAACATCTCAGAGGTGAAATGAGAATATACTGTTAAAGATACAATTCCATCTACTTCATAAATTATGTGCCTAGATTTCCTCGATTGACAAATAAAAAGCAGAAAATTGATATGATCCTTCAGGCAAATCAAGTAGCAATAATTAAGGATAGGGAATGGACCTGCAACTTCAATGGTACAGGAAACTTCCATATGAGACAAAACCCTCTACCAATGTAGATTGGCGACCTTCTCTGAAACTTATAATTAGAAAGTTGCCTTGAGAACAGAGAGGTTAAGTGATTTACCCAAGGTCATGCAGTCAATAAATATCAGAGGTTAGTCATGAACCAAGATCTTCTTTGTTTTGAGGCCAGCTCTCCATCCACTCTGTCATGATGTCTCAAAAATCATTAATTATCTAGATGATTGTGGCAAAATAGATTATTTTTATATCTGTTGTTTGGATAATTGACCAAATTACTTGTCTTGTATTGACTGTGGAGCCTGGTTATATAGGTAGTAATTAAATAATTTAATATTGATTAGTTACTGATGATCAGGAAATTATTTCTTCTAGTCTTATAATAGTATTTAAGCATTCATTAAGGAAAACACTTTATGAATGTGCAACATGCAATAACCCTGATACATTCCAGGATTGATACAGCTCTGGCCCTGGCTCAAACCACCGGGATAACTAGGATATAATCTGCTTCTAGGGCTAATCTTTCTTTCCTCCACCAAAATATTTTGTCCATCAACCCGGTGCAAAGCCTAGAATTCCTACCAACGGTCATTCCCTTGTGATAAAGAATTAAAGGGGGGGCAGTGGCGCAGTGGATAGAGTACTGGCCCTGAAGTCAGGAGGACCTGAGTTCAAATCTGCCCTCAGACCAAACACTTGACACTTACTAGCTATGTGACCCTGGCGAGTCACTTAACCCCAGTTGCCTAAAAAAAAAAAAGGTTTATTTCAATATTATATTGCTTACTTTATCAAGGAGCTGGAGAGGGAGAGGGTGAAAGGTGAGATGAGAGGGAGAAAGAATTTGGAACTCAAGAGTTAAAAAAAAGGAATATTAAATTTTTTTATATGTAATTGGGAAATCTTTAATGAAATAAATAAACTGGCTAAGAAATAGAGAGGTGGATCAGTGGAATTGGTTAGGTACACAAGATGCAATAGTAAATGACTATAGTAATCTAATGTTTCATAAACTTCCAAACTCCAGCTTCTGGGATAAGAACTCACTATTTGACAAAAACTGCTGGGAAACTGGGAAAATGGTATGGCAGAAACTAATCATAGACTAACATCTCACACCTTATACCAAGATAAGGTCAAAATGTGTACATGATTTAGACATAAAGAGTGATACCATAAGCCAATTAGGAGAGCAAGGAATAGTTTACTGTCAGATCTCTAGAGAAGGGAAGAATTTATGACCAAATAAGAGATAGATGACATTATAAAATGCAAAATGGGTAATTTTGATCCCATTAAATGAGGAAGTTTTTGCACAAACAAAACCAATGTAACCACGATTAGAAGGAAAGCAGAAAGCTGGAAAACAATTTTTACAGCCAGTATTTCTGATAAGGCCTCATTTCTCAAATTTATGGAGAATCAAATAATACAAATCATTCCCCCAACTGATAAATAGTCAAAAGATATGAAAGGGCAGTTTTCAGGTGAAGAAATTAAAGTTATGTGCAGTCATATAAAAATTCTCTAAATCATTGTTGATTGGAAAAATACAAATCAAAACAGCTATGAGGTACCACCTCACACCTATCAGATTGGATAAAATGACAGAAAAAGAAAGCAACAAATGTTGGAGATGTAGGAAAAGTGGAACACTAATGCTTCATTGGTAGGATTGTGAACTGATCTAACCATTCTGGAGAGCAATTTGGAACTATGCCCAAAGGGCAACCAAACTGTGCACACCCTTTGATTCAGCAATACTACGTCTGTATCCCAAAGAGATCATAAAAAAGGGGAAAGGACATATGTGTACAAAAATAATTATAGCAACTCTTTTTGTGGCAAAGAATTGTAAATTGAAAGGATACCCATCACTTAGTGAATGACTGAACAAATTGTGGTATATGAATGTAATGGAATACTATTTTGCAATAATAAATTAAAAGCAGGCAGATTTCAGAAAAACCTGGAAAGATTTATTTGAACTGATGCTGAATGAAGTGAACAGGACCAGGAGAACATTGCACATATTAACAGCAGTATTGTGTGATGATCAACTGTGATAGACTTAGTTCTTCTTAGCAATACAGTGATCAAAGTCAATTCCAAAAGGCTCATGATGGAAAATGCTGTTTATGTCCAGAGAAAGAACTATGGAGTCTGAATGCAAATTGAAGCATGTTCTTTTCACTTTGTTTTCTTTCTTTCAGTTTTCCTTTTTGTTCTGCTTCTTCTTTCACAATGTGACTAATGCGGAAATATCTTTAACACGATTGTACTTGTATAACCTATATCAGATTGCTTGCTGTCTTAGGGAAGGGGGGAGGGGAAAGATGGAGGGAAAAAAATTTGAACTCAAAATCTTATAAAAATGAATGTTGAAAACTATCTTTACATGTAATTGAAAAAATAAAATAGTATTAATCAGAAAAAAAATAAAATGGCACTGCTAACATTCAACTATTTCTGTTCTTCCCTCTCCCCTGCTATTTACATACTTTCTAAACTATAACCCTCCTAAATTACCTTGTGTCTATGTTGTAAACATTTTTCATTTACTTATGTGTGGGCAAGTTATTTCCTCTGATATAACATAAGCTCTTTGTGGTAGAAATCTTTTCTTTCTATCTTTGTTTTCCCAGTGCTTAGTACAGTGCCAAGTATGTGGTCGATTTTTAATAAATGTTTGTTGTTTGATTGAATGACCTAAGATTTAGATCTGGAAGCGACATTAAAAGTCACCTAGTTCAACCTTCTTATTTAAGTAATAAGTAAATTAAAGCTCAGAGAGATTAGGTGACTTGCCTATGGTCAAATAGGTAGTAAGTGATTGATCGGTTACTTTTTTCTGCTAAATTTAGTTCATACAGTTCTTCCAAGTTACTGTGGATTCTCTACTTTGTTGTTTCCTATGTGCAACCTTCTCCCTTTATGTTCAAAAGCCACAATGTATTCAGCAATCCCCTCATTCATGGGGATCCATCTTGCTTCCAGTTAAATTATGATTTATTGGTGGTCTAAATTCAATGGGATTTTTGGGACTCTTTGTTCTTATGCAATTTCATGACTGTCAGAGAAGAAAGGAAAAGAATCGTACAGTAAACAGGCATGTTCCATATTCTTGTTCATTTCATGGGTTGCCCATGTCCAACTTTCCAGTGATGAGGTTCTCTATACTTAACTAGGACAACAAACTCATAATTCATTGCTAGGCTCATCCTTAGAGACTTTCCTGTTCAGCAGAACCTGTTAGAGCTTCAGATAGTATAGCATTCAAATTCCTGGGTCAAGTTCCTGGCATGATAAAGAAATCCAATATGGTTTTTCTTGAAAAATGATACACATAAAATACAACTCTTTATTAAAATAATATTTTCAATCTTTAATTAGTACCTTTGTTTTACAAAGCTAAATCAAGATGCAATGATTCAATAGAAAGATTATTTGAATATATATGAACAGGTAGACATTAAGTACCTTCTTCCACTGACCTCAACTGTTATCGATAGCTGCATAAGTGAACTTTGGAATTTGCTTCTGAGTTTTTGGAAGACTTTATCTGTTTCTCAGCTATAGTGCCTTCCTTAAAATACTCATGGCTGTTGACCTGTCCATAACCTTCTGCCAAGCCACCTGTACTTGGATGTTAAGAACTCTCATGACACTTCAGCTGGCTTCCTGCATTAATTAAAAATCATGCAGAACTTCCTTAGTGCTTACTAATTAGCTATTCCTTCTCCTTAAAGAGTTCTGCTTTATGTGTAACAAGGAAAGCTTCTGGTTTTTCCCCCTAGACCTCCTACTTTGTGATTCTTCCTCTTACAGGGTAAAAAAAATGATGGAGGAAACTATTGTGCTGCTCTGTCTCCAAATACATGACTTCTACATTTCCCTCCATCATAACTGCCTTCAATTCAGGAAGAAGTTTCCTTTGCACGGAATTTATTTAATCAACAATCATCTTCTCTTCTCATTTATTAACACGTAATTAGCATAGAATCACTTCTTGTGGACCTTAGTCACCGTGGATCTCATCTACCTCACCTTTTGTGTTAAAACATATTTCAGTCAACAAACCTACTCTACCTCCCAGCCAACTCACCACTCTAGGCAGTCCTGAACATTTAAAAATCTATGTAAATGTAAGAATCATTTGAAGCCTTAGCTGTTGGGTGACCAACCCTTTAATTTTAAAAATGAGGAAACTGGAGCATAGAGAGAAGTTACCGACATATCCAAGGTCACACAGAGCTGGTGTGTGAACCCAGGTCCCCTGATTTCAAGCCCAATACTCTTTCCACTGAATTCCTCTGCCCATCTAGTTACACATGATTTCCTCACAAAAGATTTGGCACACAGGTGCACATGGGTCAATGATCCCTGGATGAGGTCCTGTAGAAAAGGGGGCCTAGAGAGGAAGAGGACACAGGCTGTATTGAAAAGGCAAAGTGTGAAAAAGTCAGAACTTGAGGTTGGAAAGGAGATGGTAGATACAACATTTTTTTTGCTTTGCCTCAACATTTTTCCTAGGGCAATCCTGTCTCTTTCTACATGCAAGTACAATGCAAACCAGAGCAGAATGTAAGGCCTCAGTGTTCTCTTCTTTATTTCAGGAGGTTAGCCAGGAAAGAAGGAGTTGTGCCTGGAGGGAAAATTGAGATTCTATTTTAGCTTAGGGGTGGGGAAGAACATTGAAAAAATATGATCACTTCTAGACAATGAAACGTGTCTTTCTTTAAACCACAGAATCTTTAGTTTCATCTCCAGAAGAGAAGCATGTAACAAAAGCACAAGTCTCCTTAATTAGGTCAGAGGCCTTAGTTTACATAGGATATAGATGTATACATTAAAAATAGATTATGTGACATATTCTACAGAAAATTAGGGAGCCTGGGATCAATCCAATCTGATCAATTTTTAAATTAGATTATCTGGTGAGGGGAAGGATGCAAAGGGAATTAAGAAATGAAAAGAGACGATTTAACCTCTGCATTCAGAAGGGTACATGAGGTAACACAGAGTTGAAGTTCAGCCAACCTAAGCAGTAACCTTGGGATGCTTCTTTGCCGGTCAATATTTATGTCCTACTCTGGCTGAATGGAAATTGCCTTAGACCATGAGGGAAAAATAAATAGAAAGCAGGGAAAAGTTGAGTTTGACTTTAAGTTACTTCTTGTTGCATAAATCCTGCTATCGGGGTAATTTACTTGATCTGCGTTTGTACCTGCTTGAATGCAAATGAGCTTGGAGCAAAAAGTAAACTGAGGGAAAAAAAAAAGGCCTAAAAAAAAAGCATGTATTTCTGCAACCATTTGTGTACTCAGATTCATCCCATCCAGACCTAGTGTCTCTGTATTTTTAATATAACACTTGAAAATTAACAAAAAAAGAGTGCATGGTATTCCCCAATGAAACATTATATGCACAGTTCTAGAAAGGTGTCCCTGCTATTTTCCAGTAAAAGCCTATTTACACTGATTAATGCAAAGGGAGACTTTTGCCTTTGGCAATGAAATCACTGAATTGGTCTTTATTTAGTGCTTTATTAATAAGAAATACTGAGGAAGAAGACAGGTATTAGTACAACACCATTTCAGTACCTATGTAGTGACTTTGGCTTACACTTTCACAGTGTGTCCCCTTACAGAACACTAGATTGAGTCTTCTGGGTTCATTTAGGAGCTCAGAGGCCTGACTTGTGATCCTTTCAGTGCGTGTATTTCTTCTTGGGACCACACCCCTGAACCTCTCATAATAAACAGAAGAGAAATTGGTACAGGGAAGAAAAGAGTGTAATTTGTCTTAGAGGTTGAACAATATTAGATTGCTATAGTAAAGCTGACATTGAGAAGCAGCATGGCATGGTGAATAGGGAGCTGGCCTTCACGGAAGAAAGACCAGAGTTCAAGTCTCACCTATGATGCAAACTGGTTATAAGACACTGGGCTATAAGACACAGTGCTCTAAGATTGTAAGTTAATGAGAAGGTACCCACATGCATCAATCAAGGGAGTTTCTACAAGTTCTCCTGACCAATGAAATCTCATAGTCCAGCATCTACCCTATCTCTATCTGAAGTGGATACATATACAGACATATTGTGTGTGTATGTGTGTGTATACACATATATACATACACATACACATATGTATATACACGTAAATACACATATACATATATACACATGCATATACAAATATAAATACATATACACACATAAATATATAAATAAAAATATAAATAAATGTATCTATATCTACATGTATATATACATACATATTCATACACATACACACAGAGCTAGGTATTGCACTGCCAGGCCTGGTTTCAGGAAGACCTGAGTTCAAATCTAGCCTCAGATACTAACTATGTGATCCTGGGCAAGTCACTTAACTCTTTGTGCCTCAGTTTCCTCATCTGTAAAATGATCTAGAGAAGGAAATAGCAAACCACTCTAGTGGCTTTGCCAAGAATACCCCAAATAGAGTCATGAGGAATTGGACCATGAATGAAAATGACTGAAAACAATAATATATGTACATATATAGGTATATACACATATATTAATGAATACTATATGTATATGTATTTGCATATAAATGCATACACATATATTCATATGTGTGTGTGTATATATATATGTATATATATATATATACATATATAAATATATACAGATAACCAGATAACTCTTAATTTTTCATCAGCTGCCCTACTTGGTTTCAATCCAGAAACATTCTACCTGCTCAAGGATAAGTGCATTACCTGAAATCTCATCATGGTGCTGATCAACCCAGCTTTGGATATTCCATACCTCCTCAACACACTCAATTGCCTTTCTACTCTAATTGGAGAGCTGGAGGGCAGAATAATAATTCCTTCCAAAGCCTTCCTTTACAGAGGCCTCAGAACTTCCCAGGTTACTCTTCATTTTCCATCAGCTGCTCTGCTTGGTTTCAACTCCAGGAATATCATGCCTCCATGCTGGATACCCTCTCCTGCCCCTATCCTTTTCAGCTTCCTTTCATGTATTGTTTTTCTTCATTAGACTGTAAGATTCTTGAGGTCAGGAACTGGTTTTCTTTTTCTTATCTGTATCCCCAGCATTTAGCACATTTCTTGGCACATAGTAGTAGGCATTTAATAAATATTTATTGACTATTGACTACTGGAGGTGGGGAACCTGCAGCCTCAAGGCCACATGTGGCCCTCCAGGTCCTCAAGTGCAGCCCTTTGACTGAATCCAAACTTCACAGAACAAATCCTCTTAATAAAAGGATTTGATCTGTAAAACTTGGACTCAGACAAAAGGCCTCACTCAAAGACCTAGAAGGCCACATATGGCCTTGAGGCTGCAGGTTCCCCACCCTTGGACTGAACATACACACACACACACTCCTACAAATCTATCCTCCTTACATGCTATTTATTGACCTGGAAAAGGGAAGATTGTCTGATAGGGTATTTATACTTTGAAAGAGTGAATTTACCTTTCTAGCTGTGTCCGAATGAACAGCAAGTGATAACTAAATGGATAAAATATTATTGTTGTAGTTTTAGCTTTGTGTGTCTTTAGGGACCAATGACACAATCAACAAAGGTACATGCTGGTTTTCCCAGAAGTCACCCAATTATCACAAATAGGACTTCTTTGTTTCGGCTGACAGGACTCAAGATTAAAATGTGTTGTGAAAAAAAAAGGGATCACTGATTCAAGTTACATGTGGTCCTAAAGGCAGAATATTTTCTTTTTCCATCATGAATATCCCCAACACCTGTCTTCCTTTTTACAGTAGGAAGGAGCATTATGTCACTCAACTCCCAAACATGGAAACTTGGATTTCTCATTGCCCTTATCTTTTTATATACAAGCTATGATTCAGTCCCATGGCTCTTTGCTTCACAATGTTTTCCAAATTCTCCCCATCCTTACTGAACCTAAAACTCAAAACCTAAGCTTTTTGCTTGAATGGCTCTTACTTAGAGTATAATATGATTTAGAGTTGAAAGAAGCCTTAGAGATTATCTAATTTAATTCTCACTTTCTTAAATAAGGAACCTGAGAGTTCCCATGACTTAATTGATGTTATAGAAGCAATGAGGAGCAAGGTTGAGATCCTGACTCAAGTTATCTGCTCCACTTCTTTCCAATATATCACATAGGCTATATACAGAAGGCTGAATGTGCATATAGGGTGCTGAACTAGGAGTCAAGGGAAATGAGTTTGAACCTCAGCTCTGCCATTCGCTCCATCTATGACCTTGGTAAGTCACTTTATTTTTCTGGGCCTCAATTTTCCCATCGGTGAAATGTGGGTGTTGTACTAGATGAGGTCTAAGGTCATGTCACATTTGACATCTGTGATTCTTTGAAAAACCAAACCTTCTTATTGGACTCTTGTCTCTAGAAACACTTTTTCCTATGGTCTTGGGAAATTTTTCTTCTCCATCTATTCTTTTGATCCTACCAGCCTCCTCTAGACAGTTCTATGATAACTTTCCAGTTCACTGGGGAACTGGTCATAAACTTTTATTTTTTTAGATATGAAAGATCTTAAAGACTTTTACTTATTCACTAGATCATTGAATTCTAGAACTAGAGTGGACCTCTCATTCTCACAGTAAAGGAAACGGGGGCCTGAGGGACAAAGAGGCTGCACATAGAGTTTATAGCAGAATAGATACTTTATGTCTCATGACTCCTTATTGGACACTCTTTCTATTACACCATGATGCTTCACTATGTTCATAGTTCATATATGTTATTTGATTTCTATACTGGTGCATTGTTCACCTGATTGTCTGTACTTACTTGATGTTCCTCCATGCTGCTACAAGTAGGGCAGCTACATGGCAAAGTGGATAGAGCATCACCGGACCTGAAGGCAGGAAGACTCACCTTTGTGAGTTCAAATCTGGCCTCAGATACTTACTAGCTGTGTGACCTAGGCAAGTCATTTAACCCTGTTTGTCTCAGTTTCCTCATCTGTAAAATAAGTTGGAGAAGGAAATGGCAAGGCGCTCCAGTATCTAGTGTTTGGCATGGTACCATGTCTAAGCACTACTTTATTCTCCTGTCAATCCTTGGATGAGGATATGAATGGAGGTTCAGCTAATAAGATGCATAATCAGAGGTAGTAAATTGTTTTTGCCTGCTTAGGATGCTGGTAGGCAATAGCAGCTACCTAGTGTCCGTTATTGCTTATCTCAATTGCCATAAAAAAATCCCAGCAGAAAAGTTCTCATAAAAGGCCAAATACTTTTGCAAATAAAGTTATGTCTGAGCAAAATAACAACAACAAACATACCCCTCTCAAACTAACAGGGGGAAAACATATATCCACGGTAATCCGGGGAGATCAATTCAGCAGTTTCCTCATTTAGTAAATATGGGTCAAACATAGAAGGTATTAAAAACAAATGAGTAACTCAACATGTTCAGAACTGAGTTGACACATGACCAATGACTCTCAGGGGGGTGCTTTCATAGTGAGAGATTCAGAGACGTGTCACATGACTTGTTCATAAGCATACATTGTGCCAAACTTACTCTTGTAGTATTGTCCACCTGACATAATTTTTATTCTCCTGTCAGGTAATTAATTTTTGGCATAATTAGCAAACTTTCCCCTTTTTCCCAGGGTCTAAGCAGCAGAATGTTACCATAGTCAGGCTTGTCACCTGGGACCATAAGTGATGTCTGGGAACAAAATATCATGAGTTGATATGGGTAAAAGAACCATTCTTTATGTATTTATGGAAAAAAGCAAAAATGACTATCTCTACCCCCAAAAATGCATAGTCCACTGTCAAACTGTGGACTTGTTAATGAGTTGTTTACCATAAAGAAAATTTTGTTCACCAGTCACTTTGATTCTTAAAGTAGTCTGCCCAGGGTGCTTTCTAAGCCTCCAGGTAAGATAACCTCCCTTAATTTCAGACCGACTTTGGCAGCTTGGAGAAATGTCCCCTGGGACTTCTCCATCCTGGTTGGGACTGTGTTTGTGCCTGTGTGTACATGTGTGTGTGGGCTCCCTGGGGTAGCTCCTTTTTCTTTTTCCTCTGGCTGCTCCTCACTGATTGGTGCACCCTCGCCTGGTTGCCCTGGCCACACAGCTCAATCAGTTCTTTACTGCTTGCAGCCGGGGCTCATGGGAGCCAATTATTGCTGTTACTTTTCTGATAGAGTTGTTAGACCTGTGAACTCTGTATGGCATCCAAAGGATTCTTGGGAGATGTTTGTATTCAAAGGCTTGAATCGTTCATTCAGTCAAAGGAAAAGGCAAAAGGACATTACAAGAAGAGAAGGGCCTATTATAGTATGTAAGTGCACAGAAAGTATTGCAGGTAGAATATCAGGTCAGACGCATGATTCCTCCTCTCTTTCTACCTCCTGAGGTTTTTTTTTTCTCCCATTCATTTACCTAGCTCATTTACAAGAGTTCTAGACCTTCTTGATAGATTTTGATGATTTATTTTGCTTTCAGATGAGCTATTCAAATTCTGTCTTTTGCTCTTTTATATGATGAAAAAAGATGAACTCACAACTGAGTGTCAGATCTGTAGTGTCATAGAACAGACCCAATCATGGTAGCTTAATTTAAATGCTAAAAATTTCAGTCTTTCAGGATTATTATTTTTTTCCTTCAAGGATACAATTTGAATCTTGAGAATCTGAGATTTCTGAATCATTTATCACAGCATATTTCTTCCTAAGGTCTTGCCTTTCAAATGTCTAGTTAGTAATCCATACTAGGTTCCACATTTGGGATGGGATGAGCCTGTTACGGACATGAGGCATTGAGAAAGCTAAAATGAGGTTCACTAATTTAGAATCATATCTTTACAGCTAAAAGGAAATTTAGAATCCAACCCTTCATTTTACAGATGAAGAGACTGAGGGACAGAGAAACTCAGTGATTTGCCCAGGGTTGCATAGTAAGAGGCAGGATTCATACCCAACTCTTCCTAAGTCCAGAACTCTACCCACTCTACCATCTAGCTGTCTCAACAGGGGAATTGCTTTGTTATTTTCCTGTCCAGAAGCTTTGTTGCATTTACTTTAGAAAATCTGCTTTGATTGTTTGAAGAAATCTATGTTGAATCCTATGCATATCACTAGCTCTTGTTGGGGTCTGTAATGAGATCTTTGGTAGTGCCTGGTATGAGAGATGGACAGAAGAGCTTTGCCTGTCCACACCAGGTATTTGAGGCTACTAGGGATGATTTTAAAGCAGTTCAGTAAGATGGCCTTGCCAGCTAGCCACCTAATTAAGCAAAATGACTTGTCTGATAAATTTAATCCTCTTAATGACTACCAGATGCCCACAAAAGTCACTTGGGATTGTAATGAGTAATGATTACTTAAAACCACTATTAACCATTTCACACTGGAATATTCTCCATGTCTGAAAGCTTTCTAGGATGACATTTCTAAACCAAAGGGCCAAACAGCAAAATCCATTAAAAACAAACAAATATATATGTCTACAATTTCATAGAAGAAAAATAGAAGCTACATTGGAACTTCTTATGAACCTACATTAAAAAATAAGATAGGTAATCTATCTTATTTAGAGTAGCATGTGGGGGGTTAGCGGAGAGCACTGTTTGGATGGTGCTCAAATTGAAATTTATAAAGGCAATATAGTGGCAAGGCACCTAGTATCAGAAAACCTAGTTTTGAATTTGGGCTGCATCATTCAAAAGAAACTTCTGTCGCCAGAATTATCAATGATTTTGTAATTGTTGAATCTAATCGACTTTTCTCAATCTGTATAGGAGGCATCTAATAAATGTTTGCTGAGTTGAGCTGAATTGAACTCCCTAGATCTTAATTTCATCATCTGTAGGTTGAACTGGATGCTATCCTGGATTTATTTTTTATGATCCCATTATGCTTAATGAATTTTACCACAACGGATGTTCTGGTTGTATTGATACTAATGCCTACAAAGTCTTTTTGTACCATACTCTATTTGAATATGAGTCAGTGCCTCTCTGGGGGCAGCAAGAGTATACTGGACTTCTAGTCTAGTTCCTGCTGTGATTATTTGAGCGAATCACTTCATTATACCATTCTTCACTTTACCCAGGTGCAAAATGGAGGTTACTATCCTTACAACCCTAAGACTATAGAAGTACCATGTAAACAAAGGCAAGGATATATATGAAGGAATTTGAGTTTCTTGGGGAAAAAAAAAGATACTATAACTTCAAGGCAATTGGCCATCATTTTAAAGTCAGTTCTTAACACCATCTCTGAAGAGATTCTTCTCTTCTCATGGCTTGTACCTTAAATACCCTCAGATGATCTGTCTCGTCATACTTCATTCTGTAAGAATTGCAGTTCATCATCGCTCTTTGTACCAAAAAAAAATTACTTAGCTATGAATTGAAGCAACTTACTAAAAATAATAAAAAGTGGAAGAAACATTTGTTGGAGTGGGGTGGTGGTGGTGGAACAATGTGGGAGAATATAAATGATGCTAAGCAATCAGTTTAATCATGAAAGGGTCCACTACATATTTATGTTATATAACCTCAACTGGGACCTCTCTAAAGAAAGGCAATTCTTTTATATTTCTGTAATTTATTTGATATCCTACTCACTATGGTGGCTTTTCCCAACTTTTTTTTAATATCTCCTCAACCAACCCATGATGCACCCCAACCCCTACAATCTCAGCTGACTTCACAGAAAAGACTGAGATCAGTCACCTCTTCTCCCTTCCTCCTCTTCTCATATCACTTCACCACTATTTCCTCCTTTACTCTTGTCACTGATAAAAAGATAGTTCTTCTCCTAACCAAAGCAAATGCTTCTACTTGCATCCACAATCCCATCCTCTCTTGTCTTCTGCAACAGATTGCCCCATCTGAAAACTCCCTGTTCATGTCCTTTGACCATCTATCAATTGGGGAATGGCTTGTATTCTTATAAATTTGACTTCAGTTCTTTATATATATTTGAGAAATGAGACCTTTATCAGAGACACTTGCTGTAAAGATTGTTTTCCAGCTTTCTGTTTTCCTTCTAATCTTGATTGCATCCCTTGATATATTGTGCTTATTTTTACTGGGTAAGTGATTCTTGGTTGTAGTCCTAGCTCTTTTGCCTTCTGGAATATCATGTTCCATGACCTCTGGTCTTTCAATGTTGCAGTAGCTAAGTCCTCTGTAATCCTGATTGTGGCTCCCTAATATTTGAATTGTTTCTTTCTGGCCCTTTGCATTTTTTTTCCTTGACCTAATAGTTCTGAAATTTGGTTATAATGTTCCTTGGAGTTTTTGTTTTGGAATCTTTTTCTTGAGGTTGTCAGTGGATTCTTTCAATGCCTATTTTGCCCTCTGATTCCAGGACAGTTTTCCTTGATAATTTCCTGAAAAATGCTGTCCACATCCTCCTTTTGAATATGGCTTTTAGGTAGTCCAATGATTCTGATATTGTCTCTCCTGGATCTATTTTCCATGTCAGCTGTTTTCTCCATGAGGTATTTTACATTTTGTTCAGTTTTTTTATTCTTTTGTATTTGTTTGATTGATAGGCTAGAGTCATTAGCCTACTTGCCAAATTCTAACTTTTAAGGAGTTGTTTTCCTCAATTAGCTTTTCTAATTTCTTTTCTATTTGGCCAATTGTGCTTTTTAAGGAGTTGTTTTCTTCAGTGGATTTTTGTATCTCCTTTTCTACTTTTTAAGTAGTTTTCTTTTTTCAAGCTGTTGACTCTTTTTTAAAGATAATTCTCTTGCATCGTTCTCATTTCTTTTTCCCAATTTTCTTCTACCTGTCTTATATGCTTTTTAAGTTCCTTCTTGACCTCTTGCATAAGTTCTTTCTGGGCTTGAGACCACTTTTCATTTTTCTTTGGGGTTTTGCCCATGTTTTGACATTATTGTCCTCTTTTGAGTTTGTGTCTTCATCTTCCCTGTTACCATAATTACTTTCTATGGTCAGATTCTTTTTGTGTTGTTTTTTTGCTCATCTTTTTTGGCCCTTTTCTTTTCTTTTCTTTTAAACTTGATTTCTGCACCTGGGGTAGAAAGTACAATATCTCAGGCCTCTTGTGCCAGTGACTGCGGCCCTGGCTGTTTACCTGGTGCTGCACTGATGTTGCTCTGAGGCCCATGGGGGACTCTCATGCCTGGTGCTGTGCTGAGGGGATGGAGTGAGGGTTGTCTGGCAGTGCTAGAGGCTATAGTGGTCTGGTAGCTTACCTGGTGTAGAACTGGGGTCCTAGTGCTGGTGTCTGGCATGTGTCAAGGCCAATGGGGTGTTTCTGCATTTTCCTGGGCATACATCAAAGCAAGTGGCACTGAAGCCTGGCACTGGTAGCTGCCTGTTTGCTTAGGCACCCATAAGGTTGGCATCAACCTGTTTGCCAGGGTCTGTGCTGAAGCACATAGTGGTTCTCAGAGCTGGAGACTGCCCATTCCTCTGACTATTCTGAGGCATGTGAGAAGTCCTGGTGTTGGCATTTGCCTGCTCCACTACACTGGGTCTCAGGATGTACCACTGGTTTGCTGAGGGGGGGCTTGCTGGGAGTCTTCCTGTCCTAGACTATATTCCCCTTTTACCCAAGTGAGACAGACCTTTCCTGTCAATATTCCAAGTTTCTTTAGATCAAAGATGGTTTCACCCTGTCTTTTTTGCTAATTTTGCTGTTCCAGGATTTGTTGTGGGGCTCTGTTTTATGGTTGTTTGGATGTGTATATGGGAGAATTATGAGTCATCTAATCAGCCCCCATAACTTCAATTATTATTTCTTTAAAATTATTCCCCATATCCATAGATTCAGTTCTGTTTTTTTAATCACCAACTGCCTTTTAGATATCAACCCAAAACAGAACTTATTATCTCTTCTGAATTTCACTATTACTGTTGAAGGCAACACCATCATCTCAGTCATTCAGCCTCAAAATCTCAGCATCATCCTTGACTCCTCATTCTCCCTTACCCCACACATCTAATCTGTTGTTAAAACTTGTACAGTATGAACAAACCTTACAGAATCTTTCATATAGGTTCCCTTTACTCTGCTCACACAGCCACAGCACTATAACAGGCCCTCACCCTTATCATAACTGGTTTCTCTGCCCATAGTTTCTCCTTACTCAAATCTATCCTTCATTCAGCTACCAACCTGATTTTCTCTAACATTAAGGTCTGGCAATATCATCCCCCTATTCACTAAGCTTCAGCGGCCCCCTATTTATTCTAAATCAAATACAAAGTACCTGTTTTTGGTATTTAAATTCCTTCACAATCTGTACCCTTACTACTTTAATTATCTTTTTACATTGTACTCTCCTCCATGAAATCTGTGGTCCAGTTGTCCTGGCCTATCATTATTCCTGCGTTCTTTGCCCCATGCTTTTTCATTGAATGTTCCCCATTCCTAGAATGTTCTTTCTCCTTGCCTTCTTTTTCCTGACTTCCTTCAAGACTTAGCTCAGATTCCAGCTTCTGTGAAAGTATTTCCCTATCCCTCCCCACCCTCACCAGATGCTAGTGTTATTACTTTTTGAGAATAATTTACATCTAATCTGTTTATTGTTGTTTATTTGTTCTTTTTCCCATTAGAAGGCAAGCTCCTTAAGGACAGGGACAGGGTTTTTTTTTTTTTGTGTACCTCCAGCACTTAGAACAGTTCCCAGCATATTATAACTGCTTTAAAAAATGCTTTTTGACTAATTGATGAAAAGACATCGTGAAGTGATGATTTTAGGGTCAGTTTTGGAGTCAGGAATCACCTGGGTTCAAATTCTGCCTTTTACCCTTAACAGTTGTGTATCCAAATGAAAGTGATTTAATGACTCATTGCCCTCAGCACATCTAAGAGGATGAGTTGCAGGTTAATTGTTGATCTGCATCAGTGAAAGAATTTCTATATGAAAAGTTCTTTATCCTAATGAAATTACCAGGTCCCAAGTTTTTGAAAAAGAGCTCTCACAACTAACTTTATTGGAATTTCCATACAGTATATCAGGACTGAGTTACCCACTCCAGTCATCTAAACAAATCGACAAGCTGTTTAGATGTCATGCCATACCTTCATCCTGAACTTCCTTTGAAAGTATAACTTGAGAAGCTATGTTGCCATTTTTTTCCTGCCTTATTTCTTGACACCAAATGGATAGATCATAAATATGAGAATGAAAGGCCTTTATCAATATGATATCCATAGGCATTAAAGAATTATTACTGTGACAGGTAAGAATGAACATCCAGGAATGTATGAGTTTCTTTTTTAGCATCATCATGAGAAACTACATTTGAGAGCTCTTTGGAAAAGTAAGTACTTGTCCCATTAAAGAGTATATGTGTCTGTTAGATACACACACAACAAACTATGCTTAGTAGCAATTTTAGTGTTAACAAGAAACAAACAAACAAACAGAAACAGAAATAAAGTGAGTGGATACCCATTGATTGATAAATGGAATGACTGAACAAATTGGAGAATATGAATGTAATAGAATACTGTGCCATATTGTGCCATAATAATAAATGACAAATATGAAGAATTTGGAAGCTAAGGAAGATTGCAGATCCAGGGGGGAAAAACTAACTCTCTCTCTCTCTCTCTCTCTCTCTCTCTTCCTCCCCATATATACACACATATACACATATATTATATATCAATACCTACATCTATATATATGTAGATATATGTGTATGTACACATATGTAGCATGAATATGCCAGGAAATATGCATACATACCTAATGTATGTATATATACATATATAATATGTATACATACTTAATGTATGTATTCTCACACATACACATACACAAACACATTTCAGAATTCAGATCAATGCAGTGATCAACTTTGACAGAGGACTGATAGGGTGTTTGTTGCCCATGTATCACACAATAGTGTGGTATGAGTTATCTAAAGGTGTTCATGGATGGCATTGATGGCTACCTGGAATACTGCCTATACTTCTCCAATGGAAACTTTGATTCTTCCATGGAGGGGAGTAAGAGAAGGGGCCATGAAGCTGGCCACTATGTTCTCTTGGAGAGATGCATGTACTAGAATTATATCCCCCCCCAAATATTGATCATTCAATTATCAAATATTTATTAAACTTCTACTTTGTGTCAGACATTGTACTAAGCACCGAATTGTCTAGAAGAATGATTTTTTAAAGGTTCAAGTCACTTTCCTTTACGGGGACTTTAGAAAACTGGTCCAATTTTCTAGAAAAACAATCCAGAGGATTGAAGTTAAAAAATGGACCGCCCCCCTCCACAAGAGAGGTGATAGACTTAAAATTGAGAAAGATACATACAATTTTAGACATGGCCAATTTGAGGACTTGTTTTGCTGGATTATGTATATTTGCTATGAGGCTTTTCTTTTTCAAGTTGTTCATTGGTGGGAGGGCAATAGGAGGGAGATACAGCAAATGTTTATAAAAGTAAGTAAATTAATTATTTTTTGAAAAGGGAAGCGATAACTCCATGTTTATCATCACAAGCTTTACTTCTTCCCACCAAATGATAGTCACACACACACACACACACACACACACACACACACACAAATATCACCTATCAAAAATATTGAATAGCAAAAAACACATTTATCCAAGAAGATAACTTACAGAAATCAGAGAAGTTCTACAGATTAGAATATACTAGGAAATAGGCAAAGTGAGTGAATTCCTCTCTCAATGAGAAGCCTTTGTTTAGATCAGTGGATCAATGGATCAAGAGACACTCCCCTGAAGTCTTTAGACAACCTAGAAATCAGGGACATTCTGAAGTCCCTCTTCCACTACTCATCTTGCTTCCAAAAGTCTGTTTCTGTATCCTAAATCAGTTCCAAAGAGAGTCTAGAATGGTGTGTCTTTTTTTTTTAAAGCAATGAAGGAAAATATCTCTTCTCTCTAAAACTCTCTTGCCAGCTCTCAATCTCATATGTCATTTTACTATATTCTACATTCTACTACAAGTAGTCATTCTTTCCACCAATCCTACGTCCCAACTAAACACCAGGTAAAACACATGGTTTGCAGGCTAGGTTACACACACTTTTCTCATTTCAGTGGTGGTGTGGAAGGCTACAGGTGTAGAGTGAGGCATATGCTTTCAGAACTGGTCATTAGGGCATTTCATTTTGTTCATACTTTGTATGGTGCTATTGGATGGTGCGGTGGATAGAACGCTAGGCCTGGAGTCAAGAAATCTCATTTTTCTGAGTTCAAATCTGGCCTTATACACTTACTAGCTGTGTGACCCTGGGCAAGTCAGTTAACCCTGTTTGCCTCAGTTTGCTCATCTGTAAAATGAGTTGGAGAAGGAATTGGGAAATCACTCTAGTATCTTAGTTGAGAAAATCCCAAATGGGGTCATGGAGAATTGAACATGACTGAAGCAACTTAACAACAGCAATAATACTTTGTACAGGGGAAGTTCTGTTGAGGGTAGTGGCACTAGAAAATTGCAGTGATGTAAAAGAAATATCAAGACAACATTAAAAAAAATACTGTACAAATGCAAAGTATTACTACTATCATTGCCATTATTGTGTTAACATAATGCAGTTGCATGAACATCCTAACAATAATCAGATCTTTCTTTATGTAAGTAGAACACATGGGACTACTCTGGACTTTGATATTCTTGTAGCTTTTCTTTGAATTTTCCATGCCTCAGAATAAGCTCAGACTTCATAGCGCTGAACTTGAAGCTTGTCTGACTATAAATAAATAAATAAATAAAAATTTATTTTTTTATATCTAGAGTGTGGAAGGAAAGGACATACTCACGAACCATTTTAATTATGAACCCGACCTCTTCCCAGAACACAAAGTCTTCACCATGGTGTCTGTAGTCTGCACAACTCCTTCCATTGTGATTTACTACATGTACAGGCTGAACCTTGGCTGGACTTTGCCAGTGGTTCAGGCTGAGTAAAGAGAGGCTGAGCCTGCCTGTCCATCCAATTGGTACGGAACTCAGCGCTGAAGCTGCTTTACCACTTCTCTGGCCCAGGCTGAGCTTTAATTCATCCAAATGGTGTATAATACCTGCTGAGAGGTGAATGTCTCCTAGCCTAACCAAGACATGAATAACAATAACAATAATAAAAATATTCATTGTTTTTAGGGCAATATTGTCATGATACCATGACTAATTAAATTCTGGTAATCAGGTTCTTACCATAGCTGCTTCCAAAGATAGAATTAAATTGAATGCTTTTTTTTTAACTCAAAGATTAAAAGAAATAGCCCAGATTTTTTTAAAAAGAGGATTGACGGAATCATGGGGAAATGTGATAGGGGCAAACTCAAAAGGTTTCTGTGAAGTGTAGTTAATGACCACGTCTTTCAGGTGAAAACTCCTCAGTTATCTTACTTCAGTAATAGGAATTGAGTTACTGGGGAACATTAACCTTTTGATTGGTCCATGTTGGAAACACTTTACAAAGGACAACAGTCACTTTCACAGCTATTTCCATGAATTGGAATGAACATTATTGACTGAAATAGAAGAAAGGAGCTAGGAATGGGTATCTTTTTTGTCTAATTTTTTTTTTTAACCTGCAGGTTGGAGACTATTATTCTAAACCCACCGAGAGAAGCCTACTTCAAGTTTATGTGGTGAAAGGTTGGGAATTTCAAAACCTATATTTTTTTTTTACCTTCACCACAGCTTTGTATAAGAGAGTATCATCTCTCCAGGTACTTCTTGCAGCCCTTGGGGACCAGATGGTCCCCTGAGTGTACACCATTGAACAGAGCAAAGATCTCTAGTGGATTGCTAGTTTACTTCCCTACTAGCCCCTGAGAGGAGTGAGGAGAAGTGTCAAGGCCAGTAGATATGCAGAGGCTGCTGTCTACTTCCTGTAATCATTTCCACTGTGAAGTGAATACTGGCTGCGTTCTGAGCAAAGGATTGGAGAGTGGGCTAAAGGCAGTGGCAGAAGTCCAAATGTTGGCTTCTATCCCCCATTATTCTTAGGGAGAGTCCTTCTGCTTTGTGTTGATTGGTTGAGAATGTCTCCAGTACAAACACACTGACATATGCAATCTAGTAGTCAAGGTTAGCCCCAGTAAATCCTGCATGCAGTTGATGAAGTTGATCTTTCCCATCTCCTAGCTTCCCCATGCCTTATCTCACCATCCATTTCATTCTATATCTCTTCTTTGTCTTTTGAACTTCAAGCGTCAGTGTGATCAGACATTCTGTTCTGCTAAAGTATAAATGCTGGATAATAGCTTAAAATGTCCCTCCTACAGGTATTGACACTTTCACAGGGTGAAAACATTGAACTAACTGGATAGGGACTGTACCCATGATTTTGTTGATGTGAGATGTGCTTTTTTTTTGTTTTGTTTTGTTTTTTAATATGATTATTTTAATAAGGAAAAAATTTTCTGATGGTCCTGTACAAATCACATTATTCATCTTTGCAACTGATATTTGTCACTGATGTATGTAGATCTCACACTACAGAAATGCACACATGTATAATTAAAGGAAGAGCACTTGGAAGCTCACAATGGCTTTCCAGTAGGGATAGAAATGATCAGATTGAAAATGACTTGCAGAACAGGTTGTCTCTAAAGGGACACAGTTATAACCATAAAATGAACTTAACACTGTTAATTTTGTTTATACCTACAAACGCATTTTGACACCCCTAAACTATGCATTGATAAAAAAGTTCCATGTTTACTCCTAAAGAAACCATGAGATGGAAACACCTAAGGCCTTCAAATTACAAATAAATAAATGCATGGGTATCAATAGCCACTAATTACATAAATTAACTCCTGTAAAACTCTCAGTACTGTCTCGTAACCAATTTGAGAGTGGCATAAAGGATAACATTTATTTTAAAGTTTAGGACTGGGAACAAAATAAGTCACAGTATTTTGGACTTCCCCTGAATATATTAAAATATGAAAATTTAGTATTTCATTTGGACTAGAAAGCAATAGGATATGAATTATGGCAAATACTTATGATTTTAAAAACAATTAGTTACTTATAGTTTTTCTTTGACAACCCTGTTCCAGTTAGTAATAGAAACTTAGGTAGTGATGGGAATTTTTTGCTCACATATCTGGCAAAATTGATGTTTTTATGAGAGCAGATCCCAAAATAAAGGAAAAAAAAACAAATATTCATCTTGCTGACAAGCAAAATCAATTAAATAATTTATAAGAGGTATAAAGAGAGGAAATAAATATCCCTCATTAAATGCATTAATTAGGGATCAACATGAGCTAAACCTGATGCAAAATCCAGTTTTTAATAGCTATCTTTGGTATTTGTATACTTGTCATCTTGAATAGTCTTCTCATATGGATAGATTGGAGAAAGCAAAAAAAAAAATAAGGGTAGCAAGGAGGAAAACAACAGCAAAATAACTGCAATGATGTTATAAACTGTTGGTTGCTTTAGACTGCATGATAATTCCAAAATTAACAATCATTTACTGACTTCACAGACTTTACAATACTGAATAATCATCATTTAAAAGACAGTATCTGCATTTATATCTGTTAAGTATGTGAGATGTACTTAGATGAAGTACATTATCCTTTTACCAGTCTCATTTCAGTATCTTCTAGACTAAGTCAGTTACCTTGAAATGAGTGATGAAATGACTTGTTCTAAGTCAAATAGTCAGTAAGTTATAGACTTGGAGCTTGAACCCAAATCTTCCTTGGCTTTGAAGCTGGCTCTAAGTTATACTAAGTTACCTAGATAAAGTTATACAAAATAGCACAGCTGGCAAGGAAAGATTTTATGTGTGCAGGGCCATCTGGTCAACCTTGATGATGAACCTGAGCAGCATAGATTTAGAGCTGGAAAGGACTTTGGTGGTCATTTGGTCCAGCCTTATCACTTTACAAATGAAGAAAATGAAGTCCAGATAAGTTGGAGAGACTTATTCAAGGTCATACAGATAGTAAGTGGCATTCAGGTTTTGAACTTAGGTCCTATGATTCCAAGTTCAGTGCTTTCCAAACTATATATACCTACATATACGTATACACACACACACACACACACACACACACACACATACACACATATATGTATATATGTAACATTGGCATTACTATTGGCCCCTTTTGCTACTAGAAAGCCCAAAAGGTTATTCTCTGGGATATTCCTCCATATATTCTCAAGGTACACTATCTTATTTTCTAAAGCAAGAAGAAGAAGATTTTTTAGTTTCTTTTTTTTTTATTTCTTATAATTTCCTTTCATCACCTAGCATAATACCTTACACCTACTAGGCACTCTAATATCTAGCATATTGCCTTGCACATAAGAGGTGTTTACTGAATGGTTATTTGAGTTAAATTGATTTTGGGTAAATTCCTTTACCTCTCTGGGCTTCAGTTTCTTCATCTGTAAAATAGGGGTGGTGATGGACCAGATGGCCTACAAGATCCTTTCCAGCTCTGCATCTATAATGCAATGACCCTAAATGTTTCAGAGTGTGATGAAGATACTATACAAATGCTAGAAGACTTCAAAGTAAGGAAAGATCATCATAGAAGAGAGGTGACTCTCGATCTGGGCCTGAAAGGTTAGGTAGAATAGAAACAAGAGAAAAGAGGAGAGAGTTCATAAGTTTTGCAGAAAAATGGAAGCCAGAAAATGAATAAATTTAACCATGAGAGATGGAAGATTCCATTCAAAATACATCATAACTCTTCAGAATCTTCTTAGCTTCCCTTGCTCAACCAGAAGTACAGCTTGTCCCAGTGTGTGGCAAAGAATGAGGAGATGCTTCAAAATGTGATGATTTTTCAGTTTTCTGAATGTCAGATTTTAAGAGGGTGAGGATGGGTTATTTCAGAACAAGGTGTAGAGATGAATCCAGAGTGACAGCATATCTGAGGGATAGGGGGAAGATTTCTTTGTAAAAGAGAAAATGATTAGGAAGCCAGTAAACAAACATGGGGGACTGAAAAGGGTGGGGGGAGGACAGAGGAGATACTTATAATTCAATTAAGTCACTTTTCATCCAGCACGCTTCCCGAGTGTTCCACCAACATATGCTGAATCACTAACAGTGCCATTGTGGAGGCGCAGCCCTCTCAGAGGTAGGAGGCAGCAGCTGCTTAATAACAGTCCTCACAGCAGTGCACAATGTAAAGAACAAGTCCTGAATGGGGCCCAGGAGGTACTAGGTAGATTGAAAGATGGAATGTATTCCATGCAGAAACCTAAAGTGTAATATACAAGACTGTTGCCTTTCATATACAGAATCCTGCCAGAAATTGCTGGGATAGAGAGGCTATTGTAGTTCTAAATAGCCAAGATTTCAAGCTATTGTAAGGATTCCCTATCCCTCACCCTACAAACCCTCCCCCTTCCTTACCTCCCTATTATTGTTGAGGGTACCACTATCCTCATAGTCACCCAAGTTCACAACCTAGGTGTCATCCTGGACCTTTGACTCTCTCTTACCTCTCATATCCAATCAGGTATTGAATCATGTTCATTCTTCCCCATCCTTCTCTCCTTTGACACTGCAACCACCCTAGAGTAAATCCTCATCCTCTCATGCTGAGCCTATTGTAATATCCTGGTGGTTGTTTGGGCTTCCTGCCTCAAGTCTCTCCCTACTCCAATATGTCTCCCTACTCCAAACTGATCTTAAAATGCTAATTTGACCATGTCACTTCCTTGTCAATAAACTCTAGTTATTCTCTATTATCGCCAGGATCAAATGTGAAATCTCCTAGCTTTTAAAACCATTAGTAATTTGTTCTCTTCTTGCCTTTCCCTTATTACATTTTCCTCCTCTCCCCATATACTATGATTCACTGACAATGGTCTCCTTGCTGCTCCTAACACAAGATGCTTCATCTCCCAACTCTGAATGTTTTCATTGGCTATCCCTCCAGTCTGGCTCTCCCTCCTCATCTCTGACCTCTGACTTATCTGGCTTCTGTCAATTCTCAGGTAAAGTTTGACCATCTGCAAAAAGCCTTTCCTACTCCTCAATCTTAGTGAGTTTCCTTTCAGACTCACCCAAATTTATCCTGTATATACAGAATACTTGTTTGTTCATAGTTCCTGATATATTATCTCTTGTATTAATCTGTGAGCTTCTTGAAAGCAGGGACAGGTTTCTTTTTAAAAATATTTTGTTTTTAATATATGAAATAAAACAAGCATTTCCATAACATAGTAGAATAATAAAAATATGATTGCACATTGGACATTCTCTTTTCCCCCTTTCTTTTTATCCCCAGTGCTTAGCATAGTGCCTGACACATAGTGGGTACTTAATAAATGCTAGTTGAGTGACTAAGGATATCATTGTATTAATTATTGAATTCATTTCACCATTGCCTGTTGCAGGTAGAGATTTTACCCCAAAATATTCTGCCTCAAATTCTGTGTAGTCAATAGATGAATAGGATTTTCTTTGCTAACTCATTTCTCCTCAGTAATTTTCTTCCTAATATGGCTAACATATCTCCAAATTTCTCACTCCTACCATCTCTGTCATCTTAATTCATTGTTTTAAGAACAAGACCTATCCTGATATTACCCAACATATGTGCCTTTCTTGCTACTCATCCCAAACCCATTTCCTCCAGTTACTATTATCTCTGGCCCTCCCTTCCATTTGGACCTCAGTGTGATCATTAATAATCTCTCCATTTTTCACCTCTTCCTCTTAAATGTTTCCATCTCCACTAGAATGTTAGCTTCTTGAGGCCAAGTTTCATTTTTGCCTTTGTATTTCTGTGTCTAGTACAGTGCCTGTCACATAGTTAGTAAGTTGATTGATTGATTAATTGATGGGTTAACTGAAACATAGCTTCCCCCAATTGCTCCCAATCTCTAGCAACCTTCTTTAATTCTAGCCATACTTTGCACCCCCCATTCCCCTCCATTTTTCAGAAATTGGAGGTGATGTCAGCATAACCCTGGGTCCTCAGTGCCATTTCTAAATCTTTGTTCTGTCATCCTTGAAGTCTACTATCCTCATCACTCTTATCTCTCCATTGAATGCCTGGATATCCTAACATTTTTCTCCCTGACTTTGTCACCTGACACATAGTCTTTGTTTCTTTTTTATCCTTTCCCTCACCATAACCATCACTGATGCCTGTTCAACTCCTGCTCCCAAGGTCTTACTATATTAGTGCTAGGCTTAGCACAGATACCCAGTTGACTTGGCCCAATACAGTGTAGAACTCAGAGCCTAAGCATCTCCCAGTAGCAGAGATTACAGGCATATTTGTTGATGACACATAGAACTGTTAAAGATAAAACTTTGAAATACCTTATTAAATTCATGACTTATGTGGTGCTATGTTTTCTTGATTCTCTTAATTCTGTTATGTTTTCTTTGCTTACTCATCTTTAACCCACATCCTGTCACCTAACTGCAGGATTTCCACAAGGCTCAATCTTTGTATTTTTGCTCTTATCTCCCTATATTATTTTTTCTTTGCTGAGTTCATTGTGCTTCTCATCACTTTCATGCGGATAACTCTTGTAGCTCTTCTTACCTTCTTGCGTCAGTAAAGTCTTTTCCCTTAACCTACTTGAACATTCCCACTTGCAGCTTCTTCCATTACCTCAAATCCAGCACCTCCAAAGTCAATGCCATTATCTTTTTTTTCCCAAATTACTTTTTATTTCTATTTTCCCTGAGTCTTTCAATGGGATCACTTTTTCAAATTTTCTCATTCAGGTTTCAAATCTTAGAGTCATATTTATTTACTTTTTCTTTCATTCTCTAAGCAATTTATACCCAAAATCCTAGCTGTTCTTCCTTCAAAAAGTCTTTCAAATCCACCATTTCTTCCCCATTTTACTGCTACCATCTTAGTCCCTACTTTTATCAACTCACTTTTATTCAGGATGTGCTGATGATGAAAAAAAAAATGTGCACACATACACATTTTAAAGTTTAATCATAATTAACACTTTCTTTAGTCTAGACAATAAACAAAGCAATAAATCAAGCCACAATTTCTAGTAATTGCCAATTTTCTGGGGTATTAATGTTTACACTGAAAATTTAAAAAATCTTTCCTATTAGAGCTGGCTCTAGCACACCCCTGCTTGAATTACTGCCCCAGACCCTAAGTAGACCTCTCTCTTTGCATTTCCTTTTCCTTCTAGTCCATTCTTCATTCTGCTGCCAACCTAATCTTCCTTAGATACTACCTTTCATCATAATGCTTCCTGGCTCAGTAGTCCACAATCCTGAAGGAATCAATTTTTAACTCTTCTGCTTGGCCTCTAAATCCCTCTATAATCAGGTTCTCAATCACCTGTCTGCATTTTTTTGGCCCTCATTTCACACTTCATCCAAGTCAAACCAGGCTCGTCACTGTAATGTAATAATCATCAAACTCATTCCTAACTCCAGGTTTTTTTTTCTAATGTGTTTCACTTTACTATCTTCACTCCTTTAACTATCAAAGAACTACTAATTTTTCATGCCTCAAAATACAAGTTGTGAGAATACATGTTTTTCTTACTGTACCACCCTATTAGATGGTGCAATGGGAAAAAAAAAACACTGGGCCTGGAATCAGGGAGACCCTAAGTACAAATTTGGCTCCAGATACTTCCTGGTTGTGAGACCATGGGTCAGTCATTTAACCCCTATTTGCCTCAGTTTCCTCATCTGTAAAATGAGAATAATAGCACCTACATTATAGGGTTGGTATGAGGATTAAATGAGATCATTATGAAGCACTTAGCATGGTGCCTGGCATGTAGTAAACACCATACAAATATTATTATATTAATCCTTTAATAAATGAGTTTTTAGGGACTTGAGTCACCATGAACAATTCTTTCCTCTTTCTTTTTTTTTTTTTGAGTCTGATGCTAATTTTTTTATTTTAAAAATTCTTTTAACATAATTTATTGATGTCTTTTTATTTTTAAATCAAAATTATTTGTAGGGGACAATTCATTCCTCTCCAGATCAGACTCAATAACATAGAAAAATGCTTATGCAAAAGCGCCCTGTAAAATGACTGTATCTGTCAATTTATATATTCTGTTTTAATAGAACCTTCCCCCATCTTTCTGCTGTGACAAGGAAGAAATGCTTCATCCTTTCTTCTCTAGGGGCATTGTAGTCAGTCAGCCAATGATGAGATACAAGGGAACCTGGGAGGATGCTGGAGATGGCCTCTTCTCCCTCCCCTCCATTAATGGAGGCATAGTGTTCAGAAGCAAGCATACTTGCTATAAGCCAGGGTCAAAATCCTGGCTGTGAGCAACTGGTTGTAGGCAAGTCCCTTCATATCTCTGGACCTCAGTTTCCTTATCTGTAAAATGAAGGGGTTGGATGAGATGATCCAAATTTAAGATATCCCAGGGCAAAGGAAGCCTGGGAAGCAGTCTCAGAATATGAAGTCTCCAAGGCTAAGCTCACCTAACCCACAGAAGCTGCTGCTGAATCCTCTCTCTGCCTATTTAGTGTTTCTTCCACCAACCTGTAACTCGTTAGAAAGGTGGTGATTGGTGGAGGGAGAGAGGACAGGGGAGGTGAGTAACCTCCAACTGAGATTCAGGTATTGTAAATGGGGCAGATGTTCCCAATTACTGGAAAAAATTGGCTTCTGTGGTCTTACATGGTGAGCCAGGACTCTGTGACCATATCCATAGCTTCTCTGCTCTTCATGTTCTATTTGAGTCTTGTATTTGAAAACCAAAATTTCTATTCAGCTCACGTCTTTTCATCAAGAATGCTTGAAAGTCTTCTATTTCACTGAATTACCATTTTTTCCCCTGCAGGATTATACTCAGTTTTGCTGGGTAGGTGATTCTTGGTTGTAATCCTATCTCCTTTGCCCTCTGGAATATTATATTCCATGCCCTATGGTCCCTTAATGTAGAAGCAGCTAAATCTTGTGTTATCCTGATTATGTTTCCACAATACTTGAATTGTTTCTTTCTGGCTGCTTGTAATATTTTCTCCTTGACCTGGGAACTCTGGCATTTAGTTACAATATTCCTAGGAGTTTTCCTTTGGGGATCTCTTTCAGGAGGAGATTGGTGGATTCTTTCAATTTCTATTTTGCCCTCTGGTTCTAAAATATCAGGGCAGTTTTCCTTGATCTTTTCTTGAAAGATGATGTCTAGGCTCTTTTTTTTGATCATGGCTTTCAGAAAGTCCAATAATTTTTAAATTCTCTCTCTTGGATCTATTTTCCAGGTCAGTTGTTTTTCCAATGAGATATTTCACATTGTTTTCTAATTTTTTATTCTTTTGGATTTGTTTTATAGTGTCTTGATTTCTCATAAAGTCACTAGCTTCCAATTGCTCTACTCTAATTTTTAAGGAAGTATTTTCTTTAGTAAGCTTTTGGACTTCCTTTTCCATTTGGCCAATTTTGCTTTTTAGGGCATTCTTCTCCTCATTGGCTTTTTGGACCTCTTTTGCCATTTGTGTTAGGCTATTTTTTAAGGTGTTATTTTCTTCAGTATTTTTTGGGTCTCCTTTAGCAAGCTGTTGACTTGTTTTTCATGATTTTCTTGCAAAACTCTCAGTTTTTCCTCTACTTCTCTTACTTCTCAAAATCCCTTTTGAGCTCTTTCAAGGCCTGGCACTGATTCATATTCTTCTTGGAGGCTTTGGATGTAGGAGCTTTGACTTTGTTGTCTTCTGGTTGTATGTTTTGATCTTCTTTGTCACCAAAGTAAGATAATATAGTCTGACTCTTTTTGTGCTGCTTACTCATGATCCTGGCCAATTACTTGAGTTTTAAACTCTTCGTTAAGGTAAGAGTCTGCTTCCAATGTGGAGAATGTATTGTCCCAAGCTTTGGGGGTTTGTACAGCTGTTTTTAGAGATACTTCTAGAGACATGAAAATTTTCAGTTCTTCCAAGGTGCTATGATAAGGGACTAGGTGTTTCCTCTCCACCACCACAACAAGCTTCACCACACCAGCATTCCTCCTCGCCCTAGGACCACCCCTCAGAATTTTGACCCAGATGCAAGCACAGTAAAGCAAGAGATTCCTGCCTCAGCACTGGCAAAGAGATCCCTGCAATCCCCCTCTGATCAGCCACTTGATTCCCCTTCAGTCTCTGGGCCGGAAGCTCAGGAAACAGCCGCGGCCCCGGGGGTGGCTGAGACCTAGCTCCTTCTCTCACCGCAGTCACAAACTTTTCCCACTGACCTTCTAAGTTGTCTTTTGTGTTCATGGCTTGAGAAGTCTGGAAACCGCCACAGCTGCCCGAGATTCAGTCCTCTGAGGCCTGCTCCTCTCCCTGCCTGGCATGATATACCTTTCTGATCAACGATCCAGGCTGTCTTTGGCTGGAAATTTGTTTCACTCTGTCCTTTTGTGGGTTCTGCTGCTTAGAATTTGTTTAGAGCCATTTTTTATAGGTATTTGGAGGCATTTAGGGGAGAGCTCAAACCAGTCACTGCTTTCCCTCCACCATCTTGGCTCCACCTCTCTCCTGTGACTCATCTTTCTTTCTTAAGAGACTACCACTACAGGTCCATTGAGTTTGTGATATAGTGATTGCCTTTGTGGTATCACTGGAAGTTGTAGGAGGAACATTGGTTAATGTCACAGAGGTCAACATATAGCTCCTATTTAAAAAAAATCCACTCATTTTAACTGACCTAGATTAGGTAAGATGCATATAGGCCATTTCTATCCCTTGGACTTTCCTTTCTTCAAACTGTGCAGGAGAAAGCAGCTATCTAAGACCCCTTCCTTGTATGGTATTCTTCTCCAGGGCCTGTCACATTAGTTCTTACAACTGTTCCAGTGGGCAACTGTTCCTCAGGTTCCTGATGCAATTGCATCAGACTGGGAAGGCCTCCTGGGAAGCTGTGTGTTTCTGTGAAAAAGAACAGTCACATTTCACCGTGATAGACAAGGTGGGGGATGAGGCAAAGAAGTTTTTTTCCCCCTAAAATAGGATCTACTGGAATCCCTAAGGCCTCTCTCTGTAAAGAGCAGCATTGACTGCTGTGATTTGGCACTAAAAGGGGGTGGGAGGGAATGTGTCAATAAATCCTTCCATTTAACTGGCAGAGCTCAAAAGAAAACATGATATAGAAACTGAGAACAGGAAAGGATGTGTAGCAGTCATCTTTTTTTTTTTTCATCCAGTGTAGGAGAAATAGCATTCAACAGGGAGTCAGAAGAGACTGAGTTTAGCTTTCCTAATTGTAATAGGAGAGACTGAGCCATACATTCTCCAAATTCCCTCTAATATCTTATGAGTCTTTCTGAAATGATTATTAAGAATTGAATTTGGACATGGTTAGTGAGCAGTTATTCTGAAAAAAAGTAAAAAGAAAGATTTGGGGAGTTTTAGTGGACTACAAGATCAGTATGAGCCAGCAGTATTAGGTTGCAGCCAAAAAAGCTACTGGGAAATTGGGCTGCACTAAGAGGAGCCTATCTTTCAGGAACAGGGAGGCAATTGACCCACAGCACTTTGCCCTCATGAACACTCATCTGGAATAGTTGTGTTCAGGTCGCTTTTTTTGGGGGGGGGGGCGGAGAGGGAATCAGAGTTAAATGATTTGCCCAGGGTCACATAGCTAAACTGTCTGAGGCTGGATTTGAACTTAGGTCCTCCTAACTCCAGGGCTGGTGCTTTATCAACTGTGTCATCTAGCTGTCCCTCAGTTCACTTAACTTTTTAATAGAAGTTTATCCCCCTGCCAATTATACGCCAAGATAATTTTTAGCATTCATTTTTATAAGATTTTGAGTTCCAAATTTTTCTCCCTCCCTCTCCTTCCCTCTTCCTAAAATGGTAGGCAATTTGATACAAGTTGTATATGTGCAATTATGTAAAACACATTTCTGTATTTGTCACAGTTGTGAAAGAAGAAATAGATCAAAAGGAAAAAAAAGCACAAAAAAGTGAAAAAAGTGTGCTTCAGTCTGCATTCAGAGCCCATCAGTTTTCCTCTGGATGTGGACAGCATTTTCTATCATGAGTCCTTTGTACTTGTCTTGGATTATTGTATTGCTGAGAAGAGTTAAATCATTCATAGTTGATCATCACACAAAGTTGCTGATACTGTGTACAATGTTTTTCTGATTATGCTCATTTTATTTTGCATCAATTTCTACAAGTCTTTCCAGATTTTTCTGAAATCTTCCTGCTCATCATTTCTCATAGCACAATAGTATTCCAGTACATTCATATACCACAGCTTGTTCAGTCATTCCCCATCCGCTCAGTTTCTGATTCTTTGCCACCACAGAAGGAGTTGCTATAAATGTTTTTTCACATGTAGGTCCTTTCCCCTTTTTATGATTTCTTTGGAATACAGACCTGGTAATGGTATTGCTGAATCAAAGAAAATGCACAGTTTTGTAGCACTTTGGATGCAGTTCCAAATTACTCTCCAGAATGGTTGGATCAATTCACAACTCTACCAACAATGCATTAGTATCCCAATTTTCCCATATCCTTTCCAACATTTATCATTTTACTTTTTTGTCATATTAGCCAATCTCAGGTCACTTTGAAAAATGTACATTGGTCAGGAAAACAGGATACTAAAGTCTGAGTGTATGTCATAGGAAGATGTTGAAAGAACTGGCCATGCTTATTAACTCAAAGGAAAAATAAGTAGTGGGGAAAGAATATTGGGGGACCAGTGAAAAATAAAGAAGCAGACATACACACACAGACACACAGACACGCAGACACACACACCTTCCTAATAATTATGTATGTCCCAAAGTGGAAAAGACTGCCTTGTAAGATGATATGTTTTTCCTCCTTAGAGGTGGGGACTAGATGACAATTTGTCAGATATGTTATGGTGGAGGTTCCTTTTGTGGGGTTGGACATGAGAGCCACTGAAATTCCTTCTAACCCTCAGGTTCTGTAACACTATGAGACTGATTCTGTGATTTTTCACATTCCAATTAAAACTACTGAATGAGTGGTGCTCCCTTAGGGTTTTATCCCTCAGTGGGTACAATGGAATCATTTGGTTGATCTTTCCAAACTGAAATGGAGAAATGTCTTATGAACCATTTCCCAGGAGTAGGTAAAAACCCACATTCCACTTGACAGGGCAAAACTGCTTATGGGAAATCTTTATTTTCTTTTTCCAGTGGAAATGATGCTGCTGAAGGCATATCAGTCATTTTGAAATTGCACTCCTTGAAACCAGTGCTGGTTTTGAAGTCAAGAGCTGATGTTCAGTCATTTCAGCCATGTCTGACTCTTGGTGACACCATTTAGGGTTTTCTTGGCATACATACTGGAGTGGGTTGCCATTTCCTTCTTCAACTCATTTTCAGATGAGGAAACTGAGGCAAACAGGATTAAGTGACTTGCTTAGGATCACACAACTAGTAAATGCCTGAGGTCAGATTTGAACTCAGATCTTCCTGTCTCCAGGCTCTATCTACTGTACCATCTAGCTGCCTCCAGGTCTGAAGACCTAGGTTCAAGTGCTGGACTGACCTTTCCTAGTTGTGTGGCATTCAACTTTTCTAAATTTCATTTCTTCCATCTGTAAGATGAGATAATAATACCTATACTATTTTCATCACAAGGTTTTTATGGAGAAAATGCCAGTTAATAATTGGGAGTTATTAATAAGCATTTGTATACAACTGTTTTGTTTGCTATTAGCAAAATACTTGTTTACCCATTTCTCAGGAAATACTAGCGAAGTATCCATCTGTAGCCTCATGGCTGGCCTACCTAACTTCAGTCTTTCCCTCATCTCTCCACTCCATCCTGCACAGCCTCACTGATTAATCTTCCATTAAAACATGCACATTATGTCATTCTTTAGCTCAAGGATCTATTTTGCCTCTCTATTGCTTACTGACTATTCTTAAATTCTCTACATGGCTTTCACAGCCCTCTACAATCTATCTCTTAGTCAGCCTATTCAGGCATATTTCCTGTCATTCTACAACACAAATCCTACAATCAAACCTGATATTCTCTTCACTTTCTAAGGAGAGTACTAGGTATGCCTCTGGAGAGGAGAACAATAGGTAAACTGGGTTTGGCATCCATAGCCTTAGGTGTTCTGGTCTCACATTTGAGGTGGTGCCTTATGTATATGCAAAGTAGCATAGAGCAAAGTATTGCCCAAACTTCTATATGCGATGAATGTATGCCTGTGTCTCCAATGAGTTCAGCCAAAAGCAAGGAGGAAACATGGGGATGGGGTGGAAAAAAGCACATTTGCTAATGAAGGGGATATATTGAGGAAAATTAAAAGGGTTACCCCGTCTTCTCCATTCATAACCTGAAGAAGAGTTAGAGGGGGCAAAGAAAAGAACATTGGAGGGATAATAGTGAAAGGGTATCCATAGTTTTTTTATTGGGATTGGAGAAGACCCTCACCTATAATGAAAGACTTGGGGATATTTGTGTAATGAGGCAACACCACTGTTTCAAAAGTCCATCTGGCTCAACTGCTAGGGTTGAGACTATCATCAATAGAGAGATCCACAGGGGCAGATTAACTGAGCATAGACTGTTATACAGTTGTGTGTGACATTTCTTCTAACTTTACAATGAAAGCACTTTGGAAGACTTGAAATAAGATGAGAAGCAGGAGTAGTGTCAGACTCTTAACCCACTTTCAAAAGTTTTCCATAACCTCTGCATGGTGCCACTGGCTTTTGATTCAATTTTCCTTTTAGATTCTTCAAGAGTCTCATGAGCAAATAAAGATGTGGAATATGGTCTCCATGCTCGCTTTCAGGGAGCAAATGTATATCAATGAAAATTCATTTTTATAAGATAACAGACAGAGGCATATGGGTAACAAGGCAACATTCACCTAACAAAAACAAATATCTTGCCCAAGGTTGCAAAGTAGTTAAGTAACTGGGATTTTCCACTATACCATCAAGTAACTGGGATATTCCACTATACCACTGGGATTTACCACTATACTATTGCCTTCTCTAATTATGAAGGTGTAGGGTTGCACACAGCAGATCTGAAGAACTTTCCCTTTTGCTGTGGAAAAATGGTTATTGCTAAAGGCACATCAGTGATTGTCAAAGTGTGCTCCATGAAACTAGTGTTGTACTCAGATTCAGATCTGGCTTTGAATCCTGCACAATGTTCTTCCTAGCTGTGAGACCTTGGAGAAGTCATTCATGCACCCCAAGTGTTAGTTTCCTCTTCTATAAAATAAGTACAAGAATAGTTGTACTATCCGTCTCATAGGGTTGTTGTGAGGGAAGTACTTTGTGTTGTATAACTATGAGCTGTTAATAAATAGTCTATATCGTTGCTTCTTTCTGTATTAACAAAATACTTGGTTATTTAATCTTCAAAGAATGTTGTCACCTGCCCAGGGTCACATGACCAATAAAGATGTCAGAGCAGGGATTTGAAACCAGGTCTTCCTGACTCTAAGGCCAGCTTTCTATTCACTATCTCACAATGATTATTCTCCATTTCTTTTTTTAATTAAACTTTTTTTTTTGTTACCATTTGTTTTTTGATACTAAAATCATTTTTTCTTTAACCCCACCTTGAACTCCTTAAAACAAAAACAAAAAAATGATGAAAAGCCAACTAATACAAGGGGTCCTGTGTTGGATTGCAGGGGGACACTACATTCCACATCCATAGACTCTCTCCTCCTCATCTACTGAAGAAAGGAAAGATAGTTCCTTCTTCAATTCTCTTAAGAACAAGATTGTTTACTATGGTTCATCTGAGGACTATTACTTTTTGGTGCTACCATTTATATTTTTAGCACCCCTGTGAGCTCACTCTTCTGGTTTACACTGAACTAGAAGGTTAGGTTCCCCGGAGAGCAATAGCTAATCCTCTCCTCATAGTTCTAGAGGTAACCCTGAGGGATTGAAGCTTCTAGTACTGTTGTTCATGGGTCCTCATCCCTGTAGTCTCCATTGATTTTCATCCAGATCTAATTAGCCTTTCAAGAAGGTATTTGCTAAGCAAGTCTAGTAGGGACAATTAGTACAAAAATACTACCTACCTCTCTCCCAAGTTGGTGGCACACTCTCCCACAAATATACACACACACACACACATACATATATATACACACACATATATGCAAATATGTATATATACATACATATATATGTGTATGTATGTATATATATTTTTTTCTCAGGGGGAGATTGGGCACATACTTAAAGTACAGTAATGATGAGGAACACATGTAGAGAATACGTGGGGCCAAAGTGTAATAAGCTCATAGCTCCTGATTATGAGAAATTGTGTCTTGAGTTCATAGCCAATATTCTTTTTTGGTTCAAGAGTGTCGTGCCTTTCAAGTTTTTTTCCCCTTTGTTGGCTTTCTTTTTTCTTGTACATTTGTCCTCAGTGTGCCTTTCTCTGTTTCTGCATGTTTGTGTCATTTGTTATTATTCCAGTCTCTGACAGCTTGATCAATGGGGCAGGTGGAAGGAAATAAGACATTCCCTTGGGGCTTTCTCTCTACTCACCTTGTTACACCCTGGTATGAGAAAATGGGTCTGTCTCCTCAAGAGACTTTAGAGTTTAGAACCTTCAGAAGCTTGACTGCTTCACTGCTAGAATGATTGGCTCTGAATGATCTGCTGTTTTTATATTATAGCCCAAGAGGTATGGGGCAGCTAGGTGGTGAAGTCAATAGAGCCCTGGGACTAGAGTCAGAAAGACCCAAGTTCAAATCTGTCATCAGACACTTACTAGCTGTGTGACCCTGGGTAAGTCATTGGACACTGTTTACCTCAGTTTGTTCATCTGTAAAATGAGCTTGAGAAGGAAATGGCGAATCACTCTAGTATCACTCCAAGATGCAATACCAAATGGAGTCACAAACAGTCAGACATGGCTGAAATGACTGAACAAGAACAACACAGAGGTATGACTAGTTATTTTTAGCTAGCCTCAAAATATCTCCTGTGTGGGTGTCAACTGTCTTCATCCAATTATCAGAGTATCTTAACCCTTCCACATTGATTAAGGATTTATTCTTATCTAGTTTATACTTTTGAGTGATTGATTCAGTAGAGGTACAAAGTATACTCACTGAGGTAGGGATGAGAACCCCTACCCTTCCACAGTACTGTAGTTGTATATTATTCTCTTAGTTTTGTTTTCTTTGCCCTGCATCACTTCATAAAGGTGTTGTGTGTGTCTCTGAATTCCTTCTAATAATTGGTTTTTCTTCTTGTGTGATAATATCCCATTATTACATTCATATACCTCAATTTGTTCACCCATTCTCCCAATGGATAGCATCCATTATGTTTCCAGTTTTTTGATACAGCAGAGTACTGCTGTGCATACTTTTGTAAGTGTGGGCCCTTTCTTTCTTCCATTGACCTCTGTAGTATATGCCCAGTACTTCCCTATTTCTATAGCTACCAGTTTCCCCTATTGCTTGTTGTAAAGTTTAAAACAACATCAATTTTTAAGGACTTGAAAGTGCTTTTCTATTTAAAATCAAACAAGACAAGTATTATTTTCATTCCAGCACTGTGCTTTGCTTCTTGAAGGGTGCTGAATATATAGATACTCACTGAAAAATAATAATAATAAAAAAGCACTAAGTGATGGAAATGAGTAATTGCTTGGTAGCAGGTCTGCAGGGAGAAAGCTGACACTGTACAGCACATATTTCATGAATAATGAGAGGAGTCTCAGGGCTGTGCAATCACTGCCTATTGGGTCAGAAATAGCACATTAGTGGATTCCTCAGAGCAGATCGGTGTCATAAAGACACTCTTTCCCGAGGTAAACATACCTTTTCCTTCACTGAACTGTCATCTCTGGGTTGTACAGTGGGTACAAAGTAAAATCTTCTTAGTGCTATTATGAGCATATCTGGAATAAGAGTAGCTCATACCCTTTCTATTCATTTATTTGGATAAGAAAGACACAAAAAATGCCCAAGTGGAATTTATGTGTTGCAGTTAACAGAGGGTTAAATACAGCTTGAGAAAGGGGTTCAAATTCATTAGCATCTGGCTTTTGGAGCTTCCTCTTAGGGATTATAGAGCTCATAGAATTCTTGAGCTGGAAGGGCCCTTAGAGAGACGTTTCCTAGAGTGCCTTGATATGCTCTTTGCTGTTGCTACTTCTGCGGCTGCTTAAGCTGTTACAGGTAAGACAGTGCAAGACAACTATTCTAAAAATAAAGGTATGTATTTTCAATCAAGAATTAGGGGTGCCACTTTTCCTTATTTTCCACATTTTTTCCCTCTTTTTTCCTTTTCAGAAGGGTAGAATTGGCAGGGACCTTAGAGATGTAGGCCAACACTCTTCATTTTACAGATGAGGGAACTGGTATTCAGAGAAGGAAAGTGACTTGTCCAGGGTCACACAACTGGTTCATGATGATTCAGGACTCAAGGCCAGTTCTTCTGATTTCCAGTTCCTCTGTTTTGAAAGGTCTTTTGAAGAAGAGCCTCACTCCATTTTTTTTTTTTTTAGGCAATTGGGGTTAAGTGACTTGCCCAGGGTCACACAGCTAGTAAGTGTCAAGTGTCTGGTCTGAGATCAGATTTGAACTCAGGTCCTCCTGACTCCAGGGTCAGTGATCTATTCACTGCACCACCTAGCTGCCTCACCTCACTCCTTTTCACAGAAGAAGCTTCTATATGATGTGATAGATCCTATCATTAGGAGCATGGGGAATATACCTTCTCCCCCTCCAGTTGTTTCCTTTAGCTATATGTAAAAAAAATCACAACTCCAAATGCATCCAACTTCTGATCTTTCTTTTTCCCCTCTCCTTCCTGCTAATCTTGGTTTAACCTGTATACTTCTCACTTGTAAATTCCTATTTGCCTAAATAGCTATACTGTTTAAACCAGCAAAGGCTTCAGATTAGACTACTAATCCTCCATAGGAAATTAAATTACACTGTTTTGCACTATAGCCCACAGGCAAGATTAACTGGCAAACAGGTATATTCAAGCAATATGACAGCATTAAAATAGCTTGGTGTCCCGGATAGAAACAAAAAAATCATTCATGAGATTTTTTTTCTCAGAAATTCTCTCTCTTTCTCCTCTTTCTTTGTCTCTCTTTTTCTTTCTCTCAGTGTTCCCAAAGGAAGCCTTTTTGGCCAAAAGTATATTCTTCCCTTTTCTTTTCTGTTTCCAGAAGAATGGTAGTTGCTGAGTTGATAGAACATGTTGATTCAAAACAAAACAAAAAATAGTAAGAGCAACTGAGAATCCCACTAAACAAATTCTGATATTCTCTCAGATTTTTGTCTGAGGACAAAGATGGGCCAGAGACTAGAGAGACTTCCTAAGAACCCAATAAATTTTAGCCTCTTCCTCCTTTCTCCATTATTGAAAGAGAAAATGATTTTAGACATGTATGGTACAGAAGGGTGGTTTACCTTTTTACATCAACTAAATTGTGGCATTTTTGACATTATCAGGACTTTTTTATGAGAACATATATGGAGCCTTGGGAAACACTTAAATAAAATACATGGCTATCTTTTTTTTTTTTACTTTTTTTCTTCCCTTTAAAAAAAGAAAAAAAGAAAGAAATAGAAACATTGGCTAACAATAAAATGGAAATCATTTAAGAGCCTTGTATATGGGACATCATTTGTGAGAACTTTCTTCTAGCATGAGTATCTCTTAGGAGCCTTAAATATTTTTATCTCTTAGTCGTGTCTCTCCCCATATCTGTTTCTTTCCTATGATTACAGAGCAAAAGAGGAAACAAAGTAAAATGAATCAATCCAACTGTGCTTTGAGTTAATTAAATATTTGAAACTATTAGCATGTCCTATACTTTGGGATCTGAAAATGCAGCCATAGTAGACAGGAAGTCAGGAGACTAAGGTTTCTTTTCTCTGAGTACCAACCTTTAGATGTTGAACTTAACCCACTCTGGTTACAATTCCACTGGAAAAGGGACAGTAGGTAGCAAGGGGAGGGGTTATGTTATGTTACTTGATCTTATGGACTATATGTAAAATAAGTAAGAAACAAGTATTTATAAGCATCTACTATATGCCAGGCACTGTGCTAAGTGATTTACAAATATTATCTCTCTTGCTGAACCCTGGGAAGTAAGTGCTATTTACAGTTGAGGAAACTGAGGCAGACAAGGGTTAAGCAACTTGCCCAGGGTTGTAAGGCCAGGAAGTCTCTGAGTCTGGATTTGATCCCAGGTCCTCCTGACTCTAGGCCCAGCACTTTATCCACTGCACCACCTAACTGCTGGTGGAACCATGGAAATTTAGATCATATTTAATTAGGTAGCTTTTTAAAATTTGCAAGTATTTTACATATATCATTTGATTATACCCTTATAACAACCATGTGAAATAAAGGCTATGAAAATCCCCATTTTACAGATGAGGAAACTAAGACTCAAAGAAAGTGAGTGATTTGCCCAGGACTATATAGCTAGTTAAATCCTGAGGCAGGATTTGAACCAGACTCCTAACCAAGTCAAATTCCATATCAACCATGTTATACTGCTTCTCTGTGGTGATCACAGTAATATTACATTAGTTTAGGTGATTCACATTTTATCCACTCTTCCTCTAATGGCTTTTAGCCAAAGAATTTCGGCCTGTTTAATAAATACTGCTTTGCTCTCCATCTTTATTCTAGGCCTGTTCTTTGCCTCCTTCTTACCCTCTAATTTACCAAGTGAATTGGATCAATGATCAGTCCCTTCCAAAAATCCCCCAACATCCTAAATCAAATTCATTTCAAAGGCAATACATCTATAAACTACTTAAAATTCTTTGGAGTCTTGTATTAAAACTGCTGCGTGATTTCCAACAAGGCTTTCTGCCTAACTTTTTTGGCTAGAAGCCTTTTTAAGCTTAGTTCTTAGGAAACAGGAAGCAGTCTGTCTCCTCCTCCACCCCTATTCCACTCTTCTCCAACCCATACCTTTACTTGCCAAAGGTAAACAAACTTCAGCCTGAGTAATTTCAGGTTTGATTGAAAATTTTAACTGGTAAGATTGGAATGACTTGTCAATCTTACCAAATGTGCTGTCATTCTCTGCTCCCTAGTGATGTAAGTTTCCAAGAACATGGTGTATGTTTAAGAGGGACTGGAATTTTTGGATTCATGTATTCATCATCTACTGCATGTGACTAGAAGGAGGAAGCTAGATAAAGCATCCTTTATCTCTTCTTGTTTATGCTTCATAAGATTTGGAGGTCTCATGAATTCTTTGGATTGATCACACTCATGGTCAACTATCACTAATTGTTGTCACTTGGCCGGATAATACATGTCAGGTGGAAAGGGTTGTAATGGAGCAGTCACGTTAGAATGGGATTTCATCTTGATGAATTAGATGTATATGTGAATTTTTGGTTTCATCAGTTTAGGGAGCTTCCTGTATGGAAACTCTCTCGACCTACGTAGTTATAGTGCTAGAAAGTAGTTAGGGTGGGAGCAATGACTTGCCCATGCTCATATCCCTACTATGTGTCAGAGGTAAGACTTGAACCCGGGTCATTCCATGACCTTCTATGACGTGTATTGTGTGTGTGTGTGTGTGTGTGTGTGTGTGGTTGTGGCTGTGGGAGACAGAAATAGCTACATAATCCAAGGAATGATGAGCACATCTGGGAGAGTAGGCCCAACTGCTGTTACAAGCAGCATGTAGGGCAAAGAAACAAGGGACCATGTATTCTCTTGCTGTTGTCACCTACAAATATTTGCTAAATACAAAGTGAGTGCATGCTGGTATATGAGATTTCTTATCTGACCACCAGTGGGCTTCTCAGAGGGCCGGTGATGGTCCTGTCCCCAGAAATCTGCCCTGCCTAGCCCAGCGAGCAGACCCCTACCAGCCTCATAAGCTATGCTATTGCCATCTATGGGGCCTGAGACAGAAGCATGTGTCCTAAGCCTTGGTTTAATCCTAGCAATCAGCTCCCTTGTGCTTTCTTCCTATGTCTGCGTGTATAGCACCGTATAGCCTGAAATTCTGAGCTCTGATGGAGAGCTCTGAATTATTCATCAGCCTGATAATTTCAGGTGATGAGATCTTTTCACGATATGTCCCTGTCAGTAGGTGTTTATTACTCTGTTTCACCAGCAGCCCCTCTATTACTGCAGGGCCAGAAGAACCCCACATGCTTGCATGACATGTATTGGTAGAGATAGCACTTTAAAGACTCCCTTTTGCTGGGAGGTCATCTGAAGGTTATTATGAACAAATTATTTCTTCATTTCCGCTGACTGAGTAGATAGCCTTAATGATCTGTCACCTAGCAATAGGCTGCCTGTTCAAACATAAAGAATGGCATGCTGATGGGCTTATAACTAGAATCAGTTCATTTTAGCTATTCTCTTGTCAAGCATGTTTCCAAGATACATATAGTATTTACATATTCATGAGCCTCTGCAGACACTGATGCCATGAGGGGGCCTGTCTGATAATGTGATACAAGTTTGTACTGTGTCCTCAGGCACTTAAGGTCTATTAAGTGAATAAAGTCTATCCAGCCCTGTTCTTCTTAGGTGGTATTCTCAGTCTTAAACATGGCGGGGGTGGTGGGTGGGGGGCTGCTTTCCAGATTTCTTCCAGCCCTTCCCACTCCCACTCCATCAAAGCTAACCCACCCTTACCGAACACAAATTCTGGCTTAAAGAAAGATGCTCATCCCTAGTTCTCTACATCCTTCTAAAAGGTCAAGGATTTAGTCTCATCCCCCCCAGTGATAGCCTCCCCCCACCAAGAAAAGAAATCACTGTAAGCTTGACCAAAATGTATTCACATTGCAATCCTTTGAGCTTAGTGTGGGCAGCACACTTTATCCTGTAAAGGAAAGCAGTCACACACACCAAGCTTTGTAGAATTTGGCCTTTGAAGGCATTTCCAGCACTCCATGGTCTCCTTGTAGCTAATTTTTATTTCATGGATTTTACTATTTGATGCCGTATGATCTTGTTTGGATCCATCCAGCTGATGGTACTGCCCTGGGCATGATTCTAGGTATAGACAGAATCATCTGGGCAGGACCAAGAAGAGTGAATCAGACCAAGATTCAAATTATTCACTCCCTTCCCCGTACCCCCTTTCAATTTTATAATAGAAAATGTGATTGTCATGTGGATTGATGTGTCTGTTAGAATATCTCTCTGAATTGATGTGCTTAACAATCTAGGGGTTAGGTCACCAGAGACCATGTGGCTCAGTGGAAATAGTCTGCCCTGAAATTCAGGGACACCTGTGTTAGGCTCAGTGATTACAAATCTCTCAAGGCCTCAGTTACTTCCTGCCGTTAAGTGAGGTTTTTAGGGATGTAGAATTTCAGAAAGGCCTTAATTACTACCTGAAAGCCACTTCAGTTCCTTAATTACTGCCAGGGAGTGACTTAAGTGCTAGAGAAAATAAAGCTCCCTAAGTAACTTGTTTTGTGGACCTTGGATGAGAGACTTATCTTGTCTTAGAATCAGTTTTTCCCCACGTAAAATGGGGATAATCACCCCCTGTCCGTTATCCCTTTCACAAAGATGTTATGAAGATTAATGAGATGATAATATGGCAACTGCATTAGGAAACCCATGGGGAACAGGTGTTAAAATTAATTCAAGGTATCATTGTTTGGCAGATAAATAATAATTCCCTCACGCTAATCTTCTGCACTTACAGGAGTGCCTTTCCTCTGAAGATCTGAAAACCAACTCAATCCATATTTCATAGTATCCTATTAAAAGTTGTAGCATTAGGGCTGTCTCTGCACAAGCACAGGCAGGCAAGGAACTTACAGAAACACTGATGAATTGGTGTCTCCTTAATAGCCACAGGGAGATTTGGGCAAATCATTCCTAAGTTGTCTCTTTCTCAGGAACAGAAAAAAAAAGACAATGTAATAAGAACTTATCCTTCTTAACACACTTTCTTTGCAGTAACCCACTGAAGTCAATGGTATGAATATGATCATATTCTCAATTTGCATATAAAGAAATTGGATCCTAAGGAGGTTCAGTAAGTTGTCCATGGTCAGAAAGTCAGTAAATGCCATGGTTGGGATCTGAAGGCAAGTATCCTGACTCCAAGTTATAGTTGCAACTAGGGTAGGGTGACTAGAGCTTTACCCCACAGCAATGGAAATGAGAAGATATAAAAAGTTTAAAATGATTGTTATTTTAAATTATGCCTTTTTAGAATGTGTTGCATTTATGGTTTTTGCCGTATTTTCATTCAGCTGTATAGTTAGCAAGAATAATTAGGTAGCCCAGGAAGCTACTGAATAGCATTTTCCTCCACTTTGGGTAGGAACTTCCTAACACAGCTCCTACCCCCCAATCCGTGGGGACCAGTGTCCCAGAGACTCTTTGTCCTTTCAATTGGATGATGTCTCAGATTATTGCTATAAGGTAATGTCAGATTTTTCCCTCACTCCCATGATTAATTTGGGGTCACATGTAGTGTTGCTTGCCCCTGGCACCTGAATTTCTCATTATATCTCTCTTCCAATTTCCTCACTCTTTCTATTATACCATTCCAAATAATTCAAAGAAGTCAAACTCCTGGCAATCAATTCCACTGTTGAAGATGCTACCTTTTCAGTCTTTCAACCTTAAAGAATTTATTTATGCAGAAAAATTATGGCAAATTGCAATCTTTTCCCTTGAATCCAGTTTGCCTTAAGCATAAAGCCATAATGATCCCATCTCCATCTCATAGACTGGAGTTTGGCTAGGATGGTACAGCAAAGCTCTTGATGGGCATATGTAGCATAGGAGAAGTTAAGTGAATTGATTAATGTCACCCAATTAACTTTTTGAAAACTTAGGTTTCTAATTCATTTCTCAGTTTCTTGGCAAGATGGCATTGATTGTTTAAAGAAATTAAATAGTGTAGATTTCTACTTCATTCATTCAGTGGATTTGGCTACTGAGACCTGTTCTTTTATCACACTATTATAAATACAATCTGATATCTTGAAACTTCTCTTTCATGTTTTTTTTTATCTCTATTCTCTTTCTTTTTGGAAATTAATGTAGTTTGTTAATGAAAATAAGATGTATTTAAGTCGTTATTTAAGAAAATTAAGACTGCATGTATGCCTTTTCAAATTAATATTTATGACTTCAGAGTAGAAGTATATCAATCTGATGAGAAAATTGACCTCTATTTTTCCAGGTAGTAGATAGATGTGGTTAATACAAGGCCACAGACAAAAGGCTTTCATCTTTGTGAATGACTGGGATTTTAATATAGTTTTAAACACTGTCAGAAATAATATAGCTCAAAATTAAGATAGCATGTTCATTTTCTACATTAATTCTCTAAAGATTAGAGAAAATGAGGGCAACTTCCATGAAATATCTTTCTTTTTGATTCTTTTCAGTAGCAGAGAGGCATGGAGGTAGGATGACATAAGAGAAGATGAGGTTGGGGGAGAAAATGGGATTGTATACTCAAAAGGCAAAAGAGATTATAATCATATTTCCTTTGATTATCCGATTGCAAAGGCCCACTGTAATAGATTAGAATATTGTGGCAAAAAAATTTAGTGCTTGGTAACAGCTGCTTAATTAATAGAGTACCTGGAAAATATCAGTCCTTAGTCATTTCTTTTTCTTTTTTTTTCCAAAATGAAAAATACTCAGAATTCTAGAATGACTGTAAGAATTTGCTTAGTTTGTTTTAGCTTTCTGAGGGATCACTTTAACAATATATTTGTCTGAATCTTGGGGAAAAGAGACCTCAACAGAAGGAGGGCATTCCAGTACCTTTCCTTGCTATAAAATTGGTCTTTGCTAAATGATCTTCTTATCTTTACTGATTATAGGAGAAGTAACAAGGTTCTTAGAGAGACATGAGCCAAATTTGTTGTTGTTATTGTTGTTCATTTTTCAGTCATTCTAAATCTTCGTGACCCCATTTGGGATTTTGTTGGCAAAGATACTGGAGTGGTTTGCTGTTTCCTTCTCCAGCTTATTTTACAGATGAGGAAACTGAGGCAAACGGGGTTAAGTGACTTGTACAGGGTCACACAACTAGTCAATGTCTGAGACTAGATTCACCTCAGGAAAATGAGTCTTCTTGCTTGCAGGCCCTGCACTCTGTCCTCTGTGCCACCTAGCTGCCCCAAATTCAGATGTTCCCAAGAAATGAACAGATCAACTCCGGTGGTTGTGGGTCTGAGCCATTAAATTTTTGTTATTTAGCGACCCCTCAAAATTGAACCCCAGTATCCATTATATTCTCCCTTTTTCATCCTTCTAATAAATGTGCCTATAAAGAATTTTTCCTTCAGAGATTTATTTGCTAAGGCCAGATCTTGAAATATTTCTTACAGTCTGAAAGCCTCTACTTGGATGTCTGCTCCCTCTTAGTCACAGTAGTGCAGAGGACTGTATAATTATCTCTTGAGTCTGTGTGACAGACAGCTCATCCCAAAATTCTCTCCTTAGACTCTTGCTGCTTCATTTACTGCTTGGTTACTACAGGCGTGTGTGTGAGTGTGTGTGTGTGTGTGTGTGTGTGTGTGTGTGTATCCTGCCTTTATAGTGCTATGATTATCTAAATATCTTGGTGCAGATCTGGGTTAATGGGTCACATTTAGGTTTCACTAAGGGAGGCCCAAATTACTTAGCTTCAGGATGTTGAAAGATTTATTGTCTCTACTACTCATTTGACATTTTAATAACAACATAAATTCTGTGTTGTGGGAGGGGAGAGAATGGAGTGGGAGGGGGAAAGTATATATCCTACCTCCCTAGTTAGACTAGAAATTTCTCTTGGTTCTGAGACCAGATCTTACATTTCATTTCCCCCCCTAACACCTGGCACGATATCTTTCATACAATTCAATAGTTGTTTGCTTTCTTCAGGCTGTCATCACGCTTTGTTGGAACTATTTGCAATAGCCTTCCTGACATGTTTCTCTCTTCTCGTCTAGTCTCCACATAGCTACCAAAGTGATTTTCCTAAAGTTTAGTTCTGACCATGTCACTCCTTAGCTCTATAAACTCCAGTAACTCCCTATTACCTCTAGGATCAAATAAAAACTCTTCTGTTCACTATTTAAAGTTCTTTGCATCTTGGCTTCAAGCTACCTTTCCTGCTTCTCCTTCATGCCGCCTATAATCCAGCCAAACCCGTAATCTTGCTGTTCCTCATACAAGACAAACCATCTCCTATTTTCTCTGATTTTCCCCATGCCTGGAACACTCTACTTTTACCTCTTAGAACTCATTTACTCCAAAGTTCATCTTGAGAACCTCCTTCTATATGAATTCTATCTTCATCCCTAGTTGCTAGTATTCCCCAACCCCCCCAAAAAGTTTGCATTTATTCCATGTGTATGTGTATGCATATATATGTACACATATATGTATGTATTTATCTGTGCATGTATGTATATAAAATTGTATTTGTTGTCTCCTCCTCCTCAATAGAATGTAAGCTCCTTGAGAACAGGAGCTATTTCCTTTCTGTCTTTTTTCTTTCTGGTACCTAGCATAGTGCCTGACATGTAGGAACTTAATAAATACTTGCAAACTGATTGGATAATTTTGTGATGGTGGATAATTTTTCAATTTATTGCATACCTTAAGAATCCATGTTTTCATTTAAGTGGATATAAATTCAAATTCCATTGACCCTGATTACAAAAATCATGGATTCATGATTTATTAAAAAAAAATCATGTTAGGCACTAGACTGTAAAGTTTCCAGCTTGGCTGGACCTGACAGAGCATCTACTTGATTAGCTAGGCCTTCAAGCATCCAGGGTCAGCTCCTATGCCCAAATGAGGCACTGATTTAGAACTATGCTGAAAGAACACAAATTAACTCTTCGTATAAATGGGAAATATACAAGAAGAGACCACAACTTCAGGTTTGTCATTTAGATACATACACAGGTTTATGGGGAATTCCTAATTCTACCTGCTTCAGAAGTCCATTTGTTACCTGGAGAGGGATTTTACTGTGTGTAAATTGATAAACCATTTAAGCCTGATAGAGACTGATAAATGTGAGTTTGCATTTCTAGCCTTTGTCACAAGTGAGCTTCAGTATTATGAACCTGAAGCTAATTCCAAGTTCACTGAGAACAGTCAATTAGAAGGTAAAGTAGAACATTTAGAAAATGGAATGGTGGCTTTTTGAGAATATGGAATATGTGGAAGGTTCCATTTATGTTTGCTTTTAAATGATGTTTATAGCGTTTTTTAAAGTATTCTTTCCTATATGAGTTGCCTACCAGCCTTTCTCTCCATTCTTTTCTCCCCCCCACCCTTCTCTAGAATCTCATTCAGAATAATTTTATATGATAAGAAAACAATATGTACAGAAAAATGGTGAATCATCCCATCTTTAAGAAGTACAATTGCAATTCTTGTATGTAAAGCCTGTCTAAAGCATTTCATTATAACCCTATTTCCAAGACTAAGATTTCTCTTCCTTGATCAGGGTGCACTGGGAGCACTGAGTTCAATTCAAGGTGTCACAATTTAGGAAGGATATTGACAAAGTGAGATCAAATCCAGAATAGAACTGGTGATCAGGGACCTTGAAACTATGACAGGAGCATAAATTGAAGGAACTGAGAATGTTTAGCCCAGAGAAGAAAAAGGATCATAGGATTTTAGAGTTCAAAAGGACCTTGAAGGTCATCTACCCATTTTAAAGATAAGGCAAAATGATTTTTTCAAGGTCACACAAAAGGTGAGATTTCAAATCCAGGTTTTCAAATACCATATCTTGTGCTTTTTCTACTCTTTCTTACCCAATAGACTATGGCCACTGTCTTCAAGTTTTTTTTTAATGTTTTTGATTCTGTTATCATAAATTTAGAGCTGGAAATGATACTGGAGCTTATCTAGTCCATCCACCTTATTTTACAGATGAAGAACTAGAGATCCAAAGTAGTTAAAAGGTTTTCCCAAGATCACACAGATAGTAATAGAAGTAGGATTTAAAAATCAAGTCCTCTGATTCCAAATCCAGATTTCTTTGTTTTTAATTCTCCCCCTGATCTCCAATACTGTAGCACTGATTGAGAGCTAGTGTGGTATAAAAAATGAAATCGGGAAGATCAGCATTCAATTTTAACCTCTGGTAGATATTGGATGTGTGACCCTGCGCAAGTCACAACCGCTCAGTGTTTACAGGCAATTCTCTAAAATCTTAAACCATAGAACATGTGCTGATTTACCTTGAAAGAGATAGTTTCCTAATTGTAAATTCCCTATAGTGTCTGGCATCTGGTCCCTGGTACAAAAAAATTAAAACAAAGGAACCTAATCACATGTGAGGAGGGAATGGGGGGGGAGGGTGTGAAAGAGTAGGGATTAGACAAATGCTTTGCCTGAAATTAAAGAAAGAAGAGCAATGCGTTGAAGTTAATTTTAGTTTGATATGAGGAGAAATTTACCAGCAAATACTGCTATCCAAAAGTAAAATTCCCTGCCCCAGAAGTAACAAGTCCCCTGGTTCTAGAGATGCTTAAGCAGAAGCTGAATGATGAGTCCCCTGGTTCTAGAGGATGTTCAATAAGAAGTTGGATGATGAGTTTTCTTGGGTGTTGTAGGAACTAAGGCAAACAGGGTTAAGTGACTTTCCCAGGGTCACACATCTAATAAGCCAGATTTGAACTTAGAAAGAGGAGTTTTCCTGATTCCAGACTCAGCACTCTATGCATTGTGCCACCCAGCTGAATCTAAGTGATTCCACAATGCTGAAAGTAAGTGATCCTAAATTTTAGAACATGAGCTCTTAACCTTTTCTGTGTCATGGACTACTGTGGCAGTTGGTGAAGTGCAGACAGACCTCTTCTCAGAATAATTTTTTTTATGAATGAAATAATATACATAGGACTATTAAGGAAGACAATTATATTAAAATTCAGTTATCAAAATATTAAAAAAAATAAAGTCTACAGACCTTAGGTTAAGAAATCCTATTTTAGAAGGAAGAAAATAATTTTCTTGACATTCTGCAGTTTTAATTTTATCTGCATCATTACTAGAAAATTAAATTGTGCCTTTAAAAGAAAAAAAGTTATCTTTTTTGTTTTTTAAGATATGAAAATATACTAAAAGAATGGAGAAAAACAGAGTCTAGCATTAGTATGTAGAACAGCTAGTTTACCTCTCTAAGCACTAGATTAACAATTATCCTAAAGGGTGCAGCCTTGGCATCTGTATGCCATCTTTGCTATATAGAAGTTGGATTTAAAAGGTGACTGGGGAGATTTGGGAAGTTGGTCAGAGAGAAGCTGTTAATTATGTCCAATGCTCAAAGAAAAAAAATTATTTGAACTTCCTATGTGCTTCTTTCAATTCATCATTTGAGTTGTTGCCTAGCTTATAGAGGCCAATTCTACTCTGCTACCCTCGATCCCCAGAATCCAATCAAGAAAATATTCTTCCTATAAAAATAGCAGTAATGGAAATTTCCACTCAACATCTTTGTTGCTGATGACTCTGTTGCTCTATGAATTTAAAAGCTATAGCTGCATATGCAAAATGAAGGGGAGAATTGAAGCAATTATTCCTTCTCGTCTTTGTTTCCTGTGTCTAACATAGTGTTCTATATATAGTGAATGTTTATTGAATCAAATTGAATTGATGGGGAAAATAGAAGTTGTCCAGATAATAAATCCAATACTTTTGCCTTCATTATCCATTAACTATTTCCAATAAATGTGACTCTTTTCTATAACTATTTATCTATCTGTTTATCCACCTATCTGGTTGGGGGAGATGGAAGGCTGAATAACGTGGATAATTGCTGTAATTTTTCCTTTCACTTTGAGTGCATATAGACTGCCTGAAGAGTCACAGCAAATGTGGTTCATTTCTACTTAAGGTTCATATTGACAGGAGACCAACATCCCTTGGAAGGCTTCTTTGATGGACCACAATTATAGTCTGCATGTTTCCATTACACATTGGACTCTGTTTTTAACTTCCTAAAGCTGTGTTGATAAGGGTAATCTTTTTTCCAACAGTCTTGTATTATTTGATTCAAAACATGTTCCTTTTTCTCCATATTCTGTTTACACTATCCAAGCAGCAACATTAAAGTATCAGTGCTCCAGGGAGAGTAGTCAAGGCCTCTAACTATATGCTCTGCTCAACTTATCTTATCTGTCATCCTTTGCTTTACAATTCTGTACTTTATTAAAGGGGAAACAAGGTGACACATTAGAAAGAGCCCTGGATTTGGAGTCAGAGAATCTAGGTTTGAATTCTAGCTTTGTCACTTACTAGCTGAGTAACCTTACCCTCTCTGGGACTCAGTTTCATCTGCAGCAAAATGTGTGGGTTGGACCACTTTAAAGTCTCTTGCAGCTCTAAATCTGAGATTGTCTTCAACAAAAATGTCATGAAAGGCACAAGGGACTGGCAGTCACGAGACCTGGGTTCAATATCCAGCTTAGCCACTTACTATCTATGTGACCTTGGGCAAATCACTTAATCTATTTGAGCTTTGGCTTTCTTATGTTCAAAAGGAGAGTAAGAATTGCAATGGATGTCTCACAGGTTGATTGTGAGAAAAACACTTGGAAAATATAAACATGAGTTATGTCTACTAATGCCAATGACTCATGAATAGTCAATGGCATTTTTTTTTTTAGATTTGGAAATCTCCAGAGACAAATCTGGAGATAAATGCTTTCATCAGAATATGCCCCCAGTGAATTTCTTTCCATCCATTGACTTACTGGCAGTAGAGATATGCTCCGTTAGTTAATTCCATTACAGGACAGACTTAGAAATCAGGAGCAAGCACAGATCTTGAGGTGATTCACTTTCTTTGTATATCTTTTGTTTATATATTTTGTATGTACTTATATATAGGTGGCATAATGGATAAAGCACCAGATCTGGAGTCAGCAGGTTCTGAGTTCAAATCCAGCCTCAGATACTTACTAGCTGTGTGACCCTGGGCAAGTCACTGTTTCTCTGTTTCCTCACCTACAAAATGAGCTGGAGAAGAAAAAGGCAAACCATTCCAGTACTTTTTCAATCAAATCAGAAAAAATATTTAGTCATGTTGAACATGACTGAAGTAACTGAACAACAACATAAATGGATAGAGTTGGCCTTGTAGCCAAGAATACCCAGGTTCAGTCTTTTCTTTGATAGACACTGGCTGGGTATACTTTTATTCTTTTCTTTTTTTTTTCAAAGTAAATATCCCTGTGTAAAAGCTAATCGATGTTAAGTGGTTAAATGGAGCCAGGGCTAGTCTCTGGTACCTAATAAAGGGAGGAACATAGTCAAACTGATGGCAGACAAGAAACAACCATAATCCTTCTGGGTACTCCAGACCACCATGGGGCAGAGATAGAAGTTCTGGCTCTGAATAGTGGGCTATTGTCCAATGGGCTTACTTTCTTTCCTTCAACACTAGATGTTGTAGTGGATAGATCGCTGGACCTGGAGTTAGGAAGACCTCGGTTCAAATGTGGCCTCAGACATTTACTAGATATGTGACCATGGGCAAATCTCTTAACATTTGCCTGAATCAGTTTCCTCAACTATAAAATGGGAAAGATAATAGCATCTACCTCCCCAGGTTATTGTGAGGATCAAATATTTGTTAAGTGCTTAACACAGTGACTGGCACATAGTGGGTGCTTAATAAATACTTGTTTTCTTCCTCCCTGTTGAATAGCTATGATGGGATAGCAGGAGTCAGGGCCAATAACATCAGCTAACACTGTGAAGCAGAGGGGGACGATAAAAGATTAACATAAAGATACAGAAATCAGGAGCTGGAGAAGATCAGGAACATGAAATAGCATCTCACAATTATAGAGCATTGTGGTTTACAAGAAATTTTTCTCTTAATCACCATGTATGACTAGTAATGCAAATATCATTACCCCCATTTTACAGATGAAGAGACCAAGGATTGTAGAGATGAAACAGCGACCATAATCACACAGGTGGTAAGAGTATTGGGACTAGGTCTCTATTTTGCCTCAGTTTAGTACTCTTGTCATCACACTACATTGCCTCCTCACCCCCAGGGATCAGAATCAGGTTGATAAACCAAACTCAGGAAAACTGGATACTAGAATTGAAAGATGGTAGGGGTTGGGGAAGGGAGTAAGGGAAGCACCACATAGCTCACACCCAAAGACTCCACCAGGAAAAGGACAAATGAGCTAGTCTGGCTGACCTTGATATAATTGCCATTGCCTCCTAATCCTGTTTCTCAGGTTTATGCCTATATACCTATTTTATCTGCTCTTTTTCAGGTTTCTTTCAATTCAACTAGATTCAAAAAGCAATTATTAAGTGTTTATTGTGTAATTGTTTAGGTCTTCTTTTTAGGTCTTTCTTCTAGCTCCAACTATGTGAGAGTGCATTCTGTTCTCTGCAGCTGTTGTTACTTTTAAGTGAACCACCATCCTTCCAGTCACTCAGGTCCACAGCGTTGATGTCATCATCAACTTCTTACCAGCACTCATTCTAGTACAACAATCAGTTGCCAAATCTTGTCATTTGTATCTCCATAGTGTCTTTACATCTGTCCGCTTCTCTCCACTCACATATTCACCATCATAGCTCAGGCCCCCATCACCTCTTCATTGGACTATGTCAAAGCCTCTTATTTGGTCATTGTTTTTTCAAGTCTCTGTCCACTCTGGTCCATCCTCTATACCACTTTCAAAGTCATTTTCATAAAACATCAACCCTGACTATGTCAGATTCCCTCCCTGTCCTCGATATGTTCCAGTGGCTCCTTATTCCTTCTAGGATTAAATATAAATTTCTCTGTCTGGCATTTAAAGTTCTGAACAACATGACCCTTTCAGGTCCTCCCAGTCTTACACATTACTCCCTTCCACATCCTCTCTGGTACTATATGCCTACTCTCTGGTCCAGCTATAGTGGCCTTGTTGCTGTTCCTCAAATATAGTACTCAATATTCCATTTAATTGCTTTCATTTTGAATTTCCTTCATTTTTTTTTTTTATTTTCTTCAAAACTTAGCTCCAATGCTTTGTTCTGCTAAAGTCCTTTCTGAGGCCCCTAGTTGCTAGTGTCTGGTCTTCCCAAATTACCTTTTATTTATTTTGCATCTACATTTGTAAGCATAATTGTAAAATCATGCTTAACATTTGGGGAGGCCAATACCATTCCATCTATTTTTAGCCTTTATATATTAACTAAGTGAGAAACTGTCTTGATCAATCACTGCACAAAAATCATCTGTAAATGATTTCCAGGGATAATTAATAAATTATCAGTCAAGTTGAGGAGAGATTGATTTTCAGAAATTGGAACAAGTGTAGCTTTCCTGCACATCCCTGAGAGTCCCCTGGCGATGGAGGAAGGAGAGACCTCAACTTTGGCTTGGCATCCATCACTCTTCCATTTTGGCCTGAAAAGGATCTTTTGAGCTCCAAAGGATCCAGAAGATTTTGGACTTTCCATCTTCTCTTTGTGATCTTACTGGTATCTTTAGATCAGCTAATTGCAGTTTTTTTTTCTTGCATTGGAAGCCATGGCTCTCAACAGATTTATTATATTTATGGGAAACATCTTGAGCACCCCATTGGGAGAAAAGAACTTCTAGCAACCAGGGCTGTGGGTTACCCCTTTGCCACATGTGTTTTCTAAGTTCAAGTCTTTTTCCCCCTTTGATTGATTGATGAAAATGTGTCACATACATTTGACAGAATGTTTTATACCAACTGTTCTTAATATATTACCTTAGGAAAAATCCCCTTTCTAAAAGCTATTTAAGGATGGCTGACTAAATGATTCTCAACTGATAATGTTGCATGGGGTTGAAAGAAGCTCAGCCAATTGCCTCATCTATAAAATGGGGAGAGATATGACTAATTCAATGAGTTGTCATGAGAAAAATGCTTGATAAATGTATTATTATTATCTAAATGTTCACTAGTATAATTATAACTCCTTTAGATTGTTGAATTTAGACATTTTTTTCTATTTAAAAGAAAAACCTAATGCAAGGAGTCACATAATGGAAAGCACATTGACTTGGGAGTCATGGGACCTAGGTTTAGGTCCCATTTCTGATATTTACTACCAATGTGAACTTGGGCAAATCACTAAATTTCTTTGGGACTCATTTTCCCAATATGTAAAATGATTGAATTGGACTAGATGGTTTCTCAGGTCTATTACATGTCTACACCTATGATCTTAACTCATGGGTTAGAACTTTCATCCATGAACATCTCTGAAATGCTCATGTCCAAGTGTCTTGGGAAAGATTCTTTTTTTTTATATAAAGCCCATTGGGATTTTTTTATAATAGTATTTTAATTTTTTTATAATTACATGTGAAAATAGTTTCCAAAATTCATTTTAATAAGATTTTGAGTTCCAAATTTTTCTGCCCTCTTCCTGCCCTCCCCAGGACAGCAAGCAATCTGATATGGGTTATACATTTACAATCATGGTAAACATATTTCCATGTTAGTCATGTTGTGAAAGAAGAATCAGAACAAAAGGGAAAAACCATGAGAAAGGAAAAAAACAACAAAAAAAATGAAAATAGTATGCTTCAATATGCATTCAGTCTCCATAGTTCTTTCTCTGGATTTGGATAGCATTTTCCATCATAAGTCTTTTGGAATTGTCTTGGAACATTATATTGCTGAGAAGAGCTAAGTGTATCATAGTTGATCATCACATAGTGTTCCTGTTCCTATGTACAATATTTTCCTGGTTCTGCCCACTTCATTCAGTTTCAGTTCATGTAAGTCTTTCCAAGTTTTTCTGAAATCTGCCTGTTCACTGTTTCTTACAGCATAATAGTATTCCTTACATACACATATTCCATACATACACATATCTCACATACACACACACATATATATACACATATACACACACATATAGACCTACACACACATATATGTACATACATATGCACATACATACATATACTTAGATAGCTACAATCATACTCATATATAGACATATACATTCACATGCACCTATGTAAAACCGTACTATACTTGTTTGTCCTCTGTTTTCTGAAGATGGATAACATCTTTGTTCATAAGTCCAAGTCTTTCCATATTTTTTTCAGTCCACCAACTCATCATTTCCTATACGACAACAATATTCCAACCTTATGCTGTCTAGTTATTTTAAATAATCTAAAACAATATTGATTAATATGGCTAACATAGTGCAGTATCCCTATTTTTCTCTTTTGATTAAATCTATTTTAGCTCTAACTTTGTCTGAGATCATTATTATTCTTCCTGCTTTTTTTCCCTAATAAATTCATTCTATTCCTCATCTTTATTTTATGTTGGTGTGTTTCTCTTGTTTCCTATCTTTCCTGATTCCTTACTTCTATCCACTACCTTGCCCTCCTATTACTTAACCAACCCCCCTTCAAAAATCCCTCCATTATCCTCTCTTACCCTTTCCCCTTACTCTTTTGTTTCTATCTGAATTTAGAATACTTTTATAGCCTTCTAAATATATATGTTATTCCATCTTTATCCTGTTCCCTTTTATACCCTCCTTATCCTATTCCCTCATCCTCTTATTTCTTTATACATTGAGATGACTTTTATTCCCTTCTAAGTGTATATATTGTTCTCTCTTTAACCCAGATCTGATGTGAGTAGGATTCCCTCTAAAAATCCCTTCATTATCTTCTCTCCTCACCCTGTCCCCCTTTCCTTCTTTCTTTCTAAATTTTATATGTATTGTTCTCTCTTTAACGCTTTCTGAATAAGAATAAGGTTCCGGGGGCAGATAGGTTGTGCAGTGGATAGAGCACCAGCCCTGAAGTCAGGAGGACCTGAGTTCAAATCCGGCCTCAGACCAAACACTTGACACTTACTAGCTGTGTGACCCTGGGCAAGTCACTTAACCCCAACTGCCTTAAAAAAAAGAGAGAAAAAAAAGAATAGGGTTCCAGAACTACCAGCCCTCCTACTCCATCTAATTCCTCTGTATCAATTCTTCCTCTTGCTTCTCATTTTTTTAACATATTTACTCTTTTTACTTTTCCTAGATATTACTTTTTAGAATCACATCATACTCAGCTCTACCCAATCTTTCTTTCTAACTACCCAATGACTAATTACTGTCTTAGACATACAGTTTGCATTTCCCTGTATAAAAAGTAAACAGTCTGTCCTTATTGAGTCCCTTGTAATTATTCTTTAATGTTTAACTTATATTTCTCTTGGGTCTTGTATGTCAAAAGTTCAGGTCCTTTTGCAGTAAAATTCTGAAAGTTTGGTAATTCATTGAATGTCTATTTTTTTTAAATTCAGGATTATGCTTAACTTTAAACTGGATGTGATATTTTCACCACAATCCCAGTTCTTTTACTCTTTGATATATAGTGTTCTAAAACTTTTGGTCTTTTAGAGTAGCCACTGCTAGTTCTCATGTGATTCTAATTGGGGCTTCATCATTTCTTGTTTCTAGTGATATTTTCTCCTTGTGCTGGGGGTTTCAGAATTTAGTTATGATATTCCTGTAGGTTTACCTCATAGGATTTCTTTCAGGTGGTAATTAGTGTATTTTTTCTATGTCTATTTCTCCTTCTTGTTTTAACACTTCAAGACACTTTTCTTTAATTATTTCTTGTATTGTTGTACCAAGATTATTTGATCATAGCTTTCAGATAGTCTGATTATTCTTAGTTTTCTCTTCTTGATCTGTTCTCCAGACCAGTTGTTTTTCTTATGAGATATTTCACATTCTCTTCTACTTTTTTATTCTTTATATTTTGTTTTATTATTTCTTGGCCTCTTATAACTTCACTGACTTCCCCTTGCCCAATTCTAATTTTCAATGAGTCATTTTTTCCTTAAGATTCTAGATTTCCTTTTCCAATTGGTTAACTTTCTTTTCATAATCTTCTTGTTTTTCTTGGATTGTTCTTAATTTTTAAAAATTTTCCTCAATCTCTCTCATTTGATTTTTAAAGTCTTTTTTTAAAAAGTTCTTCTCCTGGGGGCAGAGCCAAGATGGTGGAGTAAAAGCAGTGATTTGCTTGAGCTCTCCCCCAAACCCCTCCAAATACCTGTAAAAAAGGGCTCTAAACAAATTCTAAAGCAGCAGAACTCACAAAAAGACAGAATGAAACAAATTTCTAGCCCAAGACAACCTGAATGGTTGATTAGAAAGGTCTAGCTTGCCAGGCTGGGAGACAAATGCAGTTCAGCGTGGGCGCGCAGGAAAAAACAGGCCTCAGTGAACCTGGAGCAGGCCTCAGAGGACTGAATCATGGGCAACTATGGTGGTTTCCAGACTTCTCAACTCATAAACAGCAAAGACAACTTAGAAGGTTAGTAGGAAAAGTCTGTAACTGCGGTGAGAGAGAAGCTTGGTCCCAGCCCCAGTCCAGGTGCAGCACTGGGGCAGTGGCTGCTTCCTGAGCTTGGCCCACAAACAGAGGGGGAATTGAGTGGCTGATCAGAGGGGTATTGCAGGGATCTCTGTGATGGTGCTGAGGCAGGATTCTCTTGCTTTGCCTGTGCTTGGATCTGGATCACAGTTCTGAGTGGTGATCCTGGGGCGAGGAGGAGTGCTGGTGTGGTGGAGCTTGTAGTGGCAGTGGAGGAGGAATCTTCCTCACAATTCCAAAGCAAAAAAGAGTGCTTGTGGTCACTCATAGACCAGACCACAGATAATTTCTTTTAAGAAATTATCAAGGAAAACTTTCCTGATATTCTAGAACCAGAGGGCAAAATAGAAATTGAAAGAATCTACCAATTACCTCCTGAAAGAGATCCCAAAAGAAAAACTCCTAGGAATATTATAACCAAATTCCAGAGTTCCCAGGTCAAGGAGAAAATATTGCAAGCAGCCAGAAAGAAACAATTCAAGTATTGTGGAAACACAATCAGGATAACACAAGATTTAGCAGCTTCTATATTAAGGGACCTGAGGGCTTGGAATATGATATTCTGGATGTCAAAGGAGATAGGATTACAACCAAGAATCACCTACAAAGCAAAACTGAGTATAATCCTTCAGGGGAAAAAATGGTCATTCAGTGAAATAGAGGACTTTCAAGCATTCTTGCTGAAAAGACCAGAGCTGAATAGAAAATTTCACTTTCAAATACAAGACTCAAGAGAAGCATGAAGAGGTAAATAGGAAAGAGAAACCATAAGAGACTTATTAAAGTTGAACTGTTTACATTCCTGCATGAAAAGATGATATTTGTAACTCATGAGATCTTTGTCAGTATTATGGTAATTGGAGGGAAAAAAGTATATGTGTATATGGATTGATAGATAGATAGATAGATAGATAGATAGATAGAGGGCACAGGGTGAGTTGAAGATTTAGGGGTGATATTTGGAGAATAAAATTAAGGGGTAAGAGAGGATTATACTGGGAGGAGAAAGGGAGAGGTAGAATGGGTTAAATTATCTCACATAAAAAGACAAGAAAAGGCTTTTATGTGGAGGGGAAATGGAGGAAGGTGAGAGGGACTGAGTCAGTCTTATTCTCATTGGATTTGGCTTAAGGAGGGAAAAACATACACACTCAATTGGGTATGGAAATCTATCTTACCCTACAGGAAAATGGGGGGGGGCAAGAGAGCAGGAGGATGATAGAGGGGAGGGGCAGATTGGGGGAGGGGGTAATCTGAAGCAAACACTTCTGAAGAGGGACAGGGTCAAAAGATAGAATAGAGCAAACAGGGTGGCAGGATAGGATGAAGGGAAATATAGTTAGTTTTTCACAACATGACTACTATGGAAGTGTTTTGCACAATTACACATGTATAACCTGTATCGAGTTGCTTGCCTTCTCAATGAGGGTGGATGGGAAGGGAGGAAGGGAAAAAATTTGGAACCCAAAGTTTTAAAAACAAATGTTAAAAGTTGTTTTCACATGCAACTGGGAAATAAGATATACAGGCAATGGGGTATAGAAATCTATCCTGCCCTATAGGAAAATAGAAGGCAAAAGGGATAAGAGAAGGGGGGGAGGGAGATAGAAGGGAGGGTAGATTAGGAGAAGGGGTATTCAGAATGCATGCCATCTTGGGGTGGAGGAAGGGTGAGATGGGAAGAAAATCTGGAACTCAAAATCTTATGGATGTGAATGTTGAAAGTTAAAAGTAAATAAATTAATAAAAAAAAAGTTCTTCTCTGAATTCTTTCTGAGCAGGTGACCATTTGACATTATTGACATTAGTAGAGGCTTTTTTTTTTTTGCTTCAGTATCCTCCTCTGAAGACTAACCCCATTCTTCTCTATCCCCATAGTAACTTTCTATGGTTGGGTATAGATTGTAACTCTTGAGCACTATATCTCTGTTAAGGCAGTTAGAAGGAGTATACGTAGACAGAGGTTGTAGGTATGTTGATGTTGATGTGATAATATGAAAACATATTAAGCTGTGGAATAAAAAAAAAAAAGGATTGTACTGGGAGATTGCCCTCCTGTAAGTATACTCAGCCAGCGGGATCCCATCCCAATGTTTCTGCACTCACCAGGCATGTGATGGTTCCTTTTCACCCAAGGCTGTGTCTCAGCAGCACAGCTATGCCTAGTGTCCCTTATCATTAGAGATTCCTTCATTCATTCAGAGATCCCCTGCTCAGAAGCCTGACTCCCCACACAGTCCAAAGGTAAAAATTCCTATGGCTGGGGCTGAGGCTACCTCCTACCCCAGTTATTCCCCAGGGCTTGCTGCTTGCTGTTTCAGTTGAACTAGCCTGGAGGTGTTTACACTTCATAGGGGCCAAATCTCAGCCCTGGGATTTTTCTTCCATTTTTCTCCATTCTCCATTGTCCCCAAATCTGGTTTATTTTTACCTCTCTCCATCTGCCCTGAGGTGTTATTTTGTCTTATTTGTGGGGGAAATCCGGAGAGCTTGGAATTTTTGACCTACTCTACCATCTTCCCAGAATCCTTAGCCCCAATTAATTTTTAATCTGTCTTCCCATGGTCTTTCATTACATGTAATTTTTATTGCATCATGATCTGAAAAGAATGCATTTAATATTTCTGCCTTTCTGCGTTTGATTGTGAGGTTTTTATGCCCTATTACTTGGTCAATTTTTGTGTAGATGGCATGTACCCCTGAGCAAAAGTTAGATTCCTTTCTATCCCCATTGAATTTTTTCCAGAGGTCTGCCATATCTAACATTTCTAAAATTCTATTCACCACCTTAACTTCTTTTTTGTTTATTTTGTGCTTAGATTTGTCTAGTTCTGAGAGGGGCAGTTAAGGTCCCCCTTTAGTTTTGCTGTCTCTTTCTTCCTGTAACTCTCTTAACTTCTCCTCTAAGAATTTTGATGCTGTACTACTTAATGCATACATGTTTAATGATATTGCTTCATTGTCTATGGTACCATTTAGCAGGATGTAGTTTCCTTCCTTATCTCTTTTAATCACATCTATTTTTGCTTTTGTTTTGTCTGAGATCAGGATTGCCACCCCTGCTTTTTTTACTTCAGCTGAAGCATAGTATACTCTGCTCCAGCCTTTTACCTTTACTCTGTGTGTATCTCTCTGATTCAAATGTGTTTCTTGTAAACAATATACTGTAGGATTATGATTTTTAATCTACTCTGCTATCCACTTCCATTTTATGCAACAGCTCATCCATTCACATTCACAATTATGATTACTGTTTATTTCCCTCCATCCTATTTTCCTCCTTGTTTATACTTTTCTCTCTCCTTTCACCCTCTCCTTCCTCACCAGTGTTTTGCCTCTGACCATTGCCTCCCTTAATATGCCCTCCCTTCTACCAGCCCCTCCTTTTTTTCCCTTTACACTCCTACTTCCCCATAGGGTAACATAAATTTCTATACCCAATTGAGTATGTATATTATTCCCTCTTTGGGTCAAATCCAATGAAAGTAAGGCTAAAACAATGCTCACTCCTCTCACTTCTTTCCCTCTATTAGACTGGGTCTTTTGTGCCTCTTCATATGATGGAATTTACCCTATTCTGCCTCTCCCTTTTTTCTCCTCCCAGTACAAACTTTTTTTCCCCACACCTTAATATTTTTTCATATTATCACATCAACATCAACTCATACCTACACCCTCTGTCTATGTATATTCCTTCTAACTGCCTTAATAGAGATATAGTTTTCAAGAGTATCAAGTATCATCTTGCTAAGTAGGGATGTAAATAGTTTAATCTTATTGTTTAACATGTTGGGTTTTTTCTCCTGTTTATGTTTCTCTTGAGTTTGTATTTAAAGATTGAATTTTCTGTTCAGTTCTGGTCTTTTCTTCAAGAAAATTTGAAAGTCCCCTACTTCATTGAATGTCTGTCTTTTCCCTTGAAAGATTATGCTCAATTTTGCAGCATAGGCAATTCTTGGCTGCAGTTCATGCTCCTTTGCTTTCTGGAATATCATATTCCAAGTTCTTTGATCCTTAAATGTTGAAGCTGGTAAGTCTTGTGTAATACTGACTGTGGCTCTTCAATATTTGAATTCCCCCCTGCCCCAGCTGCTTGCAGTATTTTCTGCTTGACCTGATAATTCTGGAATTTGCCTACAATATTCTTTGGAGTTTTCATTTTGAGATCTCTTTCAAGAAGTGATCAGTGGATTCTTTCAATAACTGTTTTACCCTCTGGTTCTAAGATATCAGGGCAATTTTCCTTGACAATTTCTTGAAAGATGTTGTCCAGGCTCTTTTTTTTTTTTGCTTCTGACTTTCAGGTAGCCCAGTAAATCTTAAATTATCTCTCCTAGATGTATTTTCCAGGTCTGTTGTTTTTCTAATGAAGTATTTTACATTTTCTTCTATTATTTCATTCTTCTGATTTTGTTTAATTCTTGAAGTCTCATAGAATCATTAGCTTCCAGTTGCCCAATTCTAATTTTTAACGAATTATTTTCTTTAGTTAGCTTTTGTACTTCCTTTCCCATTTGACCAATTCCACTTTTTAGGAGTTGCTTTCTTCAGTGGATTTTTTCCCCCTATTTGGCCAATTATATATTTTTTTATTTTTAAATTCACTTTATTTTTTCAATAAGCAAAAATATATTTTTCTCCTTCCCCTTTCTCCACCCCCACTGAAAAAGAGAAACAAAACCCTTGTAACACACACACACACACACACACACACACACATATATATATATATTCAAACAAAAATAATTTCTACATTAATCTTTCCCCAAAAATATATGTCTCAATCATATGAGATCATCATGGGTCCTCTTGAGTCATGTCAACAAACATTTCTTAAGAATCACCATGTATAGGGACTGTGCTAAGCACTGGGGATATAAAGAAAGGCAAAAACAGTCTCTGCCCTGAAGATGCTTACTTTCTTTTTTTTTTTTTTTTTTACCATTTATAACAAATTCTTTATTAATTTATTTTGATCTATCAACAATCACTTCTATAAGCTTTTGAGTTTTTAATTTTTCCCCCCCTCCCTCTCTCCTTTCCCAAGACAGCATGCAATCTGATATAGGCTACACATATACATTCCTATTAAACATATTTTTCACATCAGTGATTTTGTAAGGAAGAATTAGAACCAATAGGAGGAACCACAAAAAAGAGAAAACAAAACAGAAGAAAAAAATAGCAAATAGTATGCTTCAATCTGCATTCAAACTCCATAGTTCTTTCTTTGGATGTGGATAGCATTTTCCATCATGATAACTTTGGAAATGTCTTAGATCCTTGTATTGCTGAGAAGGGCTAAGTCTATCAATGTTAGTCATCACACAGTGTGGCTGTTACTGTATACAATGTTCTTCTGGTTCTGTTCACTTCACTGAGCATCAGTTCATACAAGTCTTTCCAGGTTTTTCTGAAGTCCAGATGCTCAACATTTCTCATAGCACAATAGTATTCCATTGCATTCATATACCAAAACTTGTTCAACCATTCCCCAATTGAGGGGCATTCCCTCAATTTCCAATTCTTTGTCACCACAAAAAGAACTGCTATAAATATTTTTGTACATGTGTGCCCTTTTCCCATTCATATGATCTCTTTGGGATACAGCCCTAGAGCTGCTATTGCTGGGTATGCACATTTTTATAGTCCTTTGGGCACAGTTCCAAATTGCTTTCCAAAATGGTTGGATCATTTCACAACTCCACCAACAGTGTATTGGTATTCCAATTTTCCCACATCTTCTCCAACATGTATCATTTTCTGGCCAATTCTATTTTTAAAGGAATTGTTTTCTTCATTCAGTTTTTGTCCTTCCTTTTCCAAGCTGTTGATTGTCTTTTGCATACTTCTCATTTCTTTTCCCAATTTTTCTTCTACCTCTCTGATTTTTAAAATCCTTTTTGAGCTCTACCAAGAAGGCTTTTTGGTCTTGAGACCAATTCACCTTCTCTTTGAAGCTTTGCATGTAGGCATTTTGAATTTGTTGCTGTCTTCTGAGTTCATGTTTTGATCTTTCCTTTTGCCATAGTAGCTTTCTATGGTCTGTGCTCTTTTCTGTTTTTTGCTCTTTTTTTTTTTTGCCTATTTTATGACTTTTAAAATTGAGCTCTGCTCCTAGGGTACGATGGGTACTCCTAAACTTTTTGTGCTGAGAGCCAGGGGCCTGGTTACTGGCTTTCTTTGACAGGGCCTTAGGTGCTGGTGGTTTGCCCAGTGTTCTAGGGTGGCCTGGCTTAGATATGCCTATTTTTGCAGGAGGTTTCAGGGCTGACAATTTGTCTCCTTGGCTGGAGCTAGAGACCTAACAGCTGACTTGCTGTGCCACTGGCCTGCTAAGCCAGGACCAAGGGGCCTTAGTTGCTGATCTATGCTGTGGTTAAGAGCCTTCCACTGGCTTGCCTGGACATTGTCTTCACTGTGCTCTCCTTTTACCCAAGTGAGACAGACCTTTTCTGAAATCATTCTAAGTTATCTTAAGCTGGAAATTTATTTCACTCCATCTTTTTGTAGGGTCTTTCACTCCTGAATCTGTTTAGAGGCTTGATTTCTGAGAGAAACTGGGGAGATCTCAGGCAACTTCCTGTCTTTTCTCTGCTACCTTGCCATTCAAAATTCTTGATTATGTTAGAATGCATACCACCTTGGGCTGACATTTTTAAAGGTTCTACCCACTTCATTATCCTTTGGTCATATAAGTTTTCCCAGGTTTCTCTGAACCCATCCCTTTCATCAATCCTAAGCATAATAATATTCCTTTACATTCTTTCACCATTATTCACTCCCAGTTAATGATGACCCCATCTGTCACAGATTGACATTTTTCAGTGTAGTGTTTTAAGATGATGTGAGGACATATTAGATATGGTCCCAGGTTTCCCTGAACCATGGTTTCCAGCCACTGACATTAGTGGATACTTCTGTCTCTACTTCAATGCACCCACAACAGAAACAAAATGAACATTCTCCTGTAGTTTAATTGATTTTCATGTATTTAGGCTATGCTTGTTTGACTATGCATTTCCTCCTATAGAAAGAATGTGAATATTTTTAAAGATGGCCAGCATCTTTACTCTCACTCCTTCACCAAAATAAATGATAGTAAACTAGAAGACTTATCATATTGATGAATGGAAGAACACTAGCATCTTGTAAAGTCACTTCAGGGATTGTAGATCAGGCTAAAGCAAGGGTCCTTAACCTTTCCTCAATCATGAGTCATTTTTGGCAGTCTCATGAGGCACACAGACTCCTTCTTAGATTTATATTTTGAAATGCATATGTTAAATGCAAAGGAAAGTAATTATATGGACATAATGATGTAATTTTCCCCACCTAAGTTCACAGGTCTCCTGGAATCTTCAGGTTAAGGATCCTAGATCTATTAAATACCTTTTGTGAAACATTTTTAGACTACTCTCTAAAGTTTATGTGGTATTCTTAAGCTGCTTTATAATACTCATGATTCCATGATGGGACAATACTGCTTCTTTTGCATATTCTCTTGAATAAATGAATGAATAAATGGAGTTTTTATTAAGAGCTTATGATATGCTAGGTTCCATGGTAATCACTGGCAATATAGATGAAGGCAGAGAACAAAAAAATAAAAGAAAACAAAAAAAGTCCCTGCCCTCAAGGAGCTCAAATTCTAATGAAGGAGACAACATATAAATAACTAGGCACATACATAGGAGGCCGTATAGTATAGTTCAATGAAAAGAACATTGGCTCTGGAGTCAAAGGACCTTGGTTGAAATTCTGTCTCTGTCTTTTACTACCCATTTGACTGTGAGCAAGACAAACCTTCCTGGGAAGTCACTTTTCTCATCAGTAAAATGAGATGGCTGAATGAGATGGTCTCTTAGGTCCCTTCCATTTCTATATCTATGACACTCTAAGAAAGGGATTCTTAACCTGAGATCTGTGACCTTGTTGTTGTTGTTGTTTCAAGTTTAAGTATTTAATTTATATTTCAATATGATTAGTTTCCTTTGTAACCCTATGCATTTTATGCATCTAAAATTATTCTTAGAAGAGTTCATTGGTCTCATCTGACTGCCAAAGGGGTCTAGGACACATAAAAAGATTACGAATTCTTATTCTAAGATTTGTATAGAATAGATGGAAGGTTGATGATGCAGACTTTCAAAATGAACTCACATAGCATAAACAAGAAGTTTGAAATATCTAGGGCTGATTAAGAGGGTTGAAAAATAAAGGTAGGTGTAAGAGTGTATATTTTAAAAATAAGTCATGATCCTGTTAAAAGGCTGTTGATTTTATTGGATATCTAATCCTCTTTTTTTCTCCTCTTAAGCCCAGCTTTAATTAGTGATAGATCAATTTGTTCAGGTCTACTTTAGAAGCAGAAATAGTGTAAGCATAGATCAGCAAACTGAAAACACAGGTCCAGTCCAGGTGGTGTGGTTTGTCCATCATTATCAAAGAGGACCATGACATCAGGAAGATGATGTCTTGACTCAAAAATGAATTGAACTTAAGTGAGGGAAGACTTTGCAAAGGCACCAGCCTCACTTTCTCTTCTGGAGCCATCTAGGTCCAGGAGCCAGAAATAGATCAGGACAACTGGAGATGGCCTGGTTCACATCTCCATCTCAAACCCTCTCCAATTTCTTTGTCCATCCACCCCCAAGCTAATGAGGGTTTTTGCTTCTGATCCAAGATAGACTGGGCATTAGACAGTAATTAGACAATCCTAGTGAAGAGAAGGGTATTCTGTGCTCACAGTGGAGGAGATCAGTCTAAGTTGGAAGATCAATCATCAAGTGAAAAGCCTGATTAGAATGGCACTGAGATGTCTACAGAATTCCTAGATCCAAGGGCTAAAACAAACAGGAAAATTATTATTGTGGCAGGGTCAGAGGATTCTGCAGGAGATTCACAAATTGACCATTTGTAAGACTCCAACAGACTTTCCAACTTTTCTTTGTAGCTGTTTGTTTTCTCCCACTCTGAAGTTGGTATAATCATTGTTAGGGTCTTGGCAGTCTCCTTCATACTCATTCACCCCTATTGAGCTATGGACATACAATGCTCAGTATATTCTCTGCTAAGGGGGAGAAAAAAGCCTCTCTCCTACTGGCTAAAAATGAATGATTCACTTTATTATACTGCCTAAAATTCCACAAATCAGGGATGTGTTTAGGGACTATAAAAGGGGCTATCAGGTGATGTGAATAACTTCAGCCTTAAAACTTTAGGGGAGTGAGTAAAACAAAGAGAACATTGTATGCAGCAATAGCACCATTGTGTGATGATTAACTATGATAGACTTAGCTCTTCTCAGCAATACAATGATCCAAGACAATTCCAAAAGACTCATGATGGAAAATGCTAACCACATCCAGAGAAAGAAGTATGGAGTCTAAATGCACATCAAAGCATACTATTTTCACTTTTTTTCATAGTTTTCCCTTTCGTTCTGATTCTTCTTTCACAATATGACTAATGTGCAAATATGTTTAACGTGATTGTATGTGCATAACCTATATCAGATTGTTTGCTGTCTAGGAAAGGGAGGAGAAAAAGGGGGGAGAAAGAAAAATTTGGAAATCAAAAATTTTGCAAAAATGAATGTTGGAAACTCTCTTTACATGTAATTAGAAAAAAATAAAATACTATTAAAGGAAAAAAAAGAATTTAGGGACCAAAATGTCTTTTAATTTGAAGAAAAAAGTATTTAATTCAGACTTTTCTACCAGTATATTCCACAGGGCTGTTATTGTAGCATTGTTATTTAAACTGAATTCAATTGAATTGTAGGAGAAATGGGATTTTAAGATAATTTAAGCTCTGGCAACCCAATGGCAATGCATACATAATTAAGAAGAAAGACCATGCCTTCCAAGAGCTCACATTCTAATTGGAGAAGACAACACAAAGAAGGGAGCTAAAAGCAGGGAGAAGTAAAGAGTCCACAAACCAGGGTCAGTTTTGGGTCTAGAATGAAGTCCAGTCTAGGCCCTTCCACAAAATGAAGATCCTAGGAGGAACTCACCAATAGAAGAAGGAGATGGGTCTTATAGATGGGGGAAAATGACAGGGTCTGATGTGCGCTCCTCTTTATTTAGAAACACATAAATGCCTACCCAACCAGGATTTGATCTGATCTTTCTCGGAGGGACAAAATGATGCCCAGAGTTTCTGGGCTTGTATTTCTGTTGGGCAGCATTTTATCAATGCTGAGAGGGAAAGTATCACATTGTTGTTCTAAGGGCTGAGTTTTAGCCTGGAGAGTCCTTTGAAGTAGAAAGGTCCCATGCAGGAATAAGGGGAAATTTCCCTTCTCTGTAGGATGGTCCATGGGGGGTTGTAACTAGGAACCAGGCAGATTTTATGACTGTAGCTGATGTAACTTCTATAGTCATGAATCAAGGAGAGTGGATTATGTATCATCTTTGTTTTTGCTCTGGATTTATGGGAGTGAAGGTTATTTCCCTCTCTTTCCAAATATCTTAAATCATTCTAAGGCAGCAGTAGACTTTTAACAGAAAATGCAAATGTAACTGGGACACTTACAATGACCTAAATGCATGCTGATTACCTGTTCTGTTATTGTTTGCCCTTAAATAAAGAAAATAAAATAAATGTCAGTGATAAGAAAAATGAAAGTAGGTCAGTCTGCAAAGCCATTAGATCAGAAACAGTTGGAGAAGAACATACTTTCTCCAGTGGAAAGTGGGAAATCAACATGTAAATGAGAAGCATTTGAAGAATTATGGAAGCCCCTCTATTAGCCCCTGTAATTAGTGGGAGGGCATTAAATTATTGTGGTGGCTGCATTGTATAAGTAGAACTCAAGCAGAGCTGAGATACAGGGAAGGCATCATTCACCCCATGAGGATCCTTATTTTAGGGGAAGTCCTATAGCCTGGATATTGAGGAAGGCAGAGTCTCACATCTATGCAATCAGTTGGGCTAACTTGGTATGCAGTCTTGGGCAAGTAACTTCACATCACTGCATTTCAGTTTCTTCATTGATAAAAAGGGAATGGGTAGACTAATTGGTTTCTAAGATGGTATCCAGCTCTAACATTCTATGAATCTAGTAGGAAGGAAGCTCTAGAACTGCTGAATTTATGGGGGAAGGATTCCTGCATCTCTGTTGATACCAACTGGGCTCCAGCTCCCAAAATACCACATGAGAAAGAGAAACTTTTGTCATTTGGTTTTAGGGTATGCCGAGTGCAGTACTATCAGATGCATATCTCACCACCAGTGATTGTCATTCACTGATATTAGCAAAGCACATCTATTAAGAGACTATGGTGTCAGGCCGGGTCCATATGGAGGTAACATGGTTCAGAGTAAAGAGCACTCATTCTGGAGTCAGAGGACCTGGGTTCAAATCCTGGTTCTAATACCACTTATAGGACCTTGGGCAAATCACTTGATGTCTCCAGGCTTCAATTTATTCAATATGTAAAATGAGACTTTATATGGCTTTGGGGGTCACTTGCAGCTCTATGTCCTATAACCAATGATCATATTGGGTGGATAATATTGGTGAAGAAATTGTAGGTGAATGATCACATTGGTGAAGAAATTGTAGGGAGACATAGACATGAATTAGGCAAAATGGGTAGGAATGGATGGGTTGCAATCTACATCCAGAACCATAAGATGAGATCACAGCTCCATTTGAGTATTTGAGATCTGAGCTGAACATTGTAGAAGTTGAGTTAATAGATGTGTCATTGTAAAAGATTACACACTTAGGTGACAACAAAGACATGTCTAGAACTATAAGTCTAGAATCCAGATCTCCCAGTAGTCAGTGCTGTGTTCTTTTCACTACTCTGCACTAACTCACATATTCCATGAATTTATCTTCACCCCTTTTCTAGGCCCTACTTTTTACAATGAAGCTAACTGAGGTTCATTAAGATTAAGTCACATAACCCATGTCAGAGGTGGGATTCAAACCTAGGTCACCCCAACTTAAGTTCACTTTGCTATCTACCACACCATGCTATGGAAACACATATCTTGATTAGTGGGTGGGATTGGAGTATACCTAATGGCGTAGGAATAGAGAGAAGTTGCTACCTCTTTTAATCAGTCATGAAAGGCTTGATGGAGGATGTGAGCATTTAGTGACAATTCTATAGGAGTAATCAATAGTGTGCAGTAAATTTGGTGAAGGTTAGAAGAAGGAAGACTTCAGGCATAGGTATGACAATCTATGGCCTCAGAGCAGAAGACTTGGATTATCAGATGCATTGTACACATTTTCTAACATTTCTGCAGAAATTTGAATTCTGATGTTTTGCCAAATCAAAGGACACAAAGATGGGACAGTTAAGATTCACTAATTATGTGAGTGAAGAGAAGGATCTGTGATTTTATTAGTGTGACAGAACCCCTGGTGTGAAAAACAGGAACTTTCCTATATCAAATCTAGGTTAGCAATTTTTAACCTGAGTCTATGAACGCTTTTTTAAAAAAAAATGATAAATGTATTTCAATATAATTAGTTTACTTTATAATCCTAGAAATTTTTAAAAATCTTATTCTGAGAAGGGGTCCAAGGTTTTCATCAGATTATGAAAGGGTAATGGCACAAAAAGAGGTGAAAAATTCTTGTTCTAGTGGTCAAGATCTAGGTGGGCCTGAGGCCAGTTCAGATTGTGACTTGCCTTAGCATATATAAAGAGAGTCAGGATTCTAACCCAGGCTTTTCTGCTCACATGCCCAACTTTCTCTCTGCTATAGGAGGCTGAGCCATTACATGAAATGTTCCTAAATAGGAACAGCCTTCAGTGTGAATCAGAAATGAATAGCTCATCTTCCAACTTTGTCCAGTAATTCCTTCTAATCTAGTACATTTCTGGGGGGGAAATATTTTAAATAGTATTTTCAGTAAAAAAAAAAACCACTACCTGAAGCTCTTAAAAACATAATTTACTTCATTTTTTTCCTCATTATTTTACTCTCTCAGATGTACTCTATTCAGCCTGAGTCACTACACGATCTGCAGCTCTGACGTTAAAAGTCAAGGATTTTGTGTGAAGGACCAGAGCTAAAAGCCTGGATTGTCATAAACTACTTCAAACACGAAAGGCTTTGACCTTTGGAGAAAGAAATTTCTTCCATCTCCTTGTGTCTTCTCTACAGAGGATGTGAATTGCTGCCTTTCCTTTCTGCAGGGGGTCCCCATTTTATGCCACTGCCCAAACCTCACACATGAAGACTAGGAGAAGTGAAAGAGACCCTGCCCAATGGGGATCACTGTACACTGGTCACTGGAAGTCACCTGTTATCTTAGGAACCTTTCTCTGTTAGGTTGGTCTTCAGGTGGTGCTGAGATCAAAAGCAGAGATCTGACCCTAGACAACTCACACTTGTTAGTAGCAAAGCAGAGAAGTTCGGGGCTGGGGGAGGGAAAATCTGAGCTTGTGTCAGATATAAACTAATGCAGCATGGTGGGAAGAATCTAGGAGCTGGGATACCTTGGGTTTAGTCTTGTCTCTGCCAACAAAGAGTGACTAGTATGACATTAGGAAAGCCACTCAAACCCCCATCTACAAAATGTGAGTGCTAGATACTCACTCAAGTCAGCAAACACTGATCAAATACCCACAATGTACAAGACACTGTGATGTGTGCTGCAGACACATGCAGGAGGCAGACCCCACTTTTAAATAGCTAATAATTTAATGGAGAGAAAAGAATCAAGACTTCATAAATGAAGAGGGCTTTAATTCCTTGATCTACAAGATCTTTCCCAGATATAGATACTTGCTGCTCCTAAAGGTAAGGCCTGGTACATTATTCACATTTGGTAAATAGAGGTGATAGGCTAAACAGAGCATAAGAAAAATATAAGCTATTTGAGGCTATAACCTGAAGAATATAACCAAATATATGTAAACTCCTTGAGGATAGGCTATTTCATTTGCTATGGGGTAGCATGTGCTGGATTGGAGAGAGCTCTGGACTTGGATGCCAGGAGTTGAACTCTGACACCACTATTTAATCTAAGACAATAGGAGAGGTGATATGCTATAGTGCCTACTAAATTTGGAGTTAGCAGTTTCTGAGTTTGAATCTTACAGCTTTTTAGCCCTGTGACCACAGGCAAGCCTCTTAGCCTTTCTGAGTTTCTGTGTTCTTTTCTTTAGAATGATTATAATAATACCAACCCAAAAGGATTATTGTGGAGTTCAAGTAAGTTCCTGCATCTGAAGAGCTTTACAAACTTTAAGATGTTATGTAAATTGCAGTTATTTTTATTAATTCACATCCTTTTTCAGAAGCATGGATTTAGAGCTGGAAGGACCTCAGAGGCCATCTAAGTCCACCCCCTTCATTTTACAAATGAGGAAACTTGGGTCTAGTGAGGTTAAGAGACTTCCTCAAATTCAGAGAGGCAATAAGCATCAGAGAAGAGATTTGAATCTAGGTTCTCTATCTCCAGTTAGGGCTCTTTCCACTTGACAACATTGACCCTCAGTTTCATCATGAGTAAAATGGAGAATCATCATACCTCAAAGGGCTATTGTGAGGAAAGCACTTTGGAAACCTCAAAGCTGTATATAAATGTGCACTAGTAATGTGAGGTAAGAGTAGCAGTTCAGTTATTTCGGTCTGAGGACCACTTTATTCTTAAAAATTATTGAGGACCCTAAAAAACTTTTGTTTATGTAGGTAATATCTATTCATATGTATTACATTAGAAAATAAAACTAACAAATTTAAAAATCTTTATTAATTCAACTAAAATAATTTATATATATAACAAAATAATAAACTCTTTGGATGTTAGCATAAATAATATGTTTCATGAAAAAGTAACTATTTTCCAAAACATAAAGTTTAGTGAGAGTAATGGCATTATTTTTGCATATTTTTGCAAATCTCTTTAATCTCTGGCTTAATAGAAGATATTTGGATTCTCATATTTACTTTCACATTTCTTCTATTGTGATATGTTGCTTCAATTGAACCACGTAAAGAAAATCCAGCCCCACAGAGATACATAGTTGGAAAAGGAAAGAGTATTTTAATAGGCACATAACATTTTAGTATTATTATGAAAATAGCTTTGACTTTGTGGACCCTCTGAAAGGGTTTTGGGGATGCCAAGGGGTCTGCAGACCAAATTTTGACAACTGTCGTGCTAAAGCAGGAGTTGGCAAAGTATAACCTGCAGGCCAAGTCTTATCTGCCATCTGCTTTTGTTTGCCCCATGAGCTAATAATGGTTTTTACATGTTTAAATACAAAAACAGACTGTAAGTCGATCCATGTTAGAGGATTCAAATAGTGCTATGACAGAGTTCCTATAGTAGTATAATCCTGAGCATGAAATCTGGACCCTGGCTACCTTTACTATAAAAGATTAATAAACCTAGAAATTATGTGGATAGAATCCTACTCCTTTGCAGTGAGAGATACTTCTTTTCCTATATAAACTTTCAGAGAGAGAATCTCTTTGTAGACTTTTGAAAGTTCATCCCTTCCTTATGGAACATCTTTGGAAGATCTGGTCTGGAACAGAGAAGAAAGCAGAAAATCCAGCTTTTAAAATCTTAAACTGCCTTTCATGATAAGAGAATTAATTCAGCACCTCTATATTTCATGCTGCTCTTGCCAGCAAAGTAAACAAAAGAACATAGTTTTAAGTAACATAAAATTCAAAAATTAATAGCAGTGCATTAATAGGTCAGGATTTGTTTTTCCCTAAGTAGTAAATGCCAAAAGCATTGTTTATGATGCTTTGTGGTGGGCATCTGCTGGGATAAATAGAAACAAAACTGGGCTCCAGATTCATAGTGATAGTATATTATAATCTCCAGCACCCACATGACACTAATTTATGTTTCTAGTACCCTGGAGAGCTCATGTCCAGTGTGTCAAGAATGCTTAAGCAGGGAATGATTGGTGGTCCACACTGCCCGTCAGATTTGACATCATTTAAGAATAAACCAAGGAAGAGGCTTCAGCATTTTCACTTGGAGGTTGTCACTAAAAGAAATCTATGTGATTCTGTTCCTGCCATATACATGAGTCACACATTAGGTTTTGGCTTCTGGAGACAACAGAACCAAATGTAGGGTTCCTAGTTCAACGTCTCAGCAGGGTTACCCACTGAAGACAGTTTCAAAATGAATAAAAAACACAAAGTCCATCAGGGCCACTGACAGGGTCAGTGGGAACTGAGCAATCCTGAGGGGTACCAGGATACATTTGGTGTATGGGGCCACTTGGTATCAGTAAACTTCAGTGTTTGAAACAGGTATATGTATATTTCTATTCCCTGACTATTGTTCATGCTGTTCTAGGCTTATAATAGGTGCTGTCAATGCTATGTTAGGCAGTGCAGAAATAGCACTCTCAGCTCTGTTTCCCCTTCCCACCAGTAAAGAAGCTTGTTTTCCCAGCACATTCTGCATCTCAAATCACTCCCTGAAGTGTTTCTCTCAGCTCAAATTTGGCTTAACTACAAAGTGAAGCTCACTTGTGACATCTCAGAATGCAGAATAACATGGAAATAGTGTCCCCATGCTTCCAGCTCAGTTACATTGTTGCCACAACCACCCATGGAACAAAGTACTCTTGTGAAACAGGATTATGAGGGAGAATTGAATATATTATTTAAAAGGATACGAGAAAGAAAAAGTTACCTCTCTGAGCTGAGACAGGAAAATACATTAAAACATCCAGAAATTCATCCTCATGGAGGGTAATAATGCTATAGAAGTGGTTTTCAGAATGTCAACTCTGAGTATCATTTTTACCTCCATCAATAGGAATGTAGCTTAAAATAGAGATGGTTAAGCCACCCCCTTCAAGTGTCTCATTGCAAGTGGAGTAAAATGCAAACAGCATGTGGAAAAATAGATGATACTTGCCACAATGTTATCTGGCATGACAGCTTCCGGGGTCAATCTATATCTACCTTAATGGAGCTAGGTGGCACAGTGGATAGAGTGCTGGGCCTGCAGTCAAGAAGACTCATCTTCCTGAGTTCATATCTGGCCTCAGATACTGACTAGTAGTGTGACCCTGGGCAAGTCACTTAACCCTGTTTGCCTCGACTTCCTAAGGAAGGAAATGGGAAACCAGTCTAGTATCTTTTCCAAGAAATTGAATGAGGTTATAAAGAGTCAGATATGACTGAAAAACAGCTTAACAAAATATCTACCTTCTATCATATCATTAGTAGAGCTTTCAAAAGAAAAAGTCATGAGAGCAGATCACTTTCCAGGATTCATAAGTGTAGCAAAAAGCAAAACCACTTTCCACCCTTCAACATACATACAAATATCCAGTGTTGTGCAGAAGCCAGCTGAGACTTATGATCAATCATTCAATCAATAAATATTTGTTAAGTGCCTACTGTGTGTCAGGCACTGTGCTAAAAACTGGTGCACTGTGCTTCTGAGAGTCAATTGTTAAATTTTTAGTGTGAGATTTATGTCTCAGAAATTGGCAAATGATACTTATCAGGGCTTGACTTAGTGTTTTGTTGAAAGAAAGTTATGGAGAAAATATAAATAATGCAGATTAAACTTAAAAGTGTGTCACACTGTACATTTTTTGGTCAGAGATCTCGATGTTAAAGATTTACCAGCATAGGCCTGCCCAATCCATTCTTTTCATTGTCTTCTGCAGCGCTGGGCTTCTGTAATGTACCACCCCCCTCCTCCCTCAGTCTCTTCCTTGAACTCTATTTTGTTAGTTAATTTGTTCAAAGAATCACAGGAAAGGCGGCATCAGGTATGATATAGAAGGTCTTGGAGTCAGAAAAACCTGGATTTAAGTCCCACCTCTGCCACAAGTCATCTATATGACCCTCAGCATATCATTAACCTGTCACTGCTCTAGGTTTCTTAGTAACTCCCTAGAGATTTCATTGATATAGGGAACTTCAAGATAAGAAACTCCCCCACCAATGCAGACTGATACCTCCTATACATTTTAATGCTAGAACTCTGAGGAATTAAGTGACTTGCTCAGTATGTGTCAGAGTTGGTACTTGAACTCAAATCTGTCACCTTTCTACATCCTGCACCTTACTCTGAAAGAACTTCACTAAAATGAGTTTAAAGGAAATTGTACTGTATTTCCCCACAAGTGTAGCTGTATTAGGTAAATATTTATTCTGCTTACACCTAAATTGATTCTGTTTCCAATTTTCTTTTTTATCAGATTTTTAAAACACAGCAAACAAACATAAGTAAAAACCAAACAAATAGAAGAGAAAGTCTAGTCTTTAAAAAAGTTAACCAAAATAATAATCATAAAAAAGAATTAATGCTAGTTGCTTTCTATGTTGTGGGATGCATTTCAATTAGCCAAAAGAAGACTATGTGCTTACACTTCATTTATTTTTCTTTTGTCATTGATAAGTTTTGTTTTGACACAAGGTTAAATTTCAAAGAAAACCCATATAGCCCCCTCCATACAATATATTTTCTGAAAATAGCTAAGCACATTTTCCTAATAAAGTGATTGTGACTAATAGTCTGGCACTATTATATTGTATTGTTGTTGTTAATAGATGAGAAGGATATGTAGTTTAACCTTAATATTTTGGTGTTGGTGTTTTCCATTGGTTTTAAGATAAAATTTTAGCATTTTTGTTTTATCATCCTTTACCTTATTGGAATTGTATGCATTTTTTTCTTGGCTCTGCTTTCCTTACTTTATCTTGTACAAGTTTTCTGATATTTCTATGAATTCTTCTGATTTTTCATGCTTTATAGCACAGTGATATTATGTTACATTTGTATGTCATAGTTTACTCAACCGTTCCCACTCTTTTGGGGAACATAGTTTATTTCTAAATTTTGTTTGCATTGACAAATTGTGCTGCAATAAATGTTTTATAGAGTTGGGTGTTTTCTTCCTGTCATTAAACTATTTGAGAATAAGTTTAATATTGAGATAAAAATCAGAGGACTAAGTTCATATCATTTTTCTAAATGCTAAGATCAACTCCCTACTTCACCAACAATTAATTAGCTTACCTGTTTTCCCATAGTCCTGATACACCAAATTTTTTAGTCTTTTCCCCTCTTTGCCTATTTGATGGATGTAAGGTGATAGATAGTTCAGTTATTTTATTTTGCTTCTCTTTGTTAGAGATTTTTGACCCCTTTTTACTCTGGTTCTTGATAGTTTATTTCTTCTCTTGAAAACTGCCTGTTCAATTTATTCTGTCCAGTTATCTTTTGGGAATAGCTCTTCACCTTATACATTTGTGACAATGCTTTATAAATTTTAAATGCTAGATTTTAAAGAGAGATGTTTAATGTAAATATTTCCATAGTGTAGACTTTATTCTTATTCTAGTTGCATTGCTTTAAAAAAATCTTCATTGCTCAGCATGATACCTGACACATAGTAGGCACATAATAAATGATATGTTATATTCATCTACCTACTTGAGAGAAAAAGAGAGAGAGTCTCTATCAAAGAAGATGGTCACATACTCTGTGACTTATAGTGTTAGAAAATTATTGGGTTTTATGTATGCAACTTTTTTGTTGCAACTATTTTCTAACTTTTACTCATAATTATTTATATTGACCCTAATTTCCATTTATTCTGTCTAAATCTTGGTTTTTTCATAGTTGTTTGCATGTTGTTTCCTCCATTAGAGTGTGAATTCCTCAAGGTTATGGTCTATTTTTTTGTCCTTTTTTGTATTTCCAGTGATTAGCACTATGCCTACCCCATAGTAGGCACTTAAAAATGTTTCATGACTAGCTATAAAAGATGCATTAATTTTTCTTTCTGCATTTATTCTTGAGTTCAGAGAATGGACCAGAACTTTTTAAAGAAAGTTCCATGTATGTCCAAAAAATAAGTGAATTCTTTAATGTTTCCATACAATTCTCTCTAGCTTTTTCAACTATTTCTTGAAATTTCTAATTTTCTTTTGACAGATTTGTCCAGTTCTGATAGAGGAAGAGTTAAGTCTACCATTAGTGTCTTACTGCATAGGTCTTTTTTTGCATTTCAGTTATTCTTCCTTTTAAATACTTAATTACTATAATATCTTGGTCATAAATATTTGATATTGCTACTTTTTCATTGTTTGTGATACCATTAATTATAACCTAGTATCTCTCTCCCTCTCCCTCTCTCTGTCTCAACTTATTTGAAAGCATGACTGTAGCTCTTTTTTTTAAAAAAATTCATCCCAAACATAATAAATTTCATTCTACTCTCTTATTTTAAATATGTTTGTAGATCTGCAATTTATGTATATGGTTGCTTTAGGAAGAATATGATTGTGCTGAGTTTTCTAGTTCATCCTGTAACACTTTCTTTTTTTAAGTAAGAATCTTTCTATACCATTAGTTCTAATCTCTGTAAACAAGGGAGCAAAGTTCAATCTCAAATATTTTCTCTTGGGCCAAGCTTTGTCATAATTTCATAGAATTCAATTTCATTTTCTTATAGTTGTTTTTTCCTACATTGTTTTAGACAATGTGTATATTGTTTTCTGGATTCTATGTACTTTACTTTGTATAAGTTTATAGAAACCTCCCCTTGTCTCTCTATTCATCACTTATGGCACAATAATACTTTATCAGATATGTGTACTATAATTTGTTTAGCTATTCCTCAGTCATGGTCATTTACTTTTTATTCTTTGAATTTTTTGCTCCCACACTTAAGAAAATAATGCTGTAAATGTTTATGGGACGTTTAATCAGTCATCACCATCTTTGGGGTATATGCCTAGCAATGTGATCTCTGAGTCAAAGGGTGACCCTTCAGTCATTTTCAAAGCATAATTTGAGATTGCTTTCCCAAATAGTTGGACAAATTCACCACTCCACCAACACTATGTGCACCCATTTTTTTCCTGGAATCTCTCCAACATTGACTTTTTCCATCCTTTGTCATGTTTACCAAATGGCATGAGGTAAGACCTCAGCATTTCTTTGATTTGAATTCCTCTTAGTTTCATTGATTTGGACCAATATTCTATATGATTGTTAATTTCAGTTCTTATTTTGAGAGTTGTTTTTCATATCCTTCAACTAATTTTCTGTTTGGGAATGGCTTATGGTCTTATGGTTGTAATTGTTTGTGCTCTCTCTCTCTCTCTCTCTCTCTTTCCATATTTCAAATATTTGCCCCTAATAAATCCTGGTTGCCTTGATTTTGTTTGTTCAAAAGTTTTTCAATTTTCCATATTCAACCTTATCTATTTTTTTCTTCTGTCATCACCTTTCTCCTTTGTTTGGTTAAGGAGTTTTTCCCTAACCATAGCTGTAAAAGATGAAACCTGATCTTCTTTCCTAATGTTTGAAAATGACATTTTCCATAATATCTAGATAAAAAAACCAAGGCCAGAGACAGGATTAAGACCTCTTAAAGATATTTATCCTTGCTCCAGAATTTGAATACATTCTTAAGCTATTTTTCTTAGGTTTAAAAAATTGGACTGATTTCTCTCTCAGTAATTGCTTTTCATGTTTGTGATATAGAACCACCATCCATACACTAAGAAAAATACAATTAAATAAATGGACTTATGCAATTCTAAGACAAAATGGTAGGGAAAAAGGTATGAGAGAATTTGAGAGAAATTGTGTCCTATAAGATTGAAGTTCAGTCTCAAATATCCCAAGTGTTTAGGTAACTTTTATGGAGACCCAATGTCATACCTTTTAGCATTTTAAAACTTGTCCATAAGGTTTTCTTGGTAGAGATACTGGAGTGGTTTGCCATTTTCTCCTCCAGTGGATCACCTTTTGTCAGAACTCTCCATTATGATTTTTCCATCTTGGATAACCCTGCATAACACAGTTCATAATTTCATTGAGTTATGAAAGCCCCTCCACCATGACAAGGCAATGATCCAGGAGGGGCAAATAGAGGGAGAAGAAATGGAAGCAGTGTCAGATTTTATATTCTTGGACTCAAACAAAGATTAGTGCAGAGGGTAACTGTAGCCATGAAATTAAAAGACACTTGTACCTTGGAAGGAAAACTGGCAAATCTGGACAGCATACTAAAAAGTAGAGACATCACTTTGCCAACAAAGGTCCAAATAGTCAAAGTTATTGTTTTTCCAGTAGTAACGTATGGTTACAAGAGTTGGACTATAAGGAAAGCTGAGTGCTGAAGAATCAATACTTTTGAATTGTGGTTCTGGAGAAGACTTTTGAGAGTTCTTTTGACAGCAAGATCAAATTGATCAATACTTAAAGAAATTAACTCTGACTATTCATTAGAACAAGCCTGCACAACAAACAGCCCACAGGCCACTTGCAGCCCGCTTTTCAGGCAGCCTATGAAAAATGTAGAGGACGAACAAGAAAGTAAAGATGTAAGGAATGTTTTGTTCGTGCTCCACTTAACCAGCCTTCCACTAGTCACTACTGTGCCCATCATGTAACTTGGCATGTGTGTTGCCACTGCACACTTTCCTCTGTTTGTCACATGACCTGCAGTAACCAACCATCATCAGTCTGTCTCTATAGGAACTCCCTGTACATTTACAGCTAAAGGTTATTGAACTTCTGTGCTCAACAGTTTATCAAAATAAACACAGAGAAACCAGCCTTCAAGACTTCTACGAGAGTTTGGACAAGGGAAAACTTAAAAATCTGCAAAATGGTGCTTTACAGGTTTTTGGTATATTCAGAAGTACCTACATATGTGAACAAACCTTCTCCATTATGAACTTGAATAAAAACAAGCAATGAACACTTGGAAGATATTTTGAAAACATCAATTTCAAACATGATTCTGGAGTACAGTAAATTGATTGTTGACAAGAAGTGTAATATGTCCCATTGATTAAATATAAACCGTAAGAAAACCTGAAAAATGTATTAAAACTTGTACCACTTAGCAAAGTAATTTTTTAAACATTAATGGAATTCATGATAAATAAAAATCTTAGTAAGTGTATTTAATTTATATTAATTGAGATTTCCTTTTTTTAAATATGTTTTTTTCCCAAAATAATTTAATCATTAATTATATTTTTACTTGGAAAGTGAGCCACTAAAAAGCTATTTGTAGCCCAAAGAAGTTTAGCCTATTTTAATTTTGGCCCCTACCTACTGCCAAGTTGTACAGGTCTGCATTAGAAGAATAAATACTAAAGCTGAAACTTAAATACTTTGGCTACATAATTAGCATATAGAACTCATGGAAAAGACATGCTGGGAAAAATTGAAGGCAAAAGAAGGGGATGACAAAGCATGAGATACATAGAGGGTATCATGGAAGCAATGAACATGAGCTTGGACAGATTTTGGGAGATAATGGAGGACAGAAAGGCGTGTTGTGCTATGGTCTACAGGACTATGAAGAGTCAGACATGATTAAATGACTGAACAAAAACAACAATGGATCTTTTATCTGAATTTGTGTATTTCTACGTATTTCCTGAGGTCAGGTTGAATAAGCCTCATAATAACAGCAAACTATTTATGAAAAATAAATTCCTAATTGTGGGGAAAAAAAAAAAAGCTTTGTAAAGGATATGTTTGGGTGTGTGAGGTTTCTCACCTGAATTTTGGCCATGTCCCTCTTTGTGAATCATTTTGAAAACCTTGTATCCCAAGAACAAATGCCTATGTATAACTAACTAACAACAAAAGCATTGACCCAATTATGAAGTTACCTTCCCCAATTATTTAGTTTTTTATATAAATAATATTTTGTAGCTATGCTCATAATTATTTTACATACCTTGGGAGCTGGACCCCCCAGTTAATTTATGAATTATGCATTTGTTTTGGATGGAATTTCTTTTTCTAACTTTTCCTGATGATTTTGATTCTATTATAGAGAAAGACTACTTATTTGTTCAGATTTATTTTGTATTTTGCTACATTATTAATTCCTTCAATTAATTTAAATGGACTCTCTAGGGTTCTGTAAGCAAACCACCATGTCATCCGCAAAAAGATATTTTTGTTTCTTCTTTGCCTGTGCTTATAAAGTTCTTAATATTACTAATGTGACTAGGATTTAGAACTATATAAATATAATGGTAACAATGGACAGCATTGCTTTACCTTTAATATTTCTGGAAAGGCCCTTAAGTTTTCTCCATTAAAGATAAAGCTGTATATTGATTTTAGATAGATATTTTTACCATATTAAAGAAATACATATTTATTCTCTTTTAAAATATTTTTGCATAAATGAGCATTGCATTTCCTTTTTCTTTTTTAAATTTTTAGGCAATTGGGGTTAAGTGACTTGCCCTGGGTTACTTAGTAAATGTCAAGGGTTTGGTCTGAGGCCAGATTTGAACTCAGGTCCTCCTGACTTTAGGGCCAGTGCTCTATCCACTGCATTACCTAGCTGCCCCCTGTATTTTCCAAAAGCATTTTCTGTGTCTGTTGATGCAATTGGGTGATTTTTGTTCCTTTTACAGTTAAGATGATTTGTTATATTTATATTAAAGTAATAAATCATACTTGCATTATTGATATAAATCCAACTTGATCATAGTATATAACCTTTTCAATATGCCTCTAAAGCTTCTTTTCTAATATAAAATTCAATTTTTATTGATATTCAATGGAGATATTGATACATAATTTTCTTTTCCTGCTTTACAGATATGTCTCCCTTGTTTAGGTATTCAGGTCATAATTGTCATCGAAGTATCTCTTTAACTCTATTTTTTTTTTTTTTTTGGTGAGGCAATGGGGGTTAAGTGACTTGCCCACGGTCACACAGCTAGTAAGTATCAAGTATCTGAGGTCAGATTTGAACTCATGTCCTCCTGAATCCAAAGCCAGAGTTCTATCCACTGTGCCACCTACCTGCCCCCTATATCTCTATTTTTCAAAACAATTTGGGTAATATTGGAAATTGTTCATTGGATGATAGAATTCACTTGGAAATTGATTTAGTTAGGGTTTGTTTTTTCTTTAGTAGTATATTTTATATACATATGCATACATGCATACATATATATTGTGTGTGTATTTCTGAGATTTGGCTATTTAATTTTTTTTATTTCTTATGGTGTAAATCCAGGTTTTTAAAAATTTTTGTAAATATTCATTTCATTGAAGTTATTAGTTTTATTGGCATAAAATCAAGTAAATTAGTGTCTAATACTTTCAAAATATTCCTCCATCTGTCATGAGTTCACCTTTTTTCATTTTCGTTTTTGGCAATTTGATTTCCTTCTCTTTTTTTCTTTTTTTTTAAAAATCAAATTAGCCAATTATTTGTCTATTTTATTAGTTTTGTTTGGGATTTTTTTTTGTTTTTTTTTGTTTTGGTTAGGCAATGGGGTTAAGTGACTTGCCCAGGGTCACACAGTTATGCGTCCGAGGCTGAATTTGAACTCAGGTCCTCCTGAATCCAGGGCTGGTGGTCTATCCACTGTGCCACCTAGCTTCCCCCTATTTTATTGGTTTTTATGGCACCTACTTTTATAAACCAATTCAGTATGTTTTCTTGTTTTCAATGTATTCTCTTCCTTGATTATTAGATTTTCTATTTTTGTATTTAATTCAGGGTTTAGGGATTTGTTGCTTTTCCTTCTGAGGGACTTGAATGGATTTTTTCAGCAAGTGGTTAATTGTGAGAATTGAGTGGACCATGCTGACTCCGTCTTGTGACTCAATTCTGGAGCTAGCTTAGTTCCCTTTCTATTCAATTATGGGTCTTGTGTAATTTCTGTCTTGTGTAAAAACTTTATTCAATTGTGGTAATTGGGAGAAAACCCTATTGCATTCTTTGAACCCAGCCATGAATGACTGGGAAGCTGGACCACCTCTATCTGCTGCTTAGAGACCCTTAAGCAAGGACCTGGGTTATACTGACCAGAAACTTAGTCAAATCCAAAGACTGATGCAAGGAGTTTTCTCACAGTTGTACATCTTTGACAACCCATATGTCTTATCTGAAAATTGGCCCCATACTGATCAACCAAATATTGTTTCCATGGTTCTTTGATTGTTTACAGAGATGCTTTGGGGAATTGGACACTTCCTTTTCTGATTTTAGGGAATTGCACCTATTCACTTTCCCCCTCTCAACCTGGAGAGTCCCTAATCTTTCATCCAATTAGAAATCAGATTACTTAATGTTGTATTGTTTCCTTTTAATTAATTGGCCCGATTTGATTAATTGTGTTTAGTATTTAAAAGTTTGTTCCACCCTGTATTCAGAGTCCAGACTTAAGCTGAGGAGGTCTGATCCCAGTTAGGTGGTTTGTTGGGAATTGCCATGCATTGCTTAGTAAATCTATATACTCTGAAGATTGAACTTTTGCTTCTTCTGTCATTTCATCTTTCATCCACCAGGCACATTTCCTAATGTATTCCTTTTCCCATCTTTGTTCTTTTCTCTCCTAAAACAAATAAGATGGAGCAAAAGTGCTCCCCAGCCCCTATTTGTCTTTTTTGTCTCTTTAGCACTTGAATACAGTGGATTGCTCAAGGGAAACTTGTCTCCTCTTCCCCTATTAAAATATAAGCACTTTATCTTCTTTCAGCCCCTTCTAGTTGTTCAAATGAGTTAACCTTTCTTGGTTTATCTTGTTTCCTGTGTTTTCACTGAAAAAATTCTAGCAAGCTCTTATCTTTACATTTGGTGGCTCCATGGATAGAAAGCTGGGCCTGGAATCAAGAAGACCTCAGTTCAAATTCAACCTCAGACATTTACTAACTGCGTAATACTGGACAAGTCACTCACCTTCTGCCTTCCTCAGTTTCCTCAACTGTAAAACAGGGAAAATAATAACACTTACCTTCCAGGGTTGCTGTGAAGATCAAGTGAGATAAAATCTGTAAAGCACTTAGCACAGTTTCTGTCATACTGTAGGCACTTAATAAATACTTGTTTCCTTCCTATTCTATTAAAGTTTCATTTTATTTTTGTATAACTAGGTTTTTTATGCTTTTGCCCTTTGAAATGCAGGTTTTTAAGATTTACTCTCCTTGAAATATAGTCTTCTATGATGCCAATTGCAGTTTCATACTTAACCTCTTTCTTTTATTTTTTCTTTAATTTGGAAGCTGGCTTTGTATATGACATTCCTGGATATTTTCAATTTGGGATTTCTTTCAGCTGATACCTCATGAATTTTTTTCAATTTTCATTTTATCCCAAGTTCTAGTTAGTTTTCTTAAATTATGCTATGAATGTATTTTTTTTTTTGGATGTGATTTTTCTGGGATTCTTAAAAGTATCTCTTCCCAACATATTTTCCATGCCAAATGTTTTGATTAGATCATTAGATCTAATTATTATGATTATTAGATACCTTCATAATCTTCAATTCCCCCCCCCAATCTTTTGACTTTGTTCTAATACTCCTTATTGTTTTTTGGAATTATTGAGTTATAGTTGATGTATTGTATTTTTTTTTTCCTGGAAGGCAAATACTTGGGCAAAGTCTCATAACTTTTCTTATAAGCTGTGTATTCTTCTTTTTTTTTTTCTTCAGGAGCTCTTACTTTTTTTCTTCCAATCACTTTTGGAGTCATTTTTATACTTTCTTTGAGGCTCTAGTTGTGCTTGAAGAGTTTATCTCTTTTCTTCTGGATTTAATTCATTATCTTTGCCTAACCCCTGTGTTTGTTAGTTTTTGTTATTTGTTTTTTTTCCACTCACATCTCTAGCCTCAGTTCCTGAATTGGGACTTTGTACTAGACCTGGGATCCCCATCCTCCCCACTGTCTCCCCTTGCCCCAACTTGTATGATATAGTTAGAGAAATTTCTGTTCTGCCATCTCTTTAGTATGGATATTTTTGCTGCTATGGTTCTTAATGGGGTGATAAGTGCAAAGTACTATCCTGTACTGCAACCTCTCTCTTGTTCTCTCTGTCTCTGTCTCTCTGTCTCTCTCTCTGTCTCTCTGTCTCTCTGTCTCTCTCTGTCTCTCTCTCTCTTGCTTCTGGTGGCCTAATATCTTTTGGGAGAATATCTAATTGAGAGTAGGATTAACCCCCTTCTGTGACCCTTACAGATCCTGACAATCAGTTACCAGTGATAATCATGGGCTTTCTAAATGTACATCCTAAGGGTACCTGCTTATTGAGCTGCTCCTGTCTCCTACTGTAGCATAAGAGCTCTGAAGTAGGGCTTGATTCTGCCTCTTACTGATGGTTTACTAGGCCAAGGCTGAGATTCCATGGCTTCAGGTTATGTTTAAAGGGGCTTATACTAATGTTAGTCCACTACACCCTTCCTTTTTCAGAGCTCCTCCAGCTTTCAGGTCACATTTACCTTAGAAGACAGGGCTAGTTTCCAATTCTTTTTCCTTCCCATTTTACAGATCTTGGTTCTAGCTTCTACCTTCTTAGGTGTGAATCCTCTCTGAATACCTGTAAAATTTTATTGGACTGGATAGAAGAGTTTGGAGCTGTTTCTTTTGGGTCTTTTGGATCATTGTTCCATTTGACAGCATTCCATCCCAGCTATGTGTTGGAGAGCTGGTCTATTCTAGGACCTTTCTTTTTTGGCTTCTTTATTAGAAATCCCACAACCCCTAATTTTTAAGAGCCAACTTCAGTATTAACTATCATCCTTATCACAATCATCAAACATATATTAAGTAGTTATATTAAGTATTTCATCCCCCTTATTAAAGCAAGTTTGCACTGAGTTACTTTACTGGTTTGTAAGAAGGGCATTAATTATCTCTATTGTTTTTTTTCCCAGGTGCTGCATATTCAAATGAAAGGGTTATATTTTTGTGGATGCTAATTTTTTAATTTTTATTTTCAGTTCCAAATTCTCTTTTTCCTTCCACTCCTCCCCCACCTATTGAGAAGGTAAGAAATTTGATATCCATTAAAACATATGGAGTCATGCAAAACATATTTCCACATCAGGCATTTAGGAGAATTATTTTTTAAAAGGTAAATAATATATTTCAATCTGCAATCAGAGTTCATCAGTTTTCTCTCTGGATAGCATTTTTTTTTTATCATGAGTCCTTTTGAATTGTCCTAGAGCATTGTATTAATCAGAGTAGCCAAGTCTCTCACAGGTGATTATCATTACAATATTGCTGTTACTGTGAACCATGTTCTCCTAGTTCTGCTCATTTCACTTTGCATCAGTTCATATAAATCTATGCAGATTTTAGTGAAGCCATCCCCTTTGTTATTTCTTACAGCATTACAGTATCCCATCATGATCATACACTATAACTTATTCAAGCATTCCTTAATCAGTGGGCATCCCTTCAGTTTCCAATTCATTGCCACCACAAGAAATGTTCCTCTAAATATTTTATACATGTGAGTCCTTTTCCTTTTTTCTTAGATCTCTTTGGGATACAGACCTGGGAAAAGTATATCTAGGTCAAAGGTATGCATAGTTTTATAGAAAGGACTATGCTTTAATACAAGTAGCATTGATTATAGGATCACAGGAATATAGGAACACAGATTTAGATTTGAAAGGGGCAGTAGATGTAATCTAATTAAAAACCAATCCCTCTTTCCTCATACCAGTTTAGTTACAAATGAAGAACCTAAGCCCTAGAGAGGTTTACTGTCTTGCCAAAGGTTAGTTAAATCAAAAAAAAGTAGTATTTTAATCTAGGTGTCCCAAAGCCAGTACACTTTCCCTCTTGTACTATCCAGCCTCTCAAAGATCTATATTCATATGGAAATGTTTCCTGATCAGCTGGAATCTATTTTTTTTTTTTTGCAATTGGGGTTAAGTGACTTGCCCAGGGTCACACAGCTAGTAAGTGTCAAGTGTTTGGTCTGAGGCCAGATTTGAACTTAGATCCTCCTGACTTCAGGGCCAGTGCTCTATCCACTGTGCCACCTAGCTACCCCTGGAATCTATTTTATTGTCATGGTTGGGGAAGGAATTTCAAATTGAGATTAGATAATTAAATCAAATTGAAATAGATCTTTAAATTTTTTCCCTCTTTACTTGAAAGCACTGCCACTGGAGATGGGATTTGTGACAAAAGGCACCTTTGAGTTTTGCTTTGAGTTGTAACCAATAGATAATAGGACATTCATTAAGCACTAACTGTATACAAGGCACTATGCTAAGCACTAAGGTTACAACAACAAGAAAATAAGGGAATTCCTCTCTTGGAGGAGCTAATATTCTAATAGGGGAAGGCAAAAATAGGGGGGAGCTGAAAAGGGAACTATGGGGTAACGGGGGAGGGAAGAATGATGCTCACACTGGTTCAAGGCAGCTGGCATAGAGGTAGAACAGACCAGAGAGGGATCCAGAAAAAAAAAGAGCAATGTGGCTGGAGTTCAAGATATGGTAATCCTAGACAGGGACTCATTGAGTAGGTTTCCAGGTCAAGGCATCTTTAGATGGGCAAAACAGCTGTTGAGGAGGTAGAATAGACTGAAGAGGAAAATAGAAGTGAAATAAGCCAATGGTATTTCAGCCTTCTGTATCATCCAATAAAGAAGACTAGAACTCAATGCTTCTTCCTTACTCCCCCTCCCTTTTAATCATCACTAGGTTCCTAGAGTTACTGCAGTTCAAAAAAAAAATGATCATCACCCCTGTTACCAAGTAGAGAGAAAGCCCTATGGCAATTTTCATTAGCTCTTCTGATGCTAGACATTAGTCTCTTTCAAATCTTTCTTACTACAATACCTGGTAAAAGAAAAGGACTTAAAGAGATGAGAAATAAATGGGCAGAGGAGACCTCCATTCTGTCACTGAGTTACTGCTTGTTTTGTGATTTGATGTTTCTCATTAATATTTTTTGAAGGAGGTGATAAAAATCACAATAAAATTATTCAGTGTAGATTCCCCATGGTGATAATTGGATTTGTTTCCTGTTCTGATTAGGAGAGGGACAGTGCTTCCTGGGAAACTCTAATGAGATTTCAGTAGAAAATAGTAACTTGTCTTTGCCCTGTGTGTGGTATGGGTAATAAGCTACCTATCTAGCCCCTGCTGACCACTGAAGCTTCAGGTAACTCAACTCACTCAATTTGAACAACAAGAGATAGAGGAAGCTGAATAAATAATTGATGGCTTTCCAGTGGCTCTGAATCTACCCTCTGCATTATTAGATGTGTCTTTGGCATTGTAGTAGCAACCACAGTGGTCCTTTGGCAGATGGATGGACTGAGTCTGGGATCATGGGTTGAAAAATAAACGTAAGTTATTGGTTTAACAATCTGATGGCTCAGTAACTGAATCTACCAATTCTAATCCTAAGGGTCTGGGTTCAAACTTCCTTAAGTTCATTTCCATAAACTTAAGGAGTGGCTTTCTCTAAGAATCTCGTAGCTACCTTCCATTCTTCAGTACCTTTTTTGGTACCCACTCTCCTCTTTTGTTTCTACCCAGCCTCATCTCTTCAACTTACTCCCCCTTCTTGTCTTCTCCATCCTTTCTCAACAGCATGGACCTGGAGCAGAGGAAACAAATCAGAAAGAGACAGACACCATTCTAATCTGAAATGCAATTCTGTTGGCAGGAGGCAGAAATTAAAGACTTTCCAACAAAAAATGGAATACAATTCTCCCTTATTTCATCCCTTCTGAGATCCTAGGTCTAATATGTTTTATTTGATTCATAGATCAGGATTCATAAATCAAGAAAACTTTTTAATGAAGGAAACTCTAATAGCAATAGAAGACTGTGAACTGCCTGAGTCAGGACTGAGTCTGTTCTATTCAGATGGGTTCTTCATACCCTGTAGGGACTTGCTAATGCACCCATTTAATACATGGCTGGCAGGACAGCAACTATGTCCTGCCAGATATATACTCCATTTGGCAACAGCAAAGAGGTTGCTTATCTTTTAAAAAAAATGTTGAAAACATGCCAGAGGGGTTTACTTTTATTAATGATGACTGGAATTGACTTAGCAATATCTTGACCATCAACACTCTTTTCCTCCCTTTCCTTTCTGCTATTAGGCCAGGGTATTTGCATTTAGAACATTGTGCAGTGAACTCCTATAATGGGAAAGGCACCAGCAGGGCTAAGCAATCACAATGGGGGTCACAGACAAAAATAACCATAGGCAAGGGGAAAGGAAGAAAAGGGGAAGGGAAAAAATGAAAGAAATAGATGTATTTGTAGGGAAGTATGTAGGAACTCCTAGAAACCTCCTGTGTTTTCACTTTTTTTCTACTTTGATTTTTTTTTTTAGATGGGTCACTACCGATAGCATTGGCTTCTGTATAGATTTCATGTCCATATACTGTAAATTTGTTGTCCCAGATCTAGGAAATGATGACTGTTTTACTGCATCCTTGGGATCATTTATGTTAATGAGAATGAAAGTCCTCATCTCTCTGAATCATCTGAAAATGTGGCCCTGCTTCCCCTATATCAAAAATGTAGGTGGAGAGTGGGGGTAATCTAGTATTGGCTCATAATACCGTATTTACTTGGTGATTGATGTAAACTAGTTAGATTAAATCCTTCATACAGAGAAGGAAGAAGAAGAAGAAGTGGGAAAGTATTTGGTTCCAGAACAGACTTACACTAGTTTGGTAGTTAAAGTTCAGGGGTGGAATTAAAATGAGATACTCTTATACCATATAACATTGTACAAAAGAACATTTCCTTAACAATAGTATAGAAAGGTTATTTAGCAAAGATACAGCATGAATTCAGTTGCATGCAAATCCTCTTAATTTAGAGACACTCCTAGTAAGGTATGTTGATCTATCTAGCAAGGACCTGAGAAATGCCAGTTATTAATCCAATGGACCTTTTATGCCTTAGATGACAAGGAAGCTACCTCACTGGCTAGATTCTCAGTCTCCTACACCAGCCAAGTTTCAGGGATGGTTTCTTTGACCTCTAGAGAAACAGTAGCCTACTCTACATGGCAGCAACTTAGTCATTGCTCCAACCACAGAGAAAGAGATTGCTAGAGTCACTACCCATGAGTACAGCCCCTGATTCCAAAGAAATTCTACCAACCTGTGTGCTTCACCTTATGTGACCTTCCCATGACTAGAGTATTTAAAGTCAGCTGGAATTGATTAAAGTTAAAAGCCTCGTGGATCCCTAACATATGAAGGTTACCAGGATGAAAGAACTGCCTGAACTGAGTTGGTTTCCTGAGATTCAGCTCCCTACATCTGTTAACTTCACTCCCTGCATATGAACAAAGTGTGGACTTAGGGGCAACTCTAAGGCAGAAAGGTCACATGTATTGTCCTCACCCTTGTTTTTTCCATAGATAAGTGTTGCGTTCTAGACTACCTTTTAGTCAGCTTAAGATAGGTGTAGTTCCTTTTCTCTCCTTGAAACCACACTAACTTAGTAAGTGAGTTTGCATCTCTTCAGATATCTAGCTTGGGAAACAATATTGTAGGTATGACTATCTTTAATGATGAGATTTATCATCTTGATTATGAAAAGTTCAAATATTTGATATTTTACCAAAAACTTGTAATGATATATAATTTCCATTGGTGAACATAAAACTTATCAAGTTTAGGGGCAGCTAGGTGGCACAGTAGATAGAGCACTGGCCCTGGATTCAGGAGAACCTGAGTTCAAATCCGGCCTCAGACACATAACACTTACTAGCTGTGTGACCCTGGGCAAGTCACTTAACCCCATTGCCTAACTCCCCCAAAAAAAAGAGTCATAGAAAATTTGGATCCATGTAAGAATCAAGGCCCACATTTTTCTGAAGTATATTCTTTGACCTTGGGTATTGTTGTTATGATCCTACCAAGAAGAATTTGGTCTCTGGAAAAGAATTACTTTTTCTTTGGGAGGTGAGTTACCAAAGGCTCTTGCTAACACATTTGAAGAAATAATAAAATACTTGCCTAAATCCTGAAAGAGTTCAATATAATTTATTTCTTTAGAAATAAATAGGCCTGTGAGATCAGGCCTATTATGATTTACATAATATAGAAAGAAGAAAATTGGACTAGAACATAGGAAATCTAGGTTCTAGTGTTTTTCCTCTCTCCCTGCCCCAAACACACATTTCACTTACTAGCTATGTGACCTTGGGCAGTTTACTCAACCTCTCTGTACCTTTGTTACCATATCTTGATGATTTCTTGAGTTACTTTCCTGCTTTAAAATCTATAATTTCTATGAATAGGTTTGTTGAATATTTCTGACTATAATAAGTACAGTTTGTCTAATGGTATGGATTTAAGACATAGTAAAATAGCGATGCTCATACCCCCAAATATGGTACATGTGTGTAAAGTATTCCTACTGTCTGCTAGCTGATTAGTTTTCTCTATCTTACCAGTGCAGTAGATAGAGTGCCAGGCCTGGAGTCAGAAAAACTCATTTTCCTGAGTTCAAATCTGGCCTCAGACACTTAACTAGCTGTGTGACACTGGGTAAGTCACTTAACTCTATTTACCTCAGTTTTCTCATCTGTAAAATTAGCTGGAGAAGGAAATGACAAACCACTCCAGTAAGTTTGTCAAGAAAACCCCAAATGGGGTCACAAAGAGTCAGATGTGACTGAAAGGACTCAACAGCAACAACTTTTTGTTTTACTCATTCTATTATCTCAAGGGAGCAGAAAGTTCAGACATGGCACAGCTACCTTCTACTCTGACCCAATCCTATCTTCATCTTTACAGACATACAACATATGGCCCTGAAGTACAATGGAGAGATTCTGAGGAGAGTGTACAGGCTTAAGATAAAAAAGAGTGGGAAAATGAAGACTGCTGGATTTGCAGTGAGAAGATCTAGGTTCAAATCCTGACTTATTCCATTTACATTTATGACCCTGGATAAGTAAAATGAAGGCATTGAGGGAAAATAGTATACACAATGACTAAAAGAATATAAATCAAAAGAATAGCAAAAAAACCTGAATGTTAATTAAATATAATTATCAATATCTTCCCCAGAAAAGAGATGATAATATGAATCTCCTTCCCTTCTTTGTAGTAGTGAGGCAGTTTAGGGGTTCAGAGGTGCTGGGACCCCAATATCACAATACATGGGCCCTGCCTGAAAGAATTCGACCCCAAGCCTTCTTTCAGCAAAGAAAAGGTTTATTAGAACATCCATCATATTGGGCAGACTCTTAAGGAGTCTGAACATTAGTAAGCTATTGGCTAGATTTTAAGAATCTGAGCCGTGGCTAGATTATAAGAATCCCAGCAGTGGCTAGATTTTAGGAATCTGATCATTGGCTAGATTATAAGAATCTAAGCATCTTAATGGAGACAAGGTGGACCTTGTATACAGGAAGACTGTGGGAGGGATTTAGGAGTGGCCAGTAAACTGGGGTGAACAGAACTCCTGGGACCTGGACCTAGTGGCCAAAAGAGAATAGAGCCTAGCTAGGATTAAGGGTGGGAAATGACCAGGGGCCATAAATGGGGAGGTAAGACAAAGGAAGGCCAGGCTGGATTAATAGAATTGGGAGATTGGATGTAGCCAAATGAAAGGCCATTTGATGGGATTATAGCATCAGGGGAATGCCAGAGATTTGGCCATGTGGGAAAGTCCAGGGTTTTTCCTTTCTGGGGTCTAGATCCCAACCCCATTAGTAGTTCAGATATTATGGATGTAGAACATCTCACGTGCTATCAGACACTGTTGATGTATTTGTGATAGTAATTGTTGCTGGTTCCAGGGAGGCTAGGGAATTCAACCTCTCTATCTTCTAATAAGAGTCCCCTCTGCTCTAGAGCCAAATATGTTGTGCCTGAGTTCAAACAGGAAGGAGCCTAATTTCTAAAGAGAGAACTTAAACTCTTTCCCCAAATCTTTGGTTCTCTCTGGCCCCTCCCCCTACATCACATGCACTGGAACCTTGGAGGAAATTACTTAAAGCTTGGGTTTGGTTCATGTCTAAAATGTCCCCAAAAGAGAGAATAGAAAAGTCCCAGATAGACAATGTACATTAGGTATATAGGACAGCTATTTATTTCCTCTACACAAAATAAATTATTAACATATACTAGACTAGACCTTCAAATATGCATTGACATAAAAATTCAAATAAGTAGCAACAGTGTCATAACTACTATAATAATTTCTAGAGAAGCTGACATCAGGACATGAAGCAGTTTATAGGAATCGACATTTCTATATCACACCTTGACCCTGTGTTGTAATTCTCTCCATATCCATGTCTTCTTATAAGCCAGGCCAGTGTTTGGACCCATATTCTTGTTTGTAGTCATCTTCCTTACTACTTCCACACTAAAGTATTTGCTCAATACTCTTCTAGCTGCCAGTCATCTTCTCTAGTTCCCAAGGTTGCGTCTCTGGCTGGAAATTTCCATCCCTACTACTTAGTCACTACTTAGTAACCACTACTCAGAAAATAAACACAGAGCAAATTTTCAGACTCAGGCATCAAGACATAAAATATGCATTAAATGTCATGTTTTCAAAGACACTATGCTGCTGAGGTGGGGAAAAGGTACAAGCTGCTTCTTTCACCGCTCTGGAGATGTTCAGATCATTCGATTTGTTCCACAAATAGGTTGAGAGAGGGAAAGGACTGAGTAACCTTTTTGAGGTCTATGGAGTCGATGCCTCTTCTGGCTCAGCAGTCAATAAGAATTTGAATCATAGCACCAAGTGCTGGACTGGATTAGATAAGCGGTATGTTGCTTTCCTTAACTAACTATGAAGCCTTTGGATGTAAGAAGACTAGCAGGAGAAGATGGAGTGAAAGTTCCAATAGCGGATGGGTGGCTTGCAAAATGGATTCCTACAGTTCTTGACAAGATAAAAATATAACAGGGACTACAATATTCTCAACGATATAATGACTATGAGAGATGATGGAGTATGGGCCCAAGCCAAAATCTTGGCTCCTTGCCCCAAAAAGAATTTGGGTCCCATTTGTCTACTAGCCCCAGAAAACCCTTGACTTCACTGCCTATTTGGTCTCAAAAGGTTTCCCGAGGCTATAATCCACTCAACTGGTCTTTCCTTATCTCTTATTCTTATTCTAAAGGACCAGCTCTCCTTTCTCCCAGGCCTTACCTCTCTTTAATCCCCTAATGAAAAAGCCTAGTCTTGGATATCCTAAAGAAGGGGGCAGCTAGATGGCCCAGTGGATACAGCATAGGCCCTGGAGTTAGGAAGACCTGAGTTCAAATTTGACCTCAGACACTGGATAAGTCACTTAACCCAGATTGCTCAGATTGCCTCCCCCCCACGCCAAAAAAAAAGATATCCTAATGAAGAAACCTAGTCTTTGATACCCTAATGAAGTATTAACCCATTCCTTGTTTCAGTTCTTTGTTACCCTCATGGAGTTTAGCCTTTCATTGTCTATTCCTGGATGACCCCATTCAACCTCCTAGACACTCCCATGCTCCCTGAACTTTACTCCAGTCACCCTGATCCTCCTCCCAACAAAATTCATCCTGGCCCCCATTTCAATGCTGAGATTTCCTCATGCCAGCTTGTCCTTACTGGCTTCATTAATGTTCAGATTCCTTAAGAGTAAAACTTTTAATAAAACTTTTGTCTTTGGCTGAAAGAAGGCTTGGGTCGAATTCATTCAGGTAGGATGAATTCATTCAAATTCATTCAGGTATCATGTTGTGATTTCATGGTCTCAGCACCTCAAGAATCTATACCTCATCAAGAGAGAGGGTCAGAAATGCTCTTGCCAAGTGATTCTGGTAACTTCCAAAAACTCAACATGATATCATTAGACATATGGAAGGCGATCTTGTACAAGGGGGAAAAGATAGGATCTAGAGGTGATGGGTGTGAGAAATGAAAGAGTTAAGTTTCCATATAAGTAGATAAGAAATCAGCACAGACAGGCTAACTTCTCCATGGGGGGGGAGTGATAACATAATTCTAGGCACATAATGTATATTAGGGGTGGGGCATGTAAGGAAGATTGTAACCCAGAAGGATCAGGACCAATCCTGATCCAGAAGGGAGGAGTTAGGCAATTACTAACTATAAAGCTTGCTCTGGCTTCTTTTACAGCTACAATTCTTCCCTTCCCAAGGAGGTGTGCCTGCTTCTCGAGAGAACTGAAAGGACACACATTAATCTCTTTAATAAAAAGTCTTTGAGACACCAGTCTTTGGAACTGAGTCTGGGGTCATCTTTATAGCAATGGGTTATATTTGCTCTTTGCATTCCCTACAAATGTTGGTTGGTTGATTGACTTGAATTTAAAGGTTGCTTTTGCCACTTACTGCATACATGACTTCAGGAAAGTTGCTTACCCACTGTGGGCCTCAGTTTCCTCTGATGTAAAATGAAGAGGTTGAACCAAATGCCTCTGGGGTCCCTTCCAGCTAGAAGTACATGATTTTATGATCCTATGACTTTGTTAAGGTCAAAGGAGTCAGTAGTAAATGTAATACCAAGGAATTATATCAAAGCAAGCTTTTTGTACTGTCTTATTGTTGCTAATCTCTCTTGGTTGTTTTTTTTTTGTATTTCCGTTTCTATCTTGGTCTCTGTTTTTCTTTTTTGTGTACTTGTGTGTACACGCATATACTCCATTGTTTGAAGGTTCCAATAGCTCATTATATGTGTTGCTGGGATCAAAAACATTTATAACCTAGTGACCAGCCTTTAACCCTGAGGTGATGGGCCTCTCTATGCATTGTTATCTTGTATTTCAGGACCTCAGGCCACATCATTAAGCACCTATTCAAAATCTTTTCACATTTATTGGAACTGCCAGAATTTATGCTATATTGGCATAGCCCCCAGGAACCTGGGTTTGCTTTCACAGCATGATAAAACCTCAAAGTTAAGTGTCTAGAGTGGTAAAGGAAGCTATATAGATATGGCATAGAATGCATACACATAAATTATCTAAAATAACATTTTCTTCTCTCAATAATTTCCTCTAAATAAATAGATTTTGGAAACATAGAAAAATGCTAGAAAATTATCAACAGTTTTCAGATCTGCTGAGTTCCCCTATGACCTTAAGTAGCTCAATCAGTCACTCAAACATCCTAGCAGCCTGGAGAAGCTTCTGAATTTGAGGGGAGATAAGATCAAACATGGATTTCAAATGGATTTTGCCCTAGGTCCAGTCTGCTTTTGGCCATTTTAAAGGAAGAGGAAATAAGAATCTTCTAGTTTATTACATTTAATTTGACAAATATTGACAAGCACCTACTATGTATACTACCTGAGATAGGTACTAGGGACACATTTATTAAGTGCTTACTATGTGCCAGGCACTGTGGTAAGCACTGGGAATGCAAATACAAGCAAATTAAAAAGTGCTTGCCCTCAAAGAGCTTATATTTTAAACAGGGGAAGATGACACATAAAAGGAAGCTGCTGGGGTTTAGGGGTTGAGAAAGAGAGAAAGTATTCCTTTGGGGCACGGTGGAAAATGAAGTCTGGACTGAGGGCCAAACTACAAAGAAAAATGAAGTGAACATGTTTGATCTAGACACTTTCCTTAATGTGGAGATTCCAAGAGGAATAACTGAACAGAAGAAGAGGCTGTAGGGGTACAGTGATCTTCCAGGGTGAGAAGGCAACTATGTAATGTGAAAAAATAAGTGAGCAGAGGCTAGGGTAAGGAATAACACAAATACAATATTCCCTGACCTCAGGGAGGTTACGTTTTACTGGAGGTTAGTTGGGTTTGAGATAAAACACATACACATGCAAACAAAGTCAATATCCACAATATGATGGGGTGGAAAGCAGTGAAAGAGGTAAAGGTCTCCTGTGGACGGGTGACACGGCTTTGAAAGAAGCTAGAGGTTCTAAGAAGCAAAAGAAGAGAGAAAGAATGGAGAGGGGGGAAGCCCGCTCAAGTGACAGATCATCCAAAATGAAGTTAAAGAGGTCATGATCATATCAGTGTGATGGGGGCCGTGGGGTTCAGGTGTACAACATTCCCGGTTTGCCCCGGGAATTGCCCTTGTTGCCTAGAGCCTGTTCTATTCCTGTTCCAGGGCCTACTGTGTACAGAATGCACAGTCTTGATTTCTCTGTGAGCTCCTAATAAACTCTGTTGAACAAACAGTCGTCTATTTACACTTTGACAAGCTTTATTAGCTTGTGTCTGTGTTAGGAGCATTGCATACCTGGGAGGCTACAGCCAAAACCTCGCAACCAGCAGAAGATGGCATGTGGTGGGAGGGGAAAGGAAACAGAGCCTAATCAACCTGTTCCTAGGGTCAGAGGAACTCAGAGAAGTGACAAGCAGATCTCTTTTAAAAGGTAGTTATTTTAGAAGCCCAAGTGTTTAACGGAGACTGAGTCTGCCTATACTTATTAAACAGGGAAGCTCTGGCCAGGGTGGGAAACCTGCAGCCTCCAGGCCACATTTGGCCGTCTAGGGCCACCCTTGAGGACCCAGAGGGTCACATGCGGCCTCAAGGCCGCAGGTTCCTTACCCCTGTTCTAGGTCCTTGGGTGTGGCCTTTTGACTGAGTCCAAATTTTACAGAACAAATCCTTTTATTAAGGGGATTTTAACTTCTGTGAAGTTTGGATTCAGTCAAAGGGACACACTTGAGGACCTAGGGGGCTACATGTGGCCTTGAATCTGCAGGTTCCCCACCCCTGTGTCTGGTGGGTAAACTCACACAAGTATTGTTTACAAGGAAATGGAGCCTACCAACATTGGGTTAGTAGTAGTAGTAGTAATAATAATAATATTTACAAACTTCTTTTTCACTGGCTGTCTGCCATGCCTGAAATTCTGTCCCTCCTCATCTCCACCCCTTGACTTCTCTAGATTCCTTTAAGTCTGCCCTAAGATCTCTCCCTGTGCAAGAAAGTCTTCGCTGATCCCTTCCTAATGCTAGTGACTTCCCTCTGATATTACTCTAATCTTTCTGGTATATTTCATTTGTACATAGTTGTTTGCTTGCTGTATTAACAATTAGATTATAAATTCTTTGAGGGCGGGGACTGTTTTTGTTTCTGTGTCCCCTGCACTTAGCACAGGGTCTGCCACATGGTAGGTGCCTTATTATTGTCTGCTGACTTGACTTGTTACTATCTTTGAGCTTCACACAAATCCTGTGAGTTCAGAGGATTGTGGTCCTTAATCTGGGGTGGACAGACCCCTCTAAGAGGTCCACAAATAGATTTTTCAGGGGCTCCATGAACCTGGATGGGGACAAATACTTCTTTAGTCTTCGCTAACCTATAACTGAAATTTAACACATCTTTGTTGTAAGCAACAAACATTAATCTGAGAAGGGGTCCATCAACTTCGTTAGACTGCCAGAAAGCTCTATCACACAAAAAAAGTTCACAACCTCTGCTCTAGGACTGGAACAGGCCTCAGCTGCCATCAAGGTCAACTCCCTCATTTTACAAATGAGGAAATTGAGGCCCAGAGAAGTTAGATGACTTGCCCAAGGTCACCAAGGTAGGAGGTTCTACAGGTTGGATTTGAACCTAGATCTTCCTGATTCCAAGATTAATTCTCTCTCTTCACTTTATCATGGTGCTGTGTCTATATGATACTGAAACAACTAGCCAAGTACCCTTATTTCCCCCAGAATCAGATTACTTGGACTCCAAATTAAAAGTCATTATATATTTCCCCTTCTCCAACCCTACTTTTTAAATTGTTGTATTATCATTTTGTAGATTCATACCTGTCTTCATATGAGGATCTTTGTTCTCACCCAGTGATTGGAGTTTATTCATTAAGACTGTATAATATTGACTTTTAAGTGATTTATATTGGTATTAGAGTGTGCCTCAAACTCAACCTGACTACGTGACCTTGGGTAAATTGTATAATATCCCAGTGCACTAGATAACTCTCTAAGATTTTAAATTATAGATGAGTTAGCAATGTGGACCTTCATTGACAGAGAGAGTTTCCACACCGGGACTTCCCTGCAAGAAGGAATTCTCAGGTTCACACGGCCTATACATTTTTGTAGCTATAACTAGATAAAGATAGCGATTAAAGATTTAGGGTACTGTTTCGGATCACCACCTCTGATATTCTATTTTTGGCTCCCCTTCACTCTAACCCCTTACCCCAAACATTATCTGATTTCTTCCCTAGACCCCTATCTTCAGCCTCATTAACTGATCATTTCTTTGTCATTGTGTCTTTAATGAAAGTTATGGTTGTTTAGCATTTATATAGCTTTCCATTTGTGAAGCACTTTATAGTCATTATTCTTCATTCTCAAGAATTGGGTCAGGGTTATTTTCTCCCATGTTAGCAAGCAATAAAAAAGACTTGTGGAGAGATGGTGACCAGCTCCAGGGTTACACAGTGGGTCAGAGAATGTCCCGGATTAGCACCCCTGACAGTCTTCTTTCTGATTATTGAAGGCCTCCTGAAAACAGTTGAGAAATCTTCCTTGTTTCTTGCTTGGACAATTTATAATCGGTGAGGTCAACAAGACCAGCAGCCCTAGCAGCAGCAGCACTCCCCCGGAAACCGCTGCTGAGATAATTATAAGCAAGCAGAAGCCAGAAAGGTGAGGTGCTGAATATAATGAGAGCTCATCACCAGGAACTTACCTCCTTGGTATCCTCTGAGAAAAGGGTTTAATGGGACAGGCTTGCCAGTCAAGGACGAGTTAGGATGGCAGCAAGGAAAATAAATACCCACCTCCAGTCCCTTACAGCCCAAGTGAGCTCTCCTCCATCAAAAGCTTGATGTGTGTAGTTCATGTTTCATTACCTGGGTCAGGAAGAGTGTAAATTTGGAGGCCATATATTACAATTTTCCCCTGTCTTGAGCTTTTAAAAGCACAACTCTGGCTTGAGTTCCAGCCTTGAAAATCTATGAGCTCTTTTCTACTCCGATGAAGCATCAAAAAGTATGCTGACCCAGTAGCTGGAGCACGAACAATTATGGAAATATCAATGCTTTGCTGAATCTTTCAACAGAGAACACCTAAGGTTATATAGTGGCAGAGGAAGTTGTAGTCTGTATGCTACCCCTGCTACCCCCATCATCATTCCGAGGTGCCTCCTTTTCCAATTTAACTTTGATAAATTATCCCATAATTGAGATCACCTGGGGTTTTCACTTTGTTTGGTATATAAGTGATAAGAATTCAAGCATTTCCAATTTTGCTGACAGATATGTCATCAAACATAATGGCCCAGTCTTTTCAAGGCCTCAGATTCATAATCAGAAAGGGGATCATAGGAGGTAAATATTCTTGGGACCAGTCACAGAAATAGCGTGTAAGGCTAGAAATTCCTTGGTAATCATGTAATCTTAAATCTCAAGTGTTTGCCTAGAAACTACTTTTAAAAAGTGCTATACTAAGTCCCAAGCCAGAGAAGAATCACAGAGCTTAGGTATATGAAAGGTATATATTGAGTTAGAAATGATCCAGTATGACTATCTATAGTATTGGTCATTTCTACTTCCAGTTAGACTGGTGCTCTTATGGACAGAGGACTTCTCTTTTCCTTTGATTCATTTAACAAATAGAGATTATCTGCACTGTGGACCAAGAAAGGTAGCGTGGTATAGTAGATTATAGAGAACTGCCATGGGAAAAAGGAAGACATGGATTTTTTTTTTTTTAAGTGAGGCAATTGTGGTTAAATGACTTGCCCAGAGTTACACAGCTAGGAAGTATTATGTGTCTGAGGTTGGATTTGAACTCAGGTCCTCCTGACTCCAGGGCCAGTGCTCTATCCACTGTGCCACCTAGCTGCCCCCACAAGTCCAGCTTTTAACACATATTGACTGTGTGACCCTTGGCAAGTCACGTAACTTCTCAGTGGTACCAGGCAACTCTGTTAAGACTATAGACAAGTTTTTATCTGAATTGGTAGAACTACTTTCCTTTATTGGTAAAGCCCTACACCAATAAAACCACAGGTTTTTTCCCAGGAAAAAAAAAAATCAAAGCACTGTGTTAGGCACTGGGAAAAAAACATATAGATATAAATGAGAAAAGTTCCCTATTCTTAAGAAGCTTACATGTTAGTAGGGGAAGGAGACAGACACAAATAATCTAAGAAAATGCCAATAGGTATCACTTGAATTTACAAAAAAAAAAAGGTGAGGTAGGGTGAAGAACATTAAAGGTAAAAGAAGATTGCTTCTGACTAGGTGGTCAGGATATGGTTTCTGAGTGACGTCATAAAAGATGGTTAGAGTTTAATTAGGTAGAAGCAAGAAAGTAAGTATTAAAAATTGAGGGAACTACCTATATAAGGTGTAAAAGTACAAGAGTAAAAGACACGTCCATAAGTTTGAAGGAGAACAGTGTTTATGTAAGGGAGAAATGGGAAAATAGAAAGGTAAGTTGAGTTTAGATTATGTAACTTGGTGCATTCTAGGCTAAGTGCTTTGGGTTTTATTGGGTTATTATTTGGTAGGTTCTAGGAGGCTATTCAAAGTTTTTGAATTGGTGAGTGACATGGTCAGGGATGCTTTAGGTTTAGGACCATAAGTCTGATAGTCTTTTATGACAATCAATCTGACATTATGCATGAAAAGTAATTACCCTCTTCATATCTTTTTTTTATTCTGTGCTTTCACTTTCTTTCTTGGGAATAGACCCCCAAAGAAGTAAAAAAAAAAAAAGTCACCATATATGTTAAAATAATCCTAGCAACACTTTGTGTGTGTGTGTGTCTGTGTGTGTGTCTGTGTGTGTGTCTGTGTGTATGTCAGCAAATACCTAAGAACACATTAGCTGACCAATGGCAGGAGAAACTGATATGTGAATGTTATTATTCCATTAAAAAATGAATATTGAGGAATTCAGAGAAACAGAATCATATGAACTGATAACTGTATGAACTGATAGAACATGAATAGAACCAAGAGAACAATATGTGCAATTATTATTATATTATAACAATGTAACTATATATTATTATATAATAACAATATAACAATATAAATGCAATATATAATATATTAGTATATAATTAATGATATATAACAATATTGAAAGGTAGATGATCTCTGATTAATTATAAGGGATCATTTTTGCTCAAGAAAACAGATTATACCATATGCTTCCACCCTGTGAATGAGAGGTAGGACACTGGGAATATGGATGTTATCTATGCTATTAGAGGTCATAGAAGCAGAGATAGAATAGACCCTCTAGTCCTTCTAGTCCAATCCCTTTCCTTTTATAGATGGAGAAACTGAGATCCATTAGGCAAAATAATTTGCCTGAAATCACACAAGTACCAAGTGGTGGAGGTGTGATTTGACCTCATTGCCTCTGACCACAAATCCAATGACCTTCATTGCTTGGTTTTGCTTAACAGTTTATTCTGTTATAATAGATTGTTCAATGGGGGTCAGATAATGTGAGGAAATTACGAGATGTAAAAATAAAAGGCATCAACTAAACTTAAAATTGGAAAAAAACAAGTAAGCAAAATCCCAATTAATATGTTGGTAGCAATCTTAAGGTTGCTACTATTCATTTTAGGAAACAACCTGGAAGTATAATTGTTATCACACTGCATCTCAAAGTCATCTCAGAGCTTTCCTTTGGTCCTATAAATTTTATTATTTTTTTTTTTAAATAAGGTACCTTGAATTTAATTGATGAAGATAAAGACAAGGGAACAGAAAATATGTACTTTTTGCAGTCAGGAGGAATGAGACTTGTGGCTTTCCAAATATACTGTTAAAAGCCTAGAAATATTAAAAGATGAAAAACACTGGTAGACTAAGTCAATAAAACCGCAAATATTGAAATGAAAACAGAAAAACTCCTTTAGAAATAAAGACTTCTCACACTGCCAGATTCACAGATATTTAGGAAGACTGGATGATTGAATGGGTATTTCACATGTTTTTCCCCTTATTAGTATGCATAGTTTCATAAGGGCATGACCACCATGTATGTGTGTACATATGAGCATATGTGTATGTATGCATGCGTGTGTGTGTGTGTGTGTGTGTGTGTGTGTGTGAATGATGAGAAATTGGAAAGTGCAGAAAGCAAACAAGTAATCTCATAAAAGAGATTGTTTTCAGATTGAAATCAAATTCTGGGCTAGAGTTCAGATGACACTTAAGGGAGAAAAAACAAAACTCATCACCTCCTCAACTGTGCTCTGATTATTCTCTTTGGTCTGTTCATTTGGTGAACCTTGGGGATTGGGTCATCGGTTTTCCTCATCATGAAGCCCAGCTGCATGCTGGCATCCGAGAGGTTAAAGTGCTTGGGTCCTCTGTGATTTCTCTCCTGGGAAAAGGCTTGGAATCATCACATCCTTTTATGAGTTATCCTTTCAAGCAGTTATCCATTAAAGGAGAGGCAAACTGATGGATATAGCAGAAGTGAACCAAATTTGGAATGTGCAGTGGGACAGAGAGGAACTCTTCCAACTTGCAGGGCCATAGATAGCTGTCATGCAACTTCTGATCTAAGTGTTTGCCATATTCATTGGTGTTGTAAATGATTACAGCATGTTCTGTTTGAGTATTGACCTACCCCTGCCAAACACACATAGACACAGACACACATACACACACACCCTTTTGTTAGAGAAAAAATACAAAAAAAATACAAAAAATAATTTTAAAGAGTTAACAAAACAATAATAAGGCAGTAAGCAATAATTTCCCCAAACTGTTTCCCAAACCCACTTAAAATAGAGATGAATACAGGTAAGTCCTCTATATCACAGTCGGATCCCTGACTCTATGAGATTACTTTTCAACAATATAAGATGCATAAGTGCCTTTTCATCGTATGAAGAAAGCATGCCCACTGGCAAATGAATCATATTATAAAAATTGATTGTATCCCAAAAGGGAAAAATGTTATTGAAGATCCAATGGCCTGGGATGATACACCATTGATCATTGTAAGAAATACTTCCAGAAACTGTTTTTAATCTTTCCGCCAGAGCATTAGCAATTATTCTTTAGCCCATGGTGAGTAATGACTTGAGTTTCCCAGTTTCTCAATCGATAAAACATTTACCCTACCGCTACAAATGTGCTCTTCGCTTAGACAAGCAGAATTTTTCTTCCAATTACTCTTTTTTTAGTGTGACCTCATAAAATATTTTTGAACATATTTCAAGGCCTTTTAAAGAAAAGGAACAATACTTTTCCAGGCTCATATCTTCACTCTCCTTTTCTACCACTTTTGAGAAACAAGTCATTAAAGTTTCATAGTGCTTGTGATATCCTAAACCCGTTTAATTTTCCCCCCATAATTTTCTTCAAACTGAAGTCATGTTTCTGAAGTTGTATAGAAGAGAGGAAGTGAGAAAGGGGAAGACACAGAGAGAGAGAGAGAGATAGAGGAGTGAATGGAAATGAATGCGAAAAAAAGATAAACAGAGGTAGAGAGACACTCAAAAGTAGACAGAGAAGAGAATAGGAGGGACAGGAGAGAGGGAGAGATCAAATAGACATCCTCCTGCAAAGAGGTTAGTGTTTGTATTTTTTTTTTAAATCAACAGCAACAAAATAATGCCCCAAAGGAAGCAGAGCTCTTCTAGCATTTTTCACTGCATGGCTCATAAAACTATAGCACTGGCTAATGGAGAACGATCATAAAACACACTGTTATCAGGGTAATAAATAGCTGGGCAGCAAATTAAATATAAAGATGGATGTCCAGAAGTGTTCTTTGATGATTGGAAAGTTAGTGTTCAATCAAGTTTCTCTTTTGCAGAGACTTCACATTATATGTCCATTTGAAATACACCCTCATCGAATGGAAAAGTGTCCCTGCTCTTATTTCATACAGTCCATGCCTTCCACCTATATAGTAAGGCATATATTTAGGTGTATTTATTAAACTAACATCCCAGCATGATGAAATTTGAAATCCTTAAAGGCTGTCTACTTCTTGGCTTTTTGCAAGGAAGACATCTGGATGTCACTGCAGAAATTTTCCCTAGGTTTGGCAAAACAAATCCAACACCTGGACTGAGTATTCCTAATTGTTCTTCAAATCCTGAGTTTCTTTTGAACGCTGTGTTCCCTGAATTAAGAAAATGGCCAAATGAAATGGATAGGAAAGTGTGAGGAGTGCAGCTTGTGTACTTTGGCAGTTGGCATAATAGTCTGTCCAGGATTCAGGACCCAGAATGGGAAAACATGGGTGGGGTGGAGATAGTGGACATTACTCTAATGTTTTTAGGGTAAAAAAAAAAAAACTATTCTCACATATACCCTCTACTAAGGGTATTATTAGGGAATTGGGAAGGGGAGAAGGAGGATTGTAAAATTCTAAGCAGTATTTGTAATGGCTTTTGATCTGGACTGAAGAACAACAACTTAAAAGCAACAGGCCCAGCTGACCCCAGGCAGCATTTGCAAAACAATGCATTACCTAAGTCATCCGCATCAGGTCAGTGGTGAAGTCATCGCCTCAGGCTAATGATGAAAAGCTCTTGGGTTATGGAGTCGGGGAAGATGATGTTCAAAAGTGTCCAGCATGATTACATATTCCGTAATTTTTCCAACAAATAGTTCATAAATCTTGGTGATGGGGTTGTGTGCTTGGGTCCTACAGTGACCTTATTGAAATCCTTATTATATCAGTTGCCCCAGTCTATTACTGGATGCCCCTGTTACCCCTGCAGTACTACACATAGGGTAGCACATGCAAATGGCTATAGATTTATAGATATAATAGATATAATATATAGATTTATAGATATAAATTGGGGGGGTACAACTAGGTGTGGCAACTGTGGGGTTATTAGGTCATCAAAGACTGGCCTCTGACATGTCTAAAGGCAGCTCCTAATGGAATTCATGAAGTAACTATATGGTTTACCCCAAGATGATATTTCTTGATTTCCACCTCCACACCCCACCTTATTAGTATTCTCTTCCATTCTACTATGCTATTTGGTAGACACTAAATTCTAGATTTAGAGATAGAAGGACCTGAAAGGCCCCCTAGTTCAAACCCTCATTTTGTAGTTGAAAGAATTAAAGTCATTAGAGATTAAATGACTTGTCCAACAAGCTCACATAGATAGGAATCATCAGAAATGGGATGGGGAACCAGTTCCTCTTTTTTTTTTTTTTTTTTTAGAGACAATGGTCATTATACAAACAGTGCTGCTACATTATACGTATTATTTCTACCCTATAGATTATAAGCTCTCGAGAGAATGGACTGTTACATTTTTGTCTCTGTTTCCTCGGTGTCTTTCACAGTGCCTAACATGCAATAGGGACTTAATAGAGGCCTAGTGAATTAAACTGATTTTCTTCTGTACTATTTGAATCTAGTCAGGGTGGTAAAGACAATGTCAGATGAAAACCCAAGAGGGTGATTCAGTAGTCAGCCCAGGGCTTCTGTTTCGGAAACCCCCTTCAACTCATACCTTAGTGACAGAAAAGTTTTGATGAAAACTTGTACTTGGCCTAGATATTTCTTTCTTCATACCTGTTTGCTTTTGGGTAGCCACAACCTAACATATATAGCTCCACTTAATATTCTATTCTATTACTCTTCTTGTCTATCCCCTTTGGAATAACATTAAAAAAAAATCCCACTATAATAATATGTTATGTAACCACTCCCCTTTCTTCGTAGTCCTTTACTAAAAATGAAGCTATTGCTAATTTCATAGCTGGCATCCTGAGGGAAATATACATTTAAATTAGTGGTTGAACCTGCTATTTATTCTGACAGAGAAGAACTCTCAAATTGCATCTATTTATTTTTTACTTATTTATTTTTTTTTAATGAGCGGAAGGAGTGGGACAAAAGACCAAAGTCATTAACCAAAAGTCAACAGAGTCCTAGGCCAAGGGTGTACCCCCAGAAGATCTCATGCTTCCATCAGTCATGCTAAAGTGTCTCTGAAGATTCCTCACCAAAATTCTTGAACCTTTAGCAAAAGACCATAGAACTGACCTTTGCAGTCACGTTGGCCGCAGAATTCTTTCCATATAGATTTTTTCTGGCCACTTACTACTCTTACTTTTACCATTACTGAGAAAGTGGGCCCCAACTGATAGAATAATCTGTGTCTATAGGGTACTTAAAATGATAAGGCTTAAGTGGGAAAGAGTACCAGTCTGTCACCAGGGATTCCCTATTTCAGAGATTCTTAATCCGGGGTCTGTGAACTTGTTATTTAAAAAAAAAATTAATAACTCTTTCAATATAATTGGTTTATTTTGTAATCCTATGTATTTTATTTTAGGCATTTTAAAATATTATTCTGAGAAGGGGTTCATAGTCTTCAGCAGCCTGCAAATGAGGTCCATCACACATACACACACACACACACACACAATTCACTCACTTAACTTTTAACTCTTAACTTTTGGGCTACATGGGCAACTTTTAAAAAAAGTTTTAGCTATTATCTTTTCCCCTTCCTTCTTTCCTCTCTCCCTCCCTCCTTCCTTCCTTCCTCTTATCCCATACCCTCCTCCTATCCCCCCAATGATAGTGATAGTCATTTCCCCAGAGGTTTCCCTGGTTCTGGGTCATTTGATTTTATTGTGATAGTGAGACTATAGAGTAGCAGTTTTAGCGACTGAATAATATTTTTAAGCCACAACCCTTTGCTACTCAAGTGCTCTCAGCCAGAATGGTGGTGGTATCTTTTTTTTTTTTTTTTAGTCAATTGGAGTTAAGTGACTTGCCCAGGGTCACACAGCTAGTGTCAGGTGTTTGGTCTGAGGCTGGATTTGAACTCAGGTACTCCTGACTTCAGGGCTGGTACTCTATCCACTGCACCACCTAGCTGCCCCTAGGTGGTATCTTTCTTTCCTTCCTTCTCTTTCTTTCCTTCCTTCTCTTTCTTTCCTTCCTTCTCTTTCTTTCTTTTTCACTTTCTTTTTCTTTCTTTTCCCTTCCTTCCTTCCTTCCTTCCTTCCTTCCTTCCTTCCTTCCTTCCT
>NW_020954610.1:67893807-67986068 GCF_900497805.2 Vombatus ursinus
CCTTCCTTCCTTCCTTCCTTCCTTCCTTCCTTCCTTCCTTCCTTCCTTCCTTCCTTCCTTCCTTCCTTCTTTCCTTCCTTCTTTTACCCTCTTGCTATAATATTCTATCAGAGCATAGATACTGTGCTGGCAGAATTCTCATCACAGCTTTTTAATATGGGCACATGTGGGGCAGTGTGTGTGTGTGTGTGTGTGTGTGTGTGTGAGTGTAAGTGTAAGAAACATTCAAAGAAAGTCATGGCACGACCTACAATTTCTTCTGTCTTTATGTCTGTGATTGAACCCCATGGATTTTGCCATAGACGAGAGAGAAGGGAGGAGCAGAGATCACTAAACCAAAGCATCAGACTCAATCTTGCTCTGGGCATCTTGTTTCTTAACTGAAGAGGTTAGTCTTGAAATGCATCATTTCAGCTGGCCAGCATCACTTGGATAGAGAGGAAAGTGGATGCAAGTCATTAACACTTTAGTGCCGGTGGAGGGTACATGATTCAGGCCCTGCTTCAGAGTCTCACTTCCAAAGAGCACTGCTGGCTCCAAGATAATAAAACAGAGATAAAGTATCCCAGACCACAAAAAAAAAAAAAAAAAAAAAATCCAGCTGAAAGACTGACCTGTTTAAACTTTGAAAATGCATAACTTACCTCCTCCTATACACATTAGCAAATTAACAAGATGGAATTTTGGGTTCCCCTCTTCTTAGAGAAAAAAAACAAACCAACAAATCCTAAATTTCCCTTTCTTCTTTAGCTACAGCCTTGGGCATTTAATTAGGTATCAATGAAGCAGGAATTCATGTGACCTGTGTTTTTAGTGTCAGCAATAATAGTTGTTATTTTTGATTTATAAAACTTTCCCGGAGCTGAACTTCTGGGCACACTTAGCAAATGGATATACAGTTAATTAATTCACAGGCACTTCAGTCCAAGAACTTCATACCTATTCAGCCAATCTGTTCGCATCTATCAAGCAAATGTCTTATGGAACAGATGGGCTTAGCACAGTGCCCTAAAGGGTTGCAAACCTCAGCTCTGGAACATGGGAGAGAGAGTGAATTTCAGAGTTGCCTGCTTGCTAAGGAAATACTAATGTCCATGTGTGGAGACCATTAGCACAAGCACCCCTTCCTGACTGCTGTGGTAGCTGGAAGAGGAGATCAAAGATAATCAAGCCTCAGATGACCCCACTACATGAATCAAGTCAGCACCTAAGAATTATACTCCCAGCTGAAATAGAGAGGCAGGGCAGGATTTCTATGATGAGCATTTTCAAATTTCAAAGTATATATTCAAAATGTTTTCAATAACAATAACGTTCTTTAAGAAGGTTTCTCTGTTTCTAGCCGATAGTTTCATCTTAGGAAGTTGTGACCTTATTGGAACAAGATTCCAGTTTTTACATATGGAACTAGATGAAAATGCCATCCTTGGGTTTGGTGAAAATTCTGAGTTGCCCAGGGAGACAGGGTTCAGTGAATTTAAGGACCATTAACTTTCCCCAACCAGATGCCTTCAGAGGGCATGGATAGGCTGAATCTCTTAAGAATGAGTGTATTCGGTCCGGCTTTTGAATTTCAGGGATTTCTTTTTCTTCTTCCTCCCCATCAAAATCCCCCTCCCCCTACTCTCTTCTTTTGCCTAAGAAATCTCTGAGAATTGAAGCACGTGGAGCTCAAATTCTGGCCTCTAGGTGGTAGTCTTTCCCTGTTAAATAGAACTTTTTCTTCCCCCTGGGCAAATAGCACAGATTGCTGCTTCTCACTGTGAAACCTGGCTAAGGAAAACCCACTGAGGTGGAAGTTTATCGTAGTTAATGGGGTTCTAAGATATCTGCTTAACGTACTGCACATATTCATTTGAACAAATTACCTTTATCTTACTAAAGAAAAAGGTACATGGTCATAATCTACTGTAGATAGATATAGAAATTATATAGCTATATACATACCATTGACTTTAACAAACATTTATCACTGTGCTAGGAGCCAGATATTACAGAGAGAAAACCAAAACAATTCCTGCCCTCAAGAAACTAACATTCTTTTGGGGGAGAAAGGCATATATCTAGAGGGCTACCTAGGACTGTCTAGATTTGGGATCTACAATATTAATTTTATTTCTTTTTTCTTTGTACATGTTAAAAAATTGTACGTATGAAGTTTTTACTAATGTGTTGGGGCCAAGTCACAACTTGATATATGAATACTCTGCATCTTAGAGTAACAAATAGAAAAAGGGCAGACCTACAGGACAGAGGTAGTCAGCACTTTGAGAACAATAGAAAATCTAGCATATCTTCCCAAAAAATAACTTGATGATGAGTGAAGTGTGTACTTGTGTTGAGCATGGGATTACCAGCTAATTGCATCAGATACCTAGTCAGCAGGACCATCTGGAAGCTAAATACACAATCCCCAAATCATCAATCAGTCTATCAATGACATTTATTAATGCTTGTTCTGCTTACATAGTAGAAACAGAACTCATTGATTGTTTCAATTAAAAAAAAGTTCTTTTGAAAAATGACTGAAAAATTAACCCCATTCCCTCAAAATCAGTAGAAAAATATTGTGAGGATAGGAAGAAACATTGTTTAGACACCTAAACCCAACTAATTGATTGAAATTTGCATTTATCAGCTAGTTTGAGTTGGCATTACTTAGATATGATCTAATAATATAGACATTCATTTTGATCAAGGACTTACAATTCTGCATTTCTAGAGTTGAAAAGGCCCTAAGATCATCTATTTTTATACTGAAATATTTTAAGTTGTTGGTTTTTTAAAATATATTTTGTTTTTATGTTACAAACATTTAAAGGCTACCTCCACACCGTGAGAGGTCTTTTGTAACAAAGTAAATCAAAATTAAGTAATTATTGAAGTTAGCAAAACTAACAATATAGTGATCTCATTGGAAAATGCACCCAACATTCCATATCTGTAGCTCTCTTCAGCTCTCTACCATGATTGTTTTTCTAAATAACAAAAATGGATTTTCTCTTTTATCCCCATGCCCATTAAAAATATAAAAACATTCTTTGTAACACATTTGCATAGTTAAGCAAAATACATTTCATTTACTCTGTGCATATGAGAAAGATAGAGACAGAGACATACAGAGAGAAGAGAGACAAAGAAAGACAGAGGGAAAGAGGGAAGGATGTATGGAGAGGAGGGAGAAAGTCAGGTACTTTGTAGTATATTTTATTATTTCATTATTTGTCTTCTAGAATTATTACTTATCATTACATTGTTCCTAATTCTTACAGCTTTTAAAGTTCTTTGTTATTACAGTGTTTTTATGACATAAATTCTTCTCCTGATTTCATTCTTCAGCAATTTAAAATTCTTCCGAATTGTTCATTTTTACAATATTGATTTTGTAGTATAAATTCTTCTTCTGGTTCTGCTTATTTCATTTTTATCAGTTTATTCAAATCTTCCCTTCTCTCTGTGAGAACATCTATTTTCTCATCTTTTATAGTACAATAGTATTAGATCACATTCATATACCCCAACTTAATCAAAATTCCTCATTTCAAAGGCATCCTTTCAGTCTCTGGGTTGTTTTGTTTGTTTGTTTTATTTTCACTATAACAAAAAGTACTATAAATATGTTTGTACATAAAGGACCTTTTCCCATTTCTTTGATCTCTTTCGATTATAGGCCTAGCAGTTGCATATAGTTGAATCAGAGGATATTTGCTGTTTAGTAACCTTCTGTGTAGAATTCCAAATTAGTTTCCAGAATGGTTACTCCCATTCACAGTTCTACCAAGAGTGCCTTAGAGTGTTGATTTTTCCATAGCTTCTCCAGACTTTATCATTTTGCTTTTTTTTGGTCATCTTTACCATTCTGTTGAGTGTGAGATGAAATCTCAGAATTGCTTAATTTGAATTTCTCTAGTAATGATTTGAAGCATTTTAATATGATTATATGTGTATATATGTATACATATAAAAATACACACACACACAGACAAACACACACACACATATATATGTAAATGTTTTTTTCCTTTAGAACTGCCTGTTCATTTCCTTAGACCATTTATCAATTGAGGAATAGCTCTTATTCTTGTAAAATGAAATCAGTTCCTTATATATCTTGAAAATGAGACCTTTATCAAAGAGACTTGCTGCAAAATTTTTCCCCAGTTGTTTCCTTTTTAGTCTTAGATTTATTGGAGTTGTTTGCACAAAATCTCTTAAATTTTATACAATCAAAATTATCCATTTTGTCTCCTGTGATTTGCCTGTATGCCTTGTTTTATCAACTTCTCTTCTATCCATAGATCTGATATTTTTTCTCCATGTTCCTCTAATTTGTTTATGATGTAACCTTTTATAACTAGGTCATCTACCCACTTTTGAGCTTATCTTGGTATAAAGTGTGAGTTGTTGATCTAAATCTAATTTCTTCCATACTACTGTCCAATTTTCTCATCAGTTTTGTCAAATAATGAAACCCTATCCCAGTATTTTGGGCCTTGTCTATCAAATAGTAGATTACTAGATACATTCGCTTCTGTATATTGTATGCCTATTCTGTTCTACTGATTGACCTATTTTTTTTTTTTAATTAGTGCTAAACTGTTTGGAGAAATAGTGTTTTGTAGTATAAGGTCTGGTATTGCTTGGCCCTCTTCCTTCCCATTTCTTTTCATAATTTACCTTGAGTTTTTTTTTTTTTAACATTTTTTGCTTCAGTATGAATTTAGTTACTATTTTTCATTAGTTTCTAAAAAGGAATTCTTTGGTAGTTTAAGATGACACTGGAAAAAGTAAATTATTTTAGGTACCATTGTCATCTTTATTATATTGACTCATCCTACCCATGAGTAACTAATATTTTTTTTAGTTATTTAGTTCTGTCTTTTTCTATAAACAGTGGTTTGTAGTTTTATCTATGTGCTTGTTGTAAGTATCTTGGTAGGTAGACTTCCAAGTATTTTGTACATTTTATTATTATTTTAACTGGGATTTCTCTTTCTGTTTCTTTCTGATGGGATTAATTAACATTTTAGAGAAAAGCTAATGATTTATTTTATATTCTAGTTTATAGGCTGTAGATGTATTTTATGTTCTGCAAGTTTACTGAGGTTATTGTTTCCATTAATCTTTAGTTAAGTAAGGTTCTATAAGTGCATGATCATATCATTTGCAAAAGTTCTAACTTTGCTTCTTTTTACCTACATTTATTCCCTTAATTTTATTTTTTTCTTCCAGCATTGCTATATCCAGTATTTTTGGCACTATGTCAAGTAGAAATGGTGATGATGGACATATTTATTTCACCAGTGGTTTTTTTTTTTTTTGGTAAAAGCTTCTAGTTTATTTCTATTACATATAATGATAGTTCTTGGTTTGATACACACACAAACACACACACTATTTATCATTCAATGAAAGGTTCATTGATTCTTTTATCTTTTTTTTTAACAAAAATTAATTTTGTATTTTTAAAAAGTATATTGCTATAACATGATTTTTGTTCATTTAGCTTTTAATATGATTGTTTATAGTTTTCCTTATATGAAATTAACCATGTATCCCTCATATAAATTCAACCTAGTCACTGTATATAATCTTTGTGATATACTATTTTAGCCTCTTTATTAATATTTTATTTAAAATTTTTGCATAAATCTTCACTAGGGACCATACATACACATATATATACATATATATATATATATATGTATTTCTATTTTAAATATCTCTGTGTATCAAGAGATGGAATTTGGTAAAATTTCTTGTTTTGTTATTTTTGCACACTCTTTATGTAATATTAAAATTAATTGTTCTTTCAACATTTTATAGAACTGACTTGCAAATCCATCTGGTCCTGTGGTTTTTTAATTTGAAATTTATTGTTTGTTCCACTTTTTTCCTCTGAAATTTGATTGTTAAAATTCTCTATTTCTTATTCTGTTAATTTGAGTATTTTATGTTCCTGTAAATATTCATTTTTTAATTTAAGTTGTCAGTTTTATTGAAATATAGTTGGACAAAATGTTTCTAATGACATCTTTCATTAATTCTTCATTTGTTGTGAATTCTCCTTTTCATTTGTGATACTTACCAGTATTGTTTTTTTCTTTTTTATTGTAAATCAAATTAGCTAATGGTTTATCTATTTTTATTTTCCAGTTGCTTTAAAGTTAATTTATTAATAATTGTTTTAAAAAACCTTGTTAATCTCTTTTTTGATTATCAAGATATTTATTATAGTAATTTAAAAATAAATTTTAAATTTATTGGCCTTCTAGTATTTTAGGTGCATTTTCAATTTATTGAATTTTCTTTTCTGAGTAAAATAAAAATAAAAGTGTAAAGACTGGTTTATTTGCATCTCTAAATTTTGAATAGGTTATATCATTGTTTTCACAATTTTAATGAAATTATCTATTATTTCTATGGTTTATTCTCTGAACCACCAATTCTTTAGTATTTAGTTATTTAGTTTCAAGTTAATTTTTAAAAATATGTATTTTGTTGTATTTTAAAATATATTTTAATGCATTATGGTCAGCATAGTATGTGTATAATATTTCTGCTTTTCTACATTTCTGCATTTCTTTGTCGGTTTTTATGTCCTAATATGTACTAAACTTTTGTAAAGGTGCCATAACAGCTGAGAAATATGTATATTTCTTTCTATTTCTGTTCAATAATGCTAGAGGTCTATCATGTGTACTTTTTTCTAAAAGTCCATTTAGGATCTCAGCTTCTTTCTTGTTTATTACTTCATTAGGTTCATCTAGGGCAAATGGGGTAAATTGAGATCCATCTTATATTTATGTAGTTTTATTGTCTATATCTCCACATAGTTTCTTTAGTTTTTCTTTAAGTATTTAAAAACTATATCATTCAGTACATATTGTTAAGCATTAAAAATCAGTTCATTATCTGTTACTTTTCAGCAAAATGCAGTTTCCCTCTTTTCTTTTAATTATATTTATTTTTTTCTGTTGTCTGAAATCACAATTACTATCTCTGCTTTGTTGCTGTTGTTGTTTAGCTAAGGCATAATAGATACTATTCTAATCCCTTATTTTAACTCTGCTTGAGTCTTTATGTTTCAAGTATATCTCCTGTAAGCAACATATAGTGAGATTTTGTTTCTTAATCCATTCTGCTAAATTTGATCACTTAATTTTATATATGCAGAAAATGAAGTCTAGAGTCATGAACTGATCTCTCCATGGTCTCACAGATGTAATACTTGGGATTAGAATCAATGCATTGTGACTCTTAGTTTACTGCTCCTTTCTACCATGTTTACTTGTCTTGGTTTAAACAATATTTTGCATTTCCGCTGAAAATGATACCAAATAGGGACAGATGGTGCCTCTGGTATTCAGAATGTGCATACTTTCTCCCATTTCTGTTGTACTTCAGTGTGACACTGCATGGGGAGAGGGGTTGGGTTAAGGAGGGTAAGTTCATCCAACACCCTGAAATTAGATTTAGTAAACTCTTCTTGAGAGGTAAGAATATAGCTGATTTTTAAAAGACCTCTTAAAATGGAGATTTTGACATTTGACAGAAACTGATCATATGTTTAAAATTTACACTCATATGCATTAAGTTGCATGTCAAAATAGAAGTCATAATAAATTCATGATGATTCACCCAAAGAAAATTTTATTTCTCAGAGTCCATGCAATATTCACCTGAAGTCAAAACATAATACTATCATTCAGTAGATCATTTTATGCCTGCTACAAGTCTTTGCTAGAATCTTAGTACCTTCTGCCCCCTTGTCTATCACTTAACCACTGTTTTGCGGAAGAGAAGAGGTTCATGGCACATGGCATCATTTTGTATTTCTCCTAGTTTCATAGGTTATCGTTGCCAAAGATTTTCTCACCTAGTGGTCAGCTTCCAAAATCTCTCACTTGGAAATCTTACCATAAGATCCCAAATAAGGCATTTTGAATCATGAAACATAGCATTTGAAACATAAAATATTGTTATTTTACTTTAACAATTTTCCCACAGCGGATTATTGCCTTCAGATCTTTGGAAGGACCCCTTTCCTAAAACAGCTCTACAGGAGTGTTTTCAAAGTTGGCTAAATAAGAGTAAAAATCTTCTCTGCACGCATTGACCTTAAAACATAAAATAAAGATGATGTTATGCTCATTCTGTCAATTTACCCAGAAATAAAGTGCACTGTCTACATAGTTTGAGATGGAAAGCTACAAACAAATGACTAAAATGAATGTACTGACATGTGGTAGATTCCTTTAAAATGCTTGTCCATTGATTAGCTGGCCTTTCTGTGTTCAAATATAAAACCAATCAATGTGTAAGCATTTTTAAAAGTATCTACCAGATGCCAGACACTGTGTTAGGCAATGGGGTTCAGAGACAGAAGTGAAATGTCCTCTACCATTAAAGAGCTTACATCTAACCAGGGAAGACAACATGCACATAAATGAACACTTATATGATATATGAAAATACATATGAAAATGTGTGGGTGAAAAAGCCCTAACAGGTAGAAGAAATAGGAAAGGTTTTATGTTGAAATGGCTCTAGAATTGAGCTTTGAAAGAAACCAAAAATTCTAAGAGATAGGGTGAAGGAGGAGTGCATTCCATCCATGACCTGATTTATGTCACCAGTTGGACATAGGACTATATTTATTTTTTGACATTTTCAGTAAGGTTGTAGTTTTGGAATGCCATTGGCAATGTTAAAGTAAGTACCAAAGCTTTTTATAAGTAAGATATAATATTTTAATTTTATCTATCAATCTATCTATCTATCTATCAATCTATCTATGTACCTATGTATCTATCCATTCACTCATTCATTTTCTTTGTGATGAGAGGTGCTACAACATAATGTAGAGAAAGCTTACTTTTTAGCTAGGAAGACCTGGATTCAAGTGCTGCCTCGGACATATCCTGGAATATGGCCAGGTCATCTATCCTCTCAGTGCTCTAGGCAATTCTTTAAGACTATAAGTTGCAGAAAGAATGCTATCATGTATTGGTAGAGGGAATTTTCTTGCCAGGAATTCCTCACACAAATAAAATCCCTAGGACAGTCCCAATCTCACTTTTGTTGTACCACTTTGTGTCCATTCATTCATCCATGAATTCACTGATTAAATCAATATTTTCTGAGACCTTTGGCCAGGCACATGCCCAAATGTGCCAGGGACCATGTGAGGTACTGGAGAAAAAAAATTTTAAATGAAACCATTCCTGCTCTACCCTTTTGACTCTAGATAAATAATAAAAGTGAAACCATTCTTTCCTTCTAGGAACTTACCTTCTATTAGGGAGAAATGAGGTTTTGTTCAGTCATTTCAGACTCTTTGTGACCTCATTTTGGGTTTTCTTGGCAAAGATATTGGAGTGGTTGACCATTTCCTTCTCCAGCTCATTTTGTAGATGAGGAACTGAGGTAAACAGGATTAAGTGACTTGCTCAGGGTCACACAGCTAGTAAGTGTCTGAGGCCAGAAAAGAACTCAGGAAGATGAGTTTTCCTGACTTCAGACCTGGAACTCAATCCACCATACCACCTAGCTGCCCAGAAACAATAAGTAAGTTAATACAAAATAGGTTCAAAATAAAGATATTTTTCCTCAGGAATAACACCGGCAATAGGGAGGGAGGATGAAGAATAAGTCCCTTGTAAGAGGTGGTATGAGAGTTGAACCCTAAATTCTGTTAGGAGTTCCAACGGTTAGAAGAGAGTCTTGAAGCAGGGAGACCAATAAGGAAGTGTTGAAATAGTCTGGGTGAAGAGTGATTGGGGTCTAAAGTAGGCTGTGTGAGTGAGTTGAATGGGACAGACACATGAGGTGTTTTGAAGGTAGAATCAAGGGTTCAGCAACTTCCAGGACAGGAAGGTTGAGGAAGAGGGGAAAGTGTGAGCGTAGCTCTGACTGTGTGTACCTGATAAAGAGAAGGATAGTAGTAATCAGTAGAAACATGGAAGTTAGGAAAAGGGGATGGTTGAGTAGGTGGTTGGGAAGAAAATGAGTTCTGTTTCGAATTTGTTGAGTTTGAGATGCACATGAGATTTACATTCTGTAATGTCCCATAGGTAGTTAGTAATTTGGAACTGGTGTACAGGAGAGAGAGAATTGACTGAATATGTACCTCTAAGAATTTTCTGTGTAGAGATGATTACTATAGCTCTAATATACATGGAAATAGTTAATAATCATTTATTATTAGTAATTAGGAATATAAATTTTGCTTGTGAATTGAATTCTTCTTTTATTAGACAGATAGGAGGTGCAGTAAATAAAGGAACATTCCATTTAAAGTCAGGAAGACCTGAGTTCAAATCTGGTCTCAGGTATTTACTAGCTGAGTGACCTTGGGAAAGTCACTTAATCTCTTTTTGTCTTAGTTTCCCCAACTGTAAAATGGGATGATAATAGGATCGAATGAGATAATATTTGTAAACCACATAACATAGTACCTGGTATATAGTAAATGCTATATAAAAGTTAACTGTTAGCTATTATTAGATCCCAAGGAAACCCCTGGATTTGTATAATTAGGAAATATGTTCAAATACTTCCCATACTACTCATTACTTTATGTGACTCTTGTCAGGTCACTTTGCCTATATGGAGCTCAGTTTCCTCATTTGTATAATTTTGGGAGTTGAACTAGATGATTTCTGAAGTCCATCTTAGCTCAATCAATCAATAAATCAAAAAGCATTTATTAGTGCCTACTATGCAATGGGCTCTGTGCTAGGTTTTGGAACTACATGTACAGAAGTTAAATAGTCCCTGCTTTCAAGGAGTTTATATTCCCCCAGTTCCTATGATACTAGAATCTTAGAACTGGAATGTCTTAGAGATCAACTAATCCAATATCCTTATTTTGTGCTTGAGGAAACTAAAGCCCAGAGAGGTAGAATCACAAGGTCATGAAGTTGGAAGCAGAATTAGATCTAAATCCCTAGTCTTTTGATTCTCAGTTCAATTGTTTTTGCTCTTCTGATTTTGTATCATCTAAAAAGCCTTAATTTTACTTATTTGTTAGTTTAATGCATTCATTATAATCTTTTTTAGTGTATTTTCCTCAATTTGATATAATAAACATAATTTTCCATGATAATATTTTGCTTTATCTCATCACAAAGCAAGCAAACATTTTTTTAAAAATCCTTATACTTCTTTTCCTCTGCATTGAGTTTTAAACCTAAATTTAGGATCAAAGAAGCATATATTTTTCCTTTGTGCATTTTTCCTATAATAGTGAAAAGTGACTGTATCTGAAAGGATTTGCTATTTTAGTATAGAATCCTGATTATCTTACCAGAGTGGTAACATTTCTAAATGAACATGGTAAGATTACATAATATAAAGTCATGGGGTTCTTCAACTAGAATTGCCAATACTGTATTTACTATTGGAAAATCTTGATATTTTTGCTCTTCATTTAAATTATGGATCTTAACCAAAGGTCCTCTTGAGGTTAATATTTTTAATCAGCAATAGCATGTTTTTCCCAGTTCTATAAGAAGACGACATTGACATTTGGAACACACCTAACCACACAATTTCCTCCTAATAAGATTTGCAATGTTGACAGAAGCAAAACAAAACAAAACAAAACAAAAAAAAAAACCTAACCAACTTTTGTAATTAAAAGCCAACTTCAACTTTAATAGATTTTACTTATATCTTTTGCTTTTACATTGCCTAGATTTCTCCCTGTAATACCTTCTGCTTTCTTCTCTTGCAGAACCAATTGTTTTATAACAAAAAGCTTTTTTTTTTTAAAAGAAGAGGGGAAAAAATCAGCAAAACCAATCAGTACAAAAAGAAAAATAAAAACTGATGTTTTTATGTGATCCTCCATACCCATGGATCCCTACCTCTGCAGTGGCACAGCAGAAACTGACTCATACCCTTTCTTGGATCCAAATTCTGTCTTCAGTAACATTCATTTTCAATTGTTTTGCCAATTTAAATTTAAAACAGCATCTAGACTTACTATCAAGCCTCTGTATGACCAAAAATCTTTTGTGGAAAGGAGAAGACCAGGAGAAAAGTGGAGGAAGAAGGCAACTCAATACACTGTTTAAGAAATAACCTTCCTGAGTGCTCTCAGTTTGGTGGGAAGTTGATGGCTTAAAGGGGTCTAAATAATGGGCCAGACTGAGTTTCTTTGTCTCCAGGGGCCTGTCCTGTTTCGACATCTGTTCCTGTAATCCTTAGGCAAAATCAAGTCTTTTGGAGTTGGGTCTATCAAATGACTTTCCACATGCTGTATTTATATGCCAGCCATTATTTGTCCCTGCATGATTTATGTGATGGAATATGTCTGCTGCATTTCTATTTTCTCTTCAGTCTATGGCATGATTGGCATTTTCATCTTTATAGAAAAAAAAAGATTTTAGTATAACTCATTCGTGAAGGCTTCCTATGGACTTTTCTGTCAGTGTCTTTCAACTCAGTAAAATTCCGAGTGTATCCAAGTAAGATTTTTTTTTTCCAAGGGAGGAAAAAAAGCAACAACAACATGACATTCTGTAAAACTGTGTAAGGCAGTTTGGTTTTTTCGCTGCCACTCGTACTGGATTCAGCTGCTGCAAAACATTTGAATATAAGGCCTGCTTTAAACATTTGAGGGGTTTTCAGTGCATGTGACATCAGGGTTTATGCAATGCCTACAGTGATGTCAGATCATCAGAAGGCCCAGAGGAATCCAAGCAGGTTCAGATGAAGTTCAATTTTTTTTTAAAAAAATACACCCACATCTGCTTTTTGCAAGTTTTTCCTCTCTCCGGTCCTCACTTTTCTCTTATCATATCACCCCCTTTAACTTCTACATCATATTTAGAGAAAATAAATAACCCCTGACTTGCTCCTACCAATTTGGGGAATGTGAAATGGATCAAGAATTCAAAGTCAGTCTTTAAAGGTGGTTTTACATGAAGCTGACATACTTGCTTGTGTGAATTCCCTAGTTTGCATGGATTTCATGCTTTGAGTCCCACACATTGAGGGGTTGGTGTTTTAAGTCAAGGGGGTATTGGAATAACAATTAAAATATAACTGAGTATGCAAAATAGCAGGTTTAACCCACAGCAAACATGTCCTCCTAATTTTTGGCACCACAACAACTGCATTTACTTTATTGCCTCATCTTGAACTAGACCCGTGTGGCTCTTATAGATGAGTGCATCTGTTTAACATCATCTGAAAACAAACAGAAGTGTTGTCAACTCTTCCAGTTTCAAATAGATAAAGACAGTCAATCTGGAAATGGCAAGCAATGGAGTGCTTTCTTGTGGGGAGAAGTCCTGGAGGGGTCGATTTCTCAAGGGTAATGGAGATCTGACTTTGAAAAAGGAATGATGGTTTTCTTCCTTCCCTTCTCACCCTGTTTATTTTGGATCAGCTACAGTAAGTCAACTCAGAGACTTGCCCTGCGCATTTTTTAGCATGGAGCAAACACAGCTTCTGTTTGTTTGGTGATATTGTTTGTGGCCCTTGAACCCTGGATTTTCACCGACTTCACAAAAAGAAAGGCCGTGAGTGCTTTGTTTGTGTTTACCAGCATGCCGTCTGCTTGAAGAGATGTTTGTTTATGATCACATGCCCATTATGTTTAGAGAGAGGATTCTGATTGAATAAACAGGACCACAGGAAGAGAAGAGAAGTAGGTAGGTAAGGATGGACAGCTTCTGTGAACTTGGTGATGAATGAAGCCTTGATAGAGAACTACCTATTCTGGGACAATATGAGGAGCCTGTGATTGTTTCTATAGCTCCTCTGATTTACCTTGGCCATTTGGGAATGCCTGAAATTCAGAGGAAGATTGTCTTTATGTAAAATATTTCAGATATTAAGTAAGAAATGGACATGACATCCAGATACCAACGTCCATCTTGTAGATTATATAACCCAACCTCCTCATTCCATGGATGAGGCAAGCCCAAAGAGGATGAATGATCTACTTTAGGTCAAGGAGAGAATAGCAGTCAGAATTTAGAGTCATTTTCTCTGACTCCAAATCCTGTGCTAATGCATGAGAGTAGAAAAAGGGATTTTATGAGGGGAAGGAAGGGAAGGAAATGTTTAAGGATCTGATTCCTCTTCTAAGGAATACTTAGTTGGCTTCATGCTTTGGAGAGCTCAATAGAATTGTTCATACTCTACAAATAATTCTGTTCACAGTTTTTTTTACTCAAAGTAAATGAACTCTTTTCTGAGTACTGTGGGTACATCTAATAAATGGCACCTCTTTTCCCCTCCCACCCACATGCCCTGGCTTGCTTAAGAATCAACAGCCAACAACAATGCTATTTATAATTGCTCTACTTGCTAATTTATGCCTTTCAGCATAAATTTGTTTGGGAGTGGGATGATGGCCCTAAAGAAAATAGCAGTGGAGAGAAGAAATGGAAAAATTAGTTATTTCCCAGTTATACTAAAAAAAAGAAATAGAAAATTGCTGATTAAGTATTGAATGGATGCCAATTCTGGCTCCTAGGTTGTTGGCATGTAAAAGTTTAGCGCCTGAAAAATACACAGGGGAACTAGTTTTACAGTACTTAATCAGTCAAACCCATATTGTGTGGAAGGTGGGTTAACTCAGTGACCAGAAATCAGTTAAAGGAAACCCAAAAAGGAGAATGGAATGCAAACTTGAATTAAATCACAGTGGATATGGAGGCCCTTTTATTCACACCTCTACATTTATGTATTATATGCCAGAAAAACACACTATGGGGAATTTCATACATTTTTCACAATTGTTCAGCATTGTTGTTTCTTGAGCTCCACCTGAAGCCAAAGAGTGAAACGTTTTAATTCCACATTTTACAGGTCAAATTTGGTACTTAATCCCCAGAGTCCTGAGCAGGAAGATGGATCTATATTTAAAGTACACCTGTGCATTTCTTGCCAAACACACTGGCCTTCTGTTGACGTAAATGCTAGCTTTGTCTGATAACACAGAGATCAAAGACAAATAGTGGAAAAGCAACCCAAAAACGCGGAAGTATAGCTTCACAGTTTTCTACTATTTCATTATGGTATTAAGTTGTATTAATTGCTTCATTACTGTATGGGTGTAAGAGTTATATTCACTGAATTAAGTTGATAATTTCTTTTTTCTCTCTCTCCTTCTCTTTCCTTCTTCTAAAAGTGGTTAGGAAAAAAAGCACTTCAAGTGTACTTCTAATGATCTCATAAGTACTATTATTTTTTCCTTCTGATTGCTAGGTAGTTCCCTTTCTTTTCTCTTCTAATTTTCATCTTCCACTTCCTTTTCATATTTCCAAACTGCTGAAGTAAAGCTCTAAAGATTTATGTTATTCATCAGCATAGAATGTGATGGCTCACTCTGTCACTGGTGATAGATAGGATCACTGTTTTGTTTTGCTTATTTCTGGTCAATAAGCAAGGTTAGGCTTGGCTGAAAAAGAAAATGATCTGGATTTCAACTGAAAAGAAGAGACCATCTAATTAAGGTGCTGAGAAAAAAAAAACCTTCCTAATAATCACAATCAAGTGGTTGATGCCCAGTTCCTTGTAAGAAGACCAGAAGAACAAAATCTCTTAGACAAGCCTCAAGACTTTGACATCATGGGGTATCTTTTGTGAGTAAAAGGATGGCCACCAGAAGGAAAATGTAAAAGTTGGTTAGGGACTGGAGAAGATGATGCTAGAAGAAGACTACTGGGGTCTGTAGACTTGTTTTTAAAAAAAAAAAGCAAATATTTTGTCAACTGTACTTCAATATAGTAGGCTTTCTATTTAATTCTATGCATTATATTTCATACATTTAAAAATAATTGTTCTGAGGAGGGGTCCCTAGGCTTCTTCAAACTTGCAAAAGGTTCCATAATAGTATGCAATAGCTAGCATTTAAATAATGCTTTAAGGCTTGCAAAACACTTGACATTTGTAATCTCATTTGATTTGATCCTCTCAACAACCCTGTGGTAGATGCTATTATTATCTACATTTTACAGATGAGGAAACTGAAGCTTAGAAAGGTTAATGACTTGCCCAGGGTTACATAGCTAACAAGTATATGAGAGAAGACTGGAAGTCAGGTCATCTTTATTCCAAATCCAGTTCTCTATCCCTGAGTTAGGTCCATGCTGCAGAGAAGGCTTAGAATCCCTACTCTATAGGATAGAAAATGCTGGTAAATATGGCACTTCCATTGCCGTAACGGCCAAACAAGATTGACTATACAGATGATCTGATTGATTATGCAGAAAGTAGTTATTAGGATAGCCTTAAAAGAGGCTATCTCAAAAGGAAGTTGATTCTATGTCCTCTCTGGAACAAGGCCTAAGCACACTGCTGGACTCTTTATCATTCACTTGTCTACTAAAAGGTGTGAATACACAAAAGATGGCACACAGTATAACAGAGGCTCTTGTGTTTTGAATCATTCACGATCAGGAGAATATCTTCAATTCTCAGGGTGCCTGACAATTCCCTACCAGTACCTAGGGGAGAGCAAGCTAAAAACACTTGGCTAGGGTAAGATTTTTCATTTTAGATCCTCAGTGCTGACATAAAGTCACCCCAACAAGAGATGTGGATGCTAAACATAAAACCAGTGAAGAAAGGTAAAGCAACTATCCAAAAAAAATTGTGTTTGCTTGTATATTTTTAAAAGATTATCCCTCTAAAAATGTTCCCTTTTTGCCAGCTTTCTATGGTATTTACACAGAATCTACCGAGGTTCATGCGTTTTCAAAGAAGTTGCAATTTCCTGTCAGAGTTCTAGCAAATCCCTCTAAACAGCTGTAGACGGAAATCTAGCTACTTCTGTAATGAATGACCTCCAGTGTTTGGAACCCAAAGAGTAAACAAACATTTGCTCTCCTGAGAAACCCTGTCCTGGACATAACATTAACATTTCTGTATTTTACCTCCCCTTGACAGTTGGCTGGAACCAAATGTGGTGACTGCCCAACAATCAGTTCTTAGTGAAAATGAAAGTGAATTGAATATCCCAGAAGTTCTTCTCCACACTTAAGAGGTACAAATGCTAATGGTGTAATCTCAAACGCCCCTTCCAATTTAACAGTCTGTAACTCTCAGAGTCTGAGGGTGGTGGTAATATAGGGGACATCAAGTTAAAATTGAAAAGACATGCCCCACATTTTTCCCCCCTCTGTGTTTGTTTTACCTTTCAGGTCACTAGTTTCCATAAATTCTCTGTGTCTTAGCAGCATAGAGGATATTTTTAAACACAGCTCTTAAGCTAGAGTGTACATTAAATATTTGTTCAGCTGATTAAAACAGTTCTACATTTATTTAATGTTTGAACAGTAAACAGTTTATTGAAAACTGAAATGTCTTTTTATACACACACACACACACAGACACACACACACCTCATTAGATAGACCTCTGTTATTAGGTTTCTCAACCTGTATTATCAAGTATAAGCAGAACTCAGATAAACATACTTTTCATAGGTGCTTAACTCCCATAGAGGGATAGGGCTCTGGCTAGGCCTACTCTTGGTCTACAGGCAGGAATCCATGATAGGGCGCAGAAACCAGGACAATATACAGGAATCAATGAATAAATGACCAAGATGGTATGTGGTTTCAAATCAGAATCACAATTTTCCCTTAAATATTTATTTTAGCAGAAAATAAAAATAAAAACAAAACAAGCTAGTCTCAGTGTTAGTGATAGTGTAGACATGATCTCAGTAGTAGTAGTAGTAGTCATTGTTCTTGACTCTTTATTCATGAAAAAATCAATCAGTAAGCCTCTATTGATTTCTGCCAGGTACTGTTCTAAGTCCTAGGGGGTATGGTACAAAGGCAAATGTGGAACAATCTTTGACTTAAAAGAATCTAACTGGAGAGATAACACATAGAGGAAAATATACATATGTAGGTGTATGCAAAATATTTTTTGGGGAAAAGAAGTGAGCAATTGGTAGAATCAGAAAAGTCTTTATGTAGAAAGTTGTTGCTTGATGTCAATCTTAAAGGAAATGGATTCTAAGATCCCTCTTAAAGGAGGGTTCTAAGAGATGGAGGTGAGAAGAATGTGTTCTAGGCATGAGGGTCCAATGAACAATCATAGAGATGAGAGATGGAGGGCTTTGTATGAAAATAAGGCCAGTTCAGTTATAGAATATAACCTGAGATGGGGATGAGAAAGAGGGAGAGATTATTTTGAAGAATGACAAAGCATATGGAAGACAACACCTTTCAATAAACTTTTATTTTGTCATGCATGGAACCTTATAAAGCAGAAGAAAGAAGTGTCTCTTTACATGAAGGTTAATTTCTTAAATCTGTAATCTCAAAGAGTTTTGTACATATGACCTTAAGAATGTTCCCAACATCTCCTTCATACTATCTCAAGCAAGTTCATATATGGGTATCCAGCAAACTCTCTCATGTGACAAGTTTCAACAATCTTATTACTTTCAATATCACATTTGGACTGCTCATCACCTCATGCCTGGACTATTACAATAATGTGCTGATTGGCCTCCTTGCTCCAGATTTTTCCAAATCAAATGTTCAAATGAGATATTTGCAAAGTGTACAATGTCTGACACATAGTAGGTAATTTAAAATGTTTATTCACTGTCTTCTTCTTTTCCTCTTTCCACTCTAGTTCATCCTCCATGTGGCTATCTTCCTAAAATTCAATACTACCACTACTTCCATTTGATAAACTTCAGGAGCTTTCATATCCTCCAGGATCAAATATAAACTCTTCATAGATTTTATATTTTATTATGAATAAAATATTTTAAAATCCATTATTTATTTTAACACATTTTTAAGATTTTCAGTTCCAAATTCTCTGTCTCTCCCTTCTAGCCCTTTCCCATCTACTTAGAAGGCAAGCAAAACAGTGTCAATTATACATGTAAAATCATGCAAATCATTTCCGTATTAGCTATATTGCAAAAAAATGAAGTGAGAAATTAATATTTCAATTTGCACTCAGAGTTCATCTTTTCTCTCTCTGGAGGTGAATAGCATTTTTTTCAGCATGACTCCTTTGGAATTATCTTGGATCATTTTATTGATTGGAATAGTCATTTTTCTTTTTTCTTTTTCTTTTTTTAAAAATTTTTTTTTTGGCAACTGGGGTTAAGTGACTTGCCCAGGATCACACAGCTAGTAAGTGTCAAGTGTTTGGTCTGAGGCCGGATTTGAACTCAGGTCCTCCTGACTTCAGGGCCGGTGCTTTATCCACTGCCCCACCTAGCTGCCTCAGAATAATCATTTTTCACAGTTGATCATCATTATATTATTACTGCATACAGTCCTTCTCACTTCACTTTGCTTCAGTTCATATAGATCTTTCCATGTTTTCCTGAAACCATTACTCTGGTCATTTCTTCAGCACAATCATATACCACAATTGTTACATTCTCCTATTGACAAGCATCCCCTCAATTTCCAATTCTTTGCTACCTCAAAAAGAGCTGCTTAAATATTTTTGTACAAATATGCCCTTTTCCTTTTTGTTTGATCTTTTTGGACAAAAGGGTATGCACAGTTTTATAGCCCTTTGGCATAATTCCAAATTGTTCTCCAGAATGGTAGACCAGTTCACAACTTCACCAACATTACATTAGTGTCCCTATTTTCCCTCATTCCCTTCAGCATTTTTCTTTTCTGATAGATATGAGGTGGTACCTCAGAGTTGTTTTAATTCGTATTTCTCTAATTAATAGTGATGTAGAGCATTTTTTTCATATGCCTATAGATAGCTTTGATTTCTTCTTCTGAAAACTACCTGTTCATATCCTTTGGCCACTTATCAATTGGGGAATGGCTCTTGTTTTTATAAATTTTACTCAGTTCTCTCTATATTTGAGAAATGAAGCTTTTATTAGAAAAACTTGTGATAATTTTTTATATTGCTTCATTATCTATGCTATCTTTTAGCAAAATGTAGTTTCCCTGATTATCTCTTTTAATTGGGTTTATTTTTGGTTTTGCTTTGTCTGAGATGATGATTGTTATCTCTGCTTTTTTTTTTTACTTCAACTGAAGCATAATAGATTCTGCTCCAGGTGCAACTAGGTGGCACAGTAGATAGAGCACTGGGCCTGGAGTCAAGAAGACCTGAGTTCAAATCTGGCCTCAGATATTTACTAGCTGTGTGACCCTGGGCAAGTCCCTTAACCATGTTTGTCTCAATTTCTTAATCTATAAAATGATCTGGAGAAGGAAATAGCAAACCACTCCAGTATCTTTGACAAGAAAACCCTAAATGGAGTAATAAAAAGTTGGATAAGTCTCAGCAACAATATAATCTCTGCCTTTTTGCTATGGCTAGAGCATAATAGATTCTGCTCCAGCCCCTTATTTTAACTCTTTGTGTGCCTTTCTGTTTGAAGTATCTCTTGTAAACAACATATTTTTGGATTCTGGTTTCTAATCCATTCTGCTATTCACTTGTTTTATGTGTGAAGTCACCCCATTCACATGCATAGTTATGATGACTTAACTTTAAATTTCATTCCATCCCAATTTCTTTTGTTTATTCTTTTTTTTCTCTTTTTATCCTGTCACTCCTCAAAAATATGCTTTGTTTCTGACCACTACCTCCCTTATTCCACCTCCCCTTTAATCACCCTCCTCCCCTTCTTTTTTCCTTTTACCTCCTATTTCCCTTTTGGGTAATAGAGATTTGTATACCCAACTGAGTGTGTGTGTGTGTGTACATACGTACATATATATATATATTTACATATATATATTTACATATATATTTACATATATATATATATATTCTTACTTCCCTTTCTGATGAGAATGAGGTTCAGGTATTATCCTCCATTTTTTCCTCCCCTGTAAAAGCTCTTTTTTGTGTGACTCTTTTACATGAGAAAAATTTCCCCATTCTGCCTCTTGGTTACTACTTCTTCCAGTACTCAACTTTTCAAACTCTTTATTTTTTTTTAGTGTGTGCAAAGAATCCCAAAATAATGAAATCGTACCCATGCCCTCTATGTAGACTCCTTCTAAGTGCCCTAATAATGAGAAAGTTCTTAGGAGTTATAGGTATCATCTTTCCATATAGGAATGTAAGTAGTTTAACTTTATTGAGTCCCTTATGATTACTCTTTCATGTTTACATTTTTATGCTTCTCTTGAGTCTTGTGTTTGGAGGTCAAATTTTCTATTTAGTTCTGGTCTTTTCATAAAAAATGCTCGAAAATCTTCAGTTTCAGTAAATTTCCATTTTCCCCCTGAAGGATTCAGTTTTGCTGGGTAGGTTATTCTTGGTTGTAATCCTAGCCCCTTTGCCTTCTAGAATATCATATTCTAAGCCCTGCATTCCTTTAATGTGGAAGCTGCTAAATCGTGTGTGATCCTGACTATGGCTCTGTGATATTTGAATTATTTCTTTCTGGAAGCTAGCAATATATTCTCCTTGAACTGGGAGCTCTGAAATTTGGCAATAATATTCCTGGGAGTTTTCGTTTTGGTATCTCTTTCAGGAGGTCATCAGTAGATTCTTTCATTTTTTATTTTACCCTTGTGATCTAAGTATCAGGACAATTTTCCTATACAATTTCTTAAAATATGATGACTAGGCTCTTTTTATCATAGTTTTTGGGGAGTGCAATAATTCTAAAATTATCTCTTCTTGATCTATTTTCCAGGTCACTTGTTTTGCCATTGAGATCTTTCACATTTTATTATATATTTTTTTTCATTCTTTGACTTGGTTTTATTGCTTCTTGATGCCTTGTGGACATTACCTCCCACCGACCCAATTTTAATTTTTGAGGAATTATTTTCTTTAGTGAACTTTTATACCTTTTCTCCCCACCCCCAGTCCCTATTTTGGCCTATTCTGCTTTTTAAAGAGTTCTTTTTTTTTAGTGAATTTTTCTGCCTCTTTTTCCATTAGGCCAATTCTGTTTTTTAAAGTATTTTCTTTAGTATTTTTGGGCCTCTTTTACCAAGCTGTCATTTCTTTTTTTCACATTTTGTTTGCATTGCTCATATTTCTTTCCTCCAATTTTTCCTCTACCACTCAATCTCTTTCTTTAACTCTTCCTGGAATTCTCGTTGGGCTTGGGTCCTATCAGCATTTTTCTTTCAGGTTTTTCTTGTAGTTGCTTTCATGTTATTGTCTTCTTCTGAGATTGCGTTAACCTTCTTTGCCATTGCTTTTTGTGGTTAAATTTTGTTTGTGTACTCATTTTTCTAGCTTATTTCTTGACTTTGAACTTTATGTAAAAGTTGTGTTCTGCTCACTTGGTGGTGGAGAAGCCCTATCTCATGCTTCAGAATATTTTGTGCTGATGTTTCCAAAGCTAGTTCTGGGAGTCTGCAAGTTTTCAGTGCTTCCAAGGTGGTGGGAACCAGGGCGAGGTGTGGTCATTTTTCTCCTGGACTACACTCTGGTCTTTACCCAGGAAAGGCCCCTACTCCCCTGCAGCACCAAGAGCTAGTTCTTCTCTTTGCCTTGGAACTGTGGCTAGGGCCCTTGTTCCCTTGTGACCAACCATTACTGTTCCTCTTTGCTCTAGAACTGTGACTCAGAAGACATATGGACAATAGAGTTGCCAATCAGTGTCAACTTACCCAGTGCCAGCAAAACATCTCTCCTGCAATCTCTTCTTGGCCAGTGTTCTACCCCCCCTTACTGTTTCCGGGCTGAGAGCTGCTGAAGTTGCTGCTGCTACTGTTGTGACATTCACCAAGGCCTGCTACTGGTGCTAAGCAGCATGAGCTCTGGATTGGCTTCCACCTGTGTCACAGACCTTTCCTGCTAATCTAAATTTTCTTAGGCTGGAAAAATGTTTCACTCTGACCTTTTAATGGCTCTGCCACTCCAAAATTTGAGTTGAGGGACAATTTAAAAGTTGCTTGGTGGGGAATATTGAGGGAGTTTAGCTAAATTACTGCCTCTAACCTGTCATTTTGGCTCTGCTGATCCACATATAAGATCTTCTGTTTGGCTTTTAAAGCCCTTCAAAACTGAATTCCTCCTACTTTTCTAGTCTTCCTATACTTTACTTCCTTCGCTCTGCTATCCAGTGAACCTGACCTCATTTTGATTCTTCAAATAGGACACCCCATTTCTCAGCTCTGTGCTGGCTCTTCTCAATGCCTAGAATTTTCTTCCTCCTGGCTCCCTTGACTTTTTCAAATCTCAGCTAAAATCTCCCCAAATTCCTCAGTGCTTTCTTTCTGAGATTAGCTCCAGTTTATATCATATAAATCTTGTTCCTATATAATTTTTTGTTTGTTGTCAGTCCTCATTAGAAGGTGGGCTCCTTGATTGCCTTCTTGTAGTCCCAGCACTTAGCTAGGTGGCTAACAAATGCTTCTTGACTTGCTATTTTTTTTTCAATGGTTCTGGGATTCCTGAGTTCATTAATGTGGGTCTTCCTGCTCATATTTCAGATCTCAACCCCTTTAGAACCTTGTAACACATGGTTCATTCTTATAGCCTATTTGCCATTACATATGCTAACAAATGCAATAGAAACACTCATTAGGCTTTTCTCAATGCATGCAATCAAACTTTATTAGCAAAAACATGCAAACAATATCCTCCTCAAAGAATAAACTTCCAGTCTGAGTCTTAGAGTTCCCAATAAGCTTATTCCATTCAAGATTTGCAATCACGTTTCCTCTTAGTATAGTGAGAGACCATGTTTCTTCTTCAAGGTGATCACTTGACAAGTCTCCTATTCAGTCAATCAGCATTGCTCTAAAGCTAGAGTCTTACATATGGGGAAAGCAGGAGTCAGTCCCAGTCAGCACCTAGGAGCAGAGTGATGACTAGGGCCTTTGGTATGAGTATTCCTAAGTTTTTTTTTAACCACATATTTTGATTAATACTTCACTACATCAATTACTGATAAAGTTGTTTATATTATTTTTTCATTGGTGGTCTGCCTTATCAGAAGGTCCACATACTTTTTTTTTTTATCAGTTCTTTGAGAAGACATGTTGTTTACCACCCAAGTGCTCATCTTATTATTGAAAAAAACAACTCATAGAAAAACAATTGCCCAAATTAAAAATCAAATACAAAATGGACACAAAATAAAACAAAGTTAGTTATACTGACTTGACAAATTTATTCCCATTTTCTTATCAAAGTAATAAAACTTGTTCTCACTACAAATCTTAAAGACAATAGTCTTTAAGAATGGTCCTGTCCAAAAAAATAAATCATATCAGCCATGAGCTAACCTAATGGTGAGCCTCTCTGAACTAAGCTAAGTTGGTTCTGGGCTAACATATTCATAATCTGTCACTGAGCCCACACCCAAAGTCCTTCTCAGCTTGGTAAATTCTACCATAACTTACAATCTTTCCACACAACCTTTGGCAGCAAAAGGAAAGTTCCATATCTTGATGAGATATTGGAAGAAGAATTGGTTGGGAGAATTTTTAGAGAATTCAGATATAATATAGAATGTGGCTTTGTAGCTATGTTGAGTATGATTTAATCATTCTCTGATGATCCAGTACCTCACAGTTGGCCTTACAAACAGTAATGATTAGCTACACTGAAGTTCTAGCTATAGAGTTCTGGGACACCCTACAATCCTTCCCTCACCCCAACTTTTATAGCCCCAAGTACTGACTTCCCTTGTAGTCCTGTGAAGATGACACTCCATACCTCCACTCTGGGCTTTTTCTCTGGCTGTCTCCCATGCTTGGAATGCTTTCCCTCTTCATCTCTGCCTCTTGGCTTCTTCATGTTCCTTCAAGTCCCAGTTAAAATCCCATCTTTTATAGGAAACCTTTCCTTAATTTAGAGCTCACTATTATTTCCTATTTACTCTGTACAAGATTTGTTTGTACATATTGTTTATATTTTGTCTCCCACTTTAGAGTGTGAGACCCTTGAGAGCAGGGATTATCTTTTGCCTCTTTTTGTATTCCCAGAGCTCAGCACAGTGCCCAAGCATAGCAGATACTTACTGACTCACTGACTATGAAGATACAATGGGTACAGTGTTAGTCTTGGAGTCAAAAGGACCTGCAGTTAATTCTGACTTATATACTTAGTTAGCTGTGTTACCCTGGGCAAATCACTTAACCTTTCTTACCTTCAGAATCTGTACCTATAAAATGGACATAATAATAGCATCTACTTCACAGGTGCTGTGAAGATCAAATGAGCCTATATATATGTGTGTATACATATATATATATCATATGAATGCTAGCTATTATTATTATTATTATCATTATCACCACCCCCACCCCCACCACCGAAAATTCATTCTGTGTGTGTAATTGTGATTCTGGAATTGGAGAAGTATGAGTTAACCCCTCATGTCCTTCCAACACCAGCCTACATTCTTGGGAGCAAGGAAGCTGTGGTGTAGAACTGGGGCATCTTGGGTTAATTTTGGATTAATCTGGGATTCACCTGTGGGCCCTGGTGAGCAAGGATATAAAATGAGTTCTTAAACTCTTGCCAGGAGAGTCTGAGACCTAAGAATCACCCTGTCTGTGGCTTTTAACCTGCTTGTAGGTGACTTACTTTTATCTTCCTGAACTTCCTGGGGAATTGTTTTAACCTAGGGCATTTGAATGTATATTTTCTTAAAGGAACTATCTGTTTTAGCCCTTGGGCTCTGAGTGATGCATTCCAATCCAAGAGGAATTGTGACCAGGTAAGTGTGTTTATTTATACAACTATTTACTGATTGCATAATTTTACAAACCACTGAACTGGTCCACAGAAGTCAGGGCAAGAGATGGATTCAGTAAACATTTATTAAGTACACAATATGTGCAAAGGCACTGTGCTAGATTCTTAGGATATAAAGGAAAAACAAACAAACAATTCCTGTCCTCTAGGAGTGACCATCACGTGCACAGAAGATGCCTACAGAGCAATGTCAAGAGATAGAGAGGACTAGGAGAATTAGGAAAGGCCTTGTGTAGGAATTGTAGCTTGAATTATGCTTTGAAGGTAGTTAGGGATTCTGTGAGTTAGAAGTTAGGAAACTGTGCATTTGAGATATGGGGCACCACCTGTGTAAATGCACACAGGTGGGAGATAGGACTGTCATGTGGGGAACCACCTGCAGACCTGTTTGATTGGAATAAAGAATACAGAAGGGGAGTTGTAAGAAACAAGACTGGAAAAATAGGTGGGAGCTGTATTATAGAGGGTGTTAAATGTCAGGTTTTGCTTTTTATTTTATTTTATTTTTTTAAGCCCAGAGGCAGTAGGGAGCCACTGAAGTTTTATGAGTCAGGAATCGAAATGGGCAGATCTATGTTTTAGAAATAACAATTTGTCAGCTATGTGGAGGATGGCTTAGGAAGAGAAAAGACTAGAATCAGGAAGATCAAAGAGTAGTTTAGGCAAGAGGGAGTGAAAGCCTCTGTTAGGGCAGAAGCTCTCCAAATGGAGAGAAAGGAACGCATGCAGGGGATGCTTTGGAGATAGGCCAATAGCTTCATACTGATGATGCAGGATGGAGTACTAAAGGATTAGGAAAGGGAAGAGTCAAAGATGACTCCCAGGTGGTGAACTTGAGTGAAATAACAGAATGATGGTACCTTCACAGCAATAAGGAGCTTTGGAGGACCAGTGGAATTGGGGTAAAATGAGTTCTGTTTTGGATATGTTGAGTTTGTGATACCTATGAGATATTCAGATGGAGATGTTTAATAAGCAGTTAAATTTAGACTGTTCTGTTTTTCTGGAGAAATTAGGATATGCTCTCTGGACTTGAAAAAAAGTGTTTTTATGTGTGATATGTTTAGAAATGTGTATATGGCTTCCTATAGCTGACATTTCCAGAGTTTATTACATATGTTATTATATTTGATTCTCACAAAAGCCCTGTTAGGTACTAAAGGAATTATTATCCCTATTTTAAAGATGAGGGCATTGAGGCTCAAGTAAATTATGTGACTTGCCCATGGTCATACATCTAGTAAGTGTTGGAGATGGGTTTTGAACTCATCTTACTGACACCGAGTGCATTTTGTAACATATCCTACTGACTCTAGTTGAAGACAGGTACTATAAACCATGAACTGATTTCAAAATGACACAAAACAATATATCTTTAACATAGAATAAAAAAATTGAGTTTGTAGGAGCTCGACTAATTAGTTCTGGTGAAGTTAATTCTGGAAAGGCTTCTTAGAGAAGATGATTTTTGACTTGGATTTTGAGGAAGGCAAGAGGGCTTTGGAGGCAGGGAAGAGGAAATATATAAAAGGCAGGTTAGCTTGGCTCTGAGTAGAAACAACAGCTTGGGAAATAATCAGGTATGATTGTAGGGATAGGGTCACCCAGACAGTCAGGGAGGCAGTCTGGAGCAGAGAGCAAGATACTGAGTTTGGAATTGGGAAGACCTCGGAGACTTGCTAGCGATGTAAGCAAAGAAAGAATCCATGACTTGGAATCTGAGAGACCTGAATTTAAATTCTGCCTCACACATTTACTACCTATACCACCCTGGACAAGTCAATTAACCTCTGCCTCTATTTCTCCATAGATAAGATAGGGATAATAATAGCAACTTCCTCCCAGGTTTTTTTGGTGAAGGTAAAATAAGATAATATTTATAAAGTGATTTGCAAATCCTAAAACACAACATAAATGCAAGTTGTTGTGATTACTTAAAAGTTTTCTAGATTCTTTATATACATTATATCTCATTTGATGCTGATGATGATCTTGTGTGGTAGGAGCTATTATTATCCTTGTTTTACATATGAGGAAACTGAGGCAAGAGAAGTTAAGTGACTAGCCCAGTGTGATATAGCTAGTAAGTATCTAAGACAGTATTTGGACTTGGATCTTCCTGCCTCCAGGTTGATGCTTTAGCCATTTTACCATCTATCTGCTAGTATATAAAACAAACTGGAAAACAACTGTGAAAGATGCTATATCCCACTCATTATATTTGAGTGAAAAAGAATATAGGCTGATCACATAGCAGTAGTAAAAGATAATTTCAGGAAGCTGTATTTGTTCCATTTGTTGACCCATTATGTCAAGAAAAAAATGAGGAAGGCCCCTAGAATTATGGATGGAGTCCTCTGGAAAGAACTTGGGAAAATATAGACCTGAGTCACACCGGGCAAGCAGGCATGGCTTGTTTGAGTCCTATATTAATTGACCTATAATTGACTAATCTGTATTGACCCCTATCAATCTCTGTTGGCTTCCTTTGATGAGAGTCATTTAAATTGAGTATTTGTGAGTGGAAATGACTGAGGAAATAGATACATGATGTCTCTGTTGCCATGCCTAGTTAATAATATACTGCATTTCATGTCTAGTTAAAAATACGGTGTATTTCATAGACAAAAATGATACCAACTTCTTAGCATTGGTGTGACATCCACCTTCTAGCACTTAGAATAGTGCCAGTCATATAGTAAGCCCTTAATAAACATTGATTGGTTAATCTTGAGTTGTTTCTGTAGAAGGAACAATTGATACTCATCCACCTATGAACTCATACCATGTTGCCTGTGCACTGGTAAAAGATCTGGTCAGACTTAGAGGTATATTCCATGACCACAAAACAGTTTGCTAAGTTACTGGCTTGTAGAAAGAATGAACCTTCAGCCTTGGCCTCATCAGTCTGGAACTCAAAGTACCTGAACTAACCAGCCACAAACAGCAACTAAGAACCACGACCCCTACCTGGTAAGGGTTCCTGCTGTGTGTAGCTCTGACTCTTAATCTCCCCTATTAAAACAGAGGCTGGTGGTTGAATTGGGAATTGAACCAGGACTCCCAACCTGCTGATTAGGCTCATTTCTCTTGAGCACAGTCCCTTACCAGAGGGAATCTCTGTAGTCAGCAAACTCTGTGATACTGTCTTTGAGAAAGGGTTTCCTTTGCTTCCTGGCTCCCTTGTCTTGTCTCTGAGATCAAGGACTCATTCCTGCTTTCTGAAACTTCTATCCCTAGACATGCTTAGAAGGTAGGGGTTGGCGGTAGCCTCAAGAAAGAAGGAGGCCTTTTCAGGCTATAACCAAAATGAGCTGCTTAAAGTATCAACACGGGGAAGCATTCAGTAACATGTGGATAAGAGTTTAAGAGAAACCTTGCAGCATCTCTCTGATAATGATGCTGGAAGCTGCAGGGGGCCACAAGCAACACCACAGGGAGCTAGCTGACACTTTCTAGCAGATGGTAATGTGTGCACTCCTTTCATCTGCTGCAATGCTTCTCTAAATTAAAGATTTTTTTTCTTTCCTCAAAACAATTCACCACTAAAAGTGGTGGAAAAAAAAACCCACCCTGTTGTAGAAAGCCTGAAATTGAGCTATGCCAGGAAAAGGTAAAAAGTCTGGGTGCTCAGGTGGTTTTCTTTGTAATTTTGTGACTTCTAAATGCCCAGAGAAATTCAAGCTATGAAAAACCAGCTCGGGAGAACTATGGCCTTCTTCTTATCTTATAATAGAGCTAAGAAAAAGCATGAACTGCCAGCTCTGCACACCATATGTGTTTACCATCATCATCATCATCATCATCATCATCGAAGTATTAATTTTTTAAAATTACAGTTCAAATCATACAACATAAATAAAATGAAACTATAAAATTGTAGTTCAAGTCAACAAACATGGACTAAGCACCTACTATGTGTCACTTACCCATATGGGTACCAGGGATAAAAAGACAAAAATGGAAAATCATCCCTGAACTCAAGTTAAATTTTGCTGGAAGAGAGAGTAGGGCGGATGGGGAAGGGGGCACACATATCATACAAAGGTGAATAAATACAAAGTATAAACACAATAGGATCCTGAATCTAGATTGGGATAGAATCTCATAGTTCCTCCTGTCTGACTCCCTCATTTTATAGATGAGGGAATGGAGGCCGAAGAAAGTTGAGTGATTTGCTGAGGGATCACAGAGGTAAGTGTCAGAAGTGGGATCTGAAACCAGGTCCTGATTCCAAAATAAATAAGAGCGTATTAAGGGAGAGAGTATTAACAATGGTAAGGATCTGGAAAAGCATCATGGAGGAGATGGTACCTGAGCTATGAATTTTTTTCATTTGTATTTATTTTATTTTTAATTTTATGGAATAAAACAAGCATTTCCATAATATGGAACATGGGTTAGGGAGAGGAGATACTATCTAGGTAAAAGCAAAGGTCTAAAGTTAGGCATTGTGCTCTAGAAAAAAAGGTCAGATTCAAAAGTTATTTCATTTTATTAGGTATTATAGGCAACAATAGGGCAGCTATGTGACCTGGTGCACTGGGCTTGGAACTAGGAAGACTCATCTTTCTGAGTTCAAATCTGAAAAAGCATCATGGAGGAGATAGTACCAGAGCTATGACTTTTGTTTTTCATTTTATTTTTAGTTTATGGAATAAAACAAGCATGTCCATAATGTAGTTTAATTAAAAAAAACCAAAAATGCCTTTTAAGAGAAGCTAAAGATTTCCATCAATCAATCAGTAAGGTACTACGCTAGGCATGGGGATTGCAAATATATAATTAAAACAGACCTGAGTTATTAGAAGCTTAAAAGAAGAGGTGATGAGAGTATATTCCAAGCATAGGGTCCCACTGGTTCAAAGGCATGGAGTTTGAAAGTTAAATGTAATGTAATGGGGAGTAGGGCACTGCTAGGACCCTAGGTTTCATTGAATTTGAACAGAGCGTATATGATAGAGGTTATTATTGAGCTCTGGAGTTAGAGGATCTGGATTCAAGTCCCAACTTTGATGCTTGTGTGACCTTGAACCTAAGATTCCTCATCTATAAAATGAGGAGGTTAGATTAGATGGTCTTTGAGGACCTTTCCAGATTTATATCCATTATCCTTTGAATAATGAATCAAGACTGGAAAAGCAGGTAGAAAGCATATTGCAGAGGGTTTAAAATTAAATGTTAGGTTAAGTATTGTCTATTTTATGCCAAGAGTCAGTAGACAGTCACTGAAGAGTTTTGGTACATGTCTGGGGGTAATGTATATGTGGGAGGCTTAGAAAGTGAAAATGGTCCTCTCTGTTTAAGGTTATCAGTTTAGTAATAGCAAAGCTTTGGTTTGAAACTCAGATAGAAATGGGACTACTAAACAATACATAAGGATCACTGCAGGCTACATATAAACTTAAAAAATCATATACTAATGTGTTCTTTGTTCTACTGTATTTTTATTTATTTTGTTAACTATTTCCCCAATTAACATTTTAATTGGTCCAGGCTGCACTTGGGAGTGTTGCAGGCCACAATGGATCTCTCCTGTTTGATACCTCCAGCATGGAACATGGATTAGAGAGGGAGAAAATGTATCTAGGTAAAAGCAGAGGTCTCAAATTGACCATAGTGGTCTAGAAAGAGGTCAAATTCAAAAGTTAGTTCACTTTACTAGGTAGTATAGGTGATAATGGGGCAGCTAGGTGGCACAATGGATAGAGCACTGGGCATGGAACCAGTAAAAGTCATCTTCCTAAGTTCAAATCAGGCCTCAAATACATACTAGCAAGTCACTTAACCCTGTTTGACTCAGTTTCTTCATCTGTAAAATGAACTGGAGAAGGAAATGACAAACCACTCCAGTATCTTTGCAAAGAAAAATACCCAAATGGGATCACAAAGAGTCAGACACAGATGAACAATAGCTCGACAATAATCAGTTGATCCTGATAAACAATTGGTTAGACTATTTCCCCACCCTCCTCAAGTTGACTGAATGAACAGACAGTTTTGGTATTGTGAAGCATTAGCCATAGACAATAGCATCAGGCTATAATGACCTTAGAGAACAACAAATAGAAGGGTTGTTATATAAGTTAAGATGGAGAAACATAAAACGATATGAAGAAATCAAAACCACATCAGCATAAATATTGACAATTATCATATGAAAGGCAATATTTGCACAAATAGAAGTTTCTATTAAAAAAAGACAATGGGAAGGAACACAAAGAAAATGACTGTTACTATACCTATTCATTGAAGGTTTTTTTTTTTTAAGTTGAATGGGTTGAAAATACATGTTAAATTGGTTTTGTTATTGTTTAAAGTCACATTCATATGAAATGAAGAAAGGTAGCATATCACAAGATTTGGAATTAGAGGAACTGAATTCAAGGAATATTCTGTCTAATAATGAATATGTGTTGTTGTTAGTGTTTGGGCCACTTGATTTGATTGTCCAGCATTATCTTGCCAGACATGCCTCCTACAAGATGAATTAGCAGAAATGAGAACCATTTCCTTTTCAATTTCTATTTTAAAAATGAAAACATCATGTTTAAGCTCTGCTACTTACTTCATGTGTGCCCTATGCCCTCTTTGGGCCTCAATTTCTTCATTCTGTATTTTATGGGAGAGAAGGTACCATTAGGAGATCCTGTTTTAAGTGGTCATAATTGATAAAAAGCTTGTTGCTGCTTTCCCTGGAATTTGCTTCTTTAGTTGTTATTGTTTGCAATCCCATCATTTTCCAAAGTGGGGTAGTCACTTAATATCTCTGCAATTAAGTTTCCCGTCTTCAAATTGGCACTTACTGCCTCTTTGTTAACTGCTTCAATATGATAATGAGAAGACATGAAATCATTTTTCATATGTATTTACAGATGAGTCAGTACACATGGTGGTATTTTAAAATTATAATAAAAAAGGAAATGGCTCTCACCTCTTCTAACTCATCTTGGAGCATGCTGGTGTGACAGGCTAATGACGGACGGGCACCTCAATCACTCAATTAACATTGATAACTGCATATATTTGTGTTTTCATAGATTATTATTCCTGTAAAGAAACCCAGAGATTGTTGTGAAGAATGTTGCTATCAGTGTTCCTTGTATACTTTGCTGTCATGGGAAGTTCATATGTAACCTACCTAAAATTGCCCAGAGAAACAACACATACAAGCCAAAAAAAAAAAAATGAGGAAAGAGTGGTGTTGAAGAAAAATGTAAAACCCAGAAAGCAAAGTTAGAATATTAGCTTCCCTTTGGAACTACTTGCGAATCAAATTTATGCTTTGCTTTGGTCTACCCTGGTATAATGTCTTTTACATCAGACTCACTCAAGACCTCATTTTCCTTAGCATCATTCACCATTAGTACTAGGGTATGCTATTTCATACTTGACTGTGAATGTAAAAAATGTTATTTCCATATTTATAAATGGTTTAGTGGATGCATGATTTGCAGCATGACCATCTGATATGTTTTCAAAATGCAACAAGTAATTCCATTAGGTTCTTGCCTTTCTTTAAAAAAAAAATTCAGTTAGACTTTGAAAGGACCTACTCCTGATGATAAACTGTCACTTATTACCCTTTGACTTCTTTGTGATCGTTGCTGTTTTCCAGGTTTTTGTATGTTGTGGAGGGAATTCTTTTTTGTTTGTTTTGTTTTTTTGGGGGGAGGCTGGAGGGAAGGAAGGACTGTGGGTTCAACTGTATGACCCCCTGAGATTCCTTCCAACTCTGAGATTCTGTGATTTGTGAACTGTGTTTCCATTTAGTGATCTCAGGTATATGAGGTAGCTCTTCAAGCATGCTCATAGTGAAGTGAAATGAAAATGAGCACTGGAATCAAAAGACCTGGGTTCAAATCCAGCTTCTGACACTTCCTTGTGACCTCCAGCAGGTATCTTAAAACCTCTGTTGGGTTCAATACTCTCATCAATAAAATGCAGAATTGTATTATATGACCTCCTTTACTGTCTGGATTTCATAATTTTATGAGTGTATGATCAAGTCACTGAGATGCATTTGAAACCCCTATATAGTGGTAACCTTAGGCAAGAAACCCTTTCAACAAAGGTTTAAAACTGAAAGCTAAAGTTTCTATTCGTGGCTCCCTAAGTGGTTTCTTGGCATTGCATGACTCCATTCTTTTCCTTATCTAAAGAAAATTCAATTTAAGAATTACTTCCCAGCAGGAATGCACAAATGCTACTGCCTTCCATGAATGGGATTGCCTCTACACTTTTTATTCTTGGTGTATGCAGGTGAGAAATTATTAGGGAGCTGTGGATAGAACTGGCACACTATGCCATCTGCTAAATTTGACAGAATTTGCTGTCCCCCCCCTTTCTTTAGGAGGAAATAAATTAGAAAAAACAAAAAAAACTGAGATGTAAGCAGGGGAGGTGAGTAGATCCATCACATGACTCACAATGCTGAAGTGTTCCATTTTGGATATCTAAGGGAACCATGAAGCCAGAGATAAGACCTCAGACAACCTTGATTTCTAATATAGAAGATTCTGAGAACCAGAACCTGTCGAAGGTATAAAGTACATTGAATCCTGCTGCAATATGAAAGTAACCAGTACTTACTACATGTACTGAAATACTTTTTGTGGTTACCCTCTGTCTGTTTGGGCCCTATTTTCTATTCATCTCTTAGAAGTGACCATACATATTGCTATTCCTTTCCAAGATCCCTAATGTAATTTAAAGTAACCATGTACTCATTAAAAGAAAGGGATACCTGTCTGCACTGTTGTGACTCCCATGGATTCTCTCAGTTGCACTGGCCATCCAAATATCCTCTCAAGAGTCTGAGGAAATTGATCATGGCACAGGCTAGGGACTAACATAGTTAAAGGGTCCCCCATAGGGGTTCATGGGAAGGTGGAAATGCTTCATGACTCTAGCTATAGTGGATGACTGTAAAGTCAAATATTGGTTGGCTATATTTATAGGCATATCTTTACTGGTAACCCATAGCTTACAAACATATAGTCATTTGGTCATTGGGTACTTTTTGATAAAGTACTATTTTCTATGCTATCCCTTAATGTGTCACAAATAAATCCTTGTATTGAGGTTTAAGGGTGCTAGGACCTGAAATAGCAAAAGCAAGAGACGAGGGTCCTGCCAAATGAATTAGACCCAAGTCTTCTTTCAGCCAAAGACAAGGTTTATTAGAACACTAGGATGAGCAAGATTCCTAGTGAATCTGTGCTGTTGTCTAGATTTTAAGCATCTGAGCCCCTAGGCAGCCAACATGGATCTTGTATACAGAAGACTGTGGGAGGGAGCTAGGAGTGGCCAAGTGGTCTGAGGTGACTGTGAGGAGGGGTCTAGGGAGGATCTGGGTAGGAGTAGCCAGTAAGCTGGGGTGACTGGGAGGGAAAATGCCAGGGACCTGGACCCCCTGGCCAAGGGAGATAGGATTTGGGAGTGGAGGTTTAGGTTGGGGCCAGGTGCAGACAATGAAAGGGCAATTAATTAACTGGGAAGGGCCCCATTGCCCCAGGTGAACACCAAGGACTTGGGCCATGTGGGAAGGTCCAGGACTTTTCCTTGGGTCCAGATCTCAAATACATGGTCTTTTTCCTTTTAGGAGTTCAGATCCCATCGCCATCACTTGACATTTCAAAGTATCTTTGTATTTTATTTTTTCCCATTCTTTTTTATTTTATTTTTACTTCAACATTTTTTATTTAAAGTTTTGATTCTCCAATTCCATCCCTCTCTCCTTCCCTCCCCCTGCCCTGAGACGGTAAGCAATCATATATTGGTTGATGGGGTCTGGATCTGGGCCCCAGAAAGGAAAAACCCTGGACTTTCCTACATGGCCAAATCTCTGGCTTTCCACTGAGGCTATAATCCTCCCCTCCATTGTCTTGCCTCCCTATCGCCCCAGGTTACTTCCCACCCTACCTCATGGACTACTTGGCCACTCCTGGATCTCTCTCACAGTCTTTCTGTATATAAAGTCCATCTTGTCTGCATTAAGATGCTCTGATTCTTATAATCTAGCCACTGCCTTCCTAATGTTCAGACTCCTTAAGAGTCTGCCCAATATGATGGATGTTCTAATAAACCTTGTCTTTGGCTGAAAGCAGGCTTGAGTTGAATTCTTTCAGGCAGGGCCTGTGTGTTGTGATTTTGGGGTCCCAGGACCCCTGAACCCCTAAACTGCATCATTGGTTATATAAGTGTAATTATATAAAACATTTCCATATTAGTAATTTTGTACAAGAAGACTAGAATAAAACAAAAAATGAAAGAAAGAGAAAAAAGCATGCTTCGATCTGTAATTCAAACAATATCAATTTTTCTCTGCAGGTGGATAGTATGTTTCATCATTAATCCTTCAGGATTGTCATGGATCATTGTATTGCTGAGGATAGCTAAGCCATTCACAATTCTTCATTGAACAATATCACTGTTACTGTGTACAATGCCTGGTTCTGTTCTCCTTACTATGCATCAGCTCATATATGTCTTTCCAAGTTTTCCTGAAATCATTCTGCTTGTCACTTTTTATAGCACAAAAATATTCCATTACAATCATATACCACAGCTTGTTTAGCCATCCCCCAATTGATGGGCATCTCTTTGAGTTCTAATTCTTAGCTAATTTTGGTATTTTCTACCCCAGACTCCTCTAGTCTGAATCTGTGACTTCAAACATGTAGAAAATTTTCAGTGTGAAAAAAGCCAACCTGATGCAGATCAACACTTTATTTGAAACTTATAGCCTTTGAAATTTGCCTTAGGGCACTAAGAAGTTAAATGATTTGCCTAGGATCACTAGCCAGTATGTCATAGGCAGGAATAAAGCACAGGTCTTCCTGACTCCAAGGCTGGCCTCCATTACACAATGCTTTATTCTTCTTTATTAATTTTTAATTTGGAGGATTGAAGTCATGGCAACCACAGTGGAAGGAGGAAAAATGAAGACTGTAGTTTATATTTACTTGTGTTTTGAAATTGTTCAAACAGACAAGTGCATGGCTAATCTTAGTTTAAGGGGAAAGCAATGGGGGAACTGGCACCATATTCAAGTTCTGTTCTCATACATAATGGCAAGTTCAGAGATATGCCTTACACTGAAAAAGAACAGGGAAATATTCCCATAGACTATGCTAGAATATCTTCAAGACCTGAAGAAAGTAAAGTAGTAGGAGTTCATCCAGACTTTCCATTCTCCTTCTTGGCTATTCTATGTATTACACCCTGATTTACTTACATAACCTTTTGCCTGAGGGGGAAGCACTTGACAGAGAATAGACAAAAATGTCACATTCAAAGACTGTCTGGCAGGAGTCTGATATACATAAAAAGTCCCTAAAAAGCAGAGCAGGTCTTTGAGATACTAGGCCAATATTGGAAATTGATTAACTCTTAAAAGAGTTGGTTTGTTGTTGCCTTTCTTTCTCCCAGGGGAAGGTAGAGGAAGGAGAGAAAACAAGTACTTGCTAATTGAGGAAAAAAAAAACCTTAAAAAGATCAAGAAAAGATTTGGATATGAAGCTTTAAAACTACAATCAGGCCTGATTTGGTGTGGAAGAGAATTGGTTGACAAGAAAGATTCCTGAGATTGGAGGTTTTCATCACTGAAAATCTCTTCCAAGTGGAACTTGAATTCCAAACCCCTTAATTTTCCTCTACCACAAGTTTTATATCACTTAGGAGATTGTTGGTCATTATTCTATTCTTTGTATATTATTGTCAGGATCATTTGAGGTTCCTGGTCTACAGAAGGATGATATGTTTGATGCTTTCCAAGTTTCCATTCTCACTTAATGTTTCACAAACTGAAAAATTTTAAAATACCCTTCAAGGATTTAAGCAAGTTTTACTCAGCTTTTAAATGTCCTAGAGGAGGGAGGAGGGAAAGGGCCCATAAACATACATGGGTTAAGGAATATTCTTCCAAAAGAAAACAAGATTATCACCAGAGAATAACAAAAAGTTTAGAAAGAACTCTTGGTACAAGCTAGCTCAAAAGATACACATCAGACTTAAGGCTACAGGGGGGTAAGTAGTGTGTTATAGAAGATAGTGCTGGACTGGGAGCCAGAAAGTCTTATTTTCAAATGCTGCTGATGGTGCTTAACTAGCTTTGTGCCCACAGACGAGTCATTTAATGGCTCTGAATCTCAGTTTTCTCATGAATAAAACAGTAAGAATATTACCTATTGTACTCACCTCAAATGGTTCTGGTGGGGCCCAAATGGGGAAAAGTAGGTAGAATGCAAACATTTCTAGTTATTAATCCCATTCTTATTTTTTGATGGAATTCAAATAGAATGGGCCTAGGAGATCTTACCATCCTGCTATTATTATTATTATTTTTAATATTCTGCAGCCTTACTGTTGTTGTTTAGTTGTTTTCAGTCAGTGTCTGACTCTTTGTGATCCCTTTAAGGATTTTCTTGGAAAAGATACTGGAGTAGTTTGTCATTTCCTTCTCCAGTTCATTTTACAGATGAAGAAACTGAGGCAAAAAAAGGTCTAATGACTTCTTCAGTGTTACACAGCTAGTAAGTATCTGAATCTGGATTTGAACTCAGGAAGAGAAGTCTTCCTAACTGCAGACCCAGCACTCTGTCTACTGCACCACTTAGCTGCCCTTACCAAAGTGGATAAAATAATGACTTTTTGTAATTTCATAAGAATATTTGGATGTAAGTATGCCTTCCTAAGTCCAATTGAAAGTCTTATCAGGACAATTCCAGTAGCAGACAGGATAGCATGGATGTGTGGCATGTACCTCATCTCATTGCAATGTGATTTCAATTTCTTTTACTAGATTTCTTTACTCTAAAAGTTTTTTTTTTTTTTTTTTTGCCATTTCATGTCATTTGGAAATTATGAGTATCTGGTATCACAACACCCATTAAAAATGCTGTTCTCAAATTTTTATAGATCAATATTATGTCAGGGCAATATGGGCAACATTTCTATCTCGAATAATGCTCCAGTTTCAGCACAGTTTGTTTGCTGAATCTTCAAGGATATTTTGTAGTTTGTATTTGTACTACCGGTATTTGTCATCTGTTAGTTTATAAAGGATAGTGAGTGAGCTTCAGGTGTATAATTCTCCCCTTTGATTATATCTTTCCAGATATCTAGTAGATGCTAAAAGTTTTTGTTTTTTCAGTCTTTATTTATTATCTATATTGAGAGGGGACGCTGGGCCTTCTCATTGCTGGAATCATCCTTTTAGCAGCTAGTATCCTGCAAACCAAGTTTTTTACTTTGAATTTATTTCCTCTATATTTAATTATGTACATGTTATCTTTCCCAGTAGAAAGCAGCCTCCTTGACAGCAGGGACCATTTCATTTTTGTCTTTGTATAGGCTTATAGCACCATGCCTGGCACATAGAAGTTGCTTGGTAAATGATTATTGACTGCTGAATTGGAAATAAATATGCAAGACTGTTAAGAAAAATTGAATCAGGCTTGTATCAGAGAGGAAGCTAGTGAAGTACTTAATTAGAAATTCAGGAACCACTGTGAAGCATTTTCTGATAAACTTTTGTTTTCCAGGTTCAATTCCTTAGGTTTCTTTTGTATTGCTTTTACTAAGGCAATTAGGTTCTCAAGTGTTGTACTTCATATTTGTTGTTGTTGTTCAGTTATTTCAGTCATGTCCGACTATTTGTGACCCCATTTTGGGTTTTCTTGGTAAAGATACTGTAGTGGTTTGCTGCTTCCTCCTTCAACTCATTTTACAGATTATTGAGGCAAACAGGGTTAAGTGACTTGCCCAAGATCACACAGCTAATAAATATCTGAGGACAAATTTGAACTTGCAAAGATGAGTCTTCCTAATTCTAAGCCTGGCACTTTATCCAATGTGCCACCTAACTGCATGTATTAGCTAGATATTGATATAATCAATCAGCATTTATTAAGCATCTATTAAATTGTTTTCCAATGTCTTATTGAAAGTCTTCAATATTTTTCTGTAGATGCTTCTACTATGATGGTTTTTCATGTCTATCCTTAGTAGTATTCCTAAATAATGCCACCTTTCTTCCTTCTAGTCATTACTGTGATGGCAACAACCACAGCATATGTTATGAAAGTTCTGACATGGTTTCATATTCTCTACCAGATATCATAGAAGAAAATATGTGTTCATTGTAGTTATGGCAAATACTAGTGTTTTTCTTTTTTTGTTACAAAAATTATTTTAATAAAATTCAAGCTTAACAAACACCAAAGAAAATGAGCATTTAATTTTTTCAAATTTATTATTCATTTTAAAGTTTTTTTAATTGAGTTCCAAATTCTCTTCCTCCCTACTTACTCTCCCCTACTCATTGAGAAGGCAAGAGATGTGATATCAATTATACATGTGAAATCATTCAAAGCATATTTCCATATTAGCCGTGTTGCAAAAACAAAAAAGAAAGAAAATGGAAAAAAAAACAAACTATGCTTCAATCTGCACTCAGATGCTGTCAGTTCTTTCTTTGGAAGTGGATAGCATTTTTTATCATAAGTCCTTTAGAATTGTCTTAAATCATTGTATTGATCAAAATAGCCAAGTCATTCATAGTTAAACATCATACAATATTGCTGTTGCTGCGTAAAATACTCTCCTGGTTCTGTTCCCTTTACTTTGTGTCAGTTCATATAAGTCTCTGAGTTTTTTTGAAACTATCCCACTTGTCATTTTGTATAGCACAATAGCATTCCATCACAATGATATAGTACAACTTGTTCAGTCATTCCACAATTGATGGGTGTCCCGCAAGTTTCCAAATCTTTGCCAGTCCAAAAGTTTTGCTGTAAGTATTTTTGTACACATAGGTCCTTGTCTTTTTTCTCTGATGTCTTTAGGATACAGACCTACTAGTGGTATTGCTGGATCTGGTATAAACAATTTTATAGCCCTTTGGGCATAGTTCCAAATTGCTCTTCAGAATGGTTGAATCAGTTCACAACTCCACCAACAGTGTATTAGTGTCCCGTTATTTCCCCTTCCAACATTTGTCATTTTCCTTTTCTGTCATGACAGACAGTATGATTGGAAAGCTGTGATACCTCAGAGTTGTTTTCATTTGAATTTTTCTAATCAATAGTGATTTAGAGCATTTTTCATAAAACTATAGATAGTTTTGATTTCTTCTAAAAACTGTTTGTTCATATCTTCTAACCATTTATTAATTGGGAAATGACTCATTTTTATACATTTGACCCAGTTCCCTAAATTGGGGAAATGAAGACTTTAGCAGAGAAACTTGCTGTAAAAACTTTATTCACAGGTTTGTTTTCTTTCTAATCTTGGCTGCATTGGTTTTGTTTGTGGCAAAAAAACACAACTTTTTAATTTAATGTACTCAAAATTGTTCATTTTACTGCCTAGGATCCTCTCTATCTCTTAGTTGGTTATACATTCTTTCTTTATCTACAGATTTGACAGGCACATTTTTTCAGGCTCCCCTGATTTTCTTATGACTCCATCCTTTATGTCTAAATCATGCACCCATTTTGACCTTATCTTGGTATACACTGTGAGATGTTTGTCTATACTTAGTTTCTGCCAAACTGCTTTCCAGTTTTCCCAGCAATTTTTGCCAAATAGTGAGTTCTTGTCCCAAAAGTTTGGACCTATCAAATACTAGATTACTATCTTCATTTACTACTGTGTAATGTGTACCTAATCTATTTCAGTGATCCATCAGTCTATTTCTTAGCCGGTACCAGATTGTTTTCATGATTGCCACTTTCTAGTATGGCTAGGCTACCTTCCTTCACATTTTTTTTTCATTCATTCACTTGACATTCTTGATCTTTTGCTCTTCTAGGAGAATTTGGTTCTAAATTTTTCCAACTTTCTGTGTCTGTGTCTCTCTCAGTATGGCACTGAATAAGTAAATTGATTTAGGTTGAACTCTCATTTTTATTATATTGGCTCAGCCTATCCATGGGCAATCGATATATTTTCCAGTTGTTTAGATCTGTCTGTATTCGTGTGAAAAATGTTTTATCATTGTGTTCATATGGTTCCAGAGTTTGTCTTGTTAAGTAGACTCCCAAGTATTTTATAATGTGTGGTTATTTTAAAGGGGATTTCTCTGTCTCTTCCTACTGCACTTTGTGGATAACATATAGAAATGTTGATGATTTGTGTAAGTTTATTTTATATCCTGCAATTTGACTATAAGTTGTTAATTGTTTCAAGTAGTTTTTTTAGTTGATTATCTAGGTTTCTTTAGGTATACCAGAACATTGTCTACAAAGAGTGGTAGTTTTGTTTTATTATAGCCTATTCTAATGCCTTCAATTTCTTTTTCTTGTCTTATTGCTCTAGCTAGCATTTCTAGTACAGCATTGAATAATAGTGTTGATAAAGGGCATCTTTGCTTTACTGTTGATCTCATTGGGAAGGCTTCTAGTTCCATTTATTCCTGTGCTTCTAGTGTTTTCAATAAGTATGAATGTTATATTTTGTTAAACACTCTTTTTGCATCTATTGAGATAATCATATGACTTTTGTTGGTTTTGTTATTGATATAGTCAATATGCCGACAGTTTTGCTAATATTGAACCAGCCCTGTGTTCCTGGTATAAATCCACCTAGTTATAGTATATGATATTTGTGATATATTACCAGATACTGTTTTTTTTTTAATTCTGCCTATTAGTTGGATTCATGATATCAATCTGAAAGAAGACTTTTGAAATTCCAATGTAAGCCTACCCATCTTCTTTTGAAAATCATTCCAGACAATGGCACTATTTTTTTTTTTTTTTTACTAAACAACAAATTTCATTGTTAGGTAGCAGTTCTGGAGTTTCTGTTGAGTCCAAATTTTCAAAGTCTTCATGTCTTTTAGCTTTTTTCTCTTCTGATTTAAATATCATCTTAATTTTTATCCTTATTTAATTTTATTTGGTTTTAGGAATAAAGTTATTCCTTCCAATTGCCCCACAACATTTTGTGTAACTTGGATCTGAGGATCTCATTGACCAAAGGCAGTTTGAAGTTCTTGCCTACAATTGGTAAGTTCTGTTTTCAATTTTATTATACTGTTGTCTTTGTGCATCTTAAAAATGTTACTATCTTTAGTGCATTTTGCCCATACTCATGGCTTGCTTGCTTTTATAAACAGTACTACTGGCACTGGAATAAATTTTACAGAAGGTATTTCTGATTTCTGGTGATGTAGCTAGCTTTCCTGTGGTATTCAGATACCAAGGAGTTGCTGTTCTCCTTATCAGACTGATCATCATGATGGCTACAAGTAAGGTCAACTTACAAACATAGGTCACCCCAATTATTTTTTAAGTTCATAGAATTTTTTATACCATTCTGCACAGAGTGATAATTCAATCAGAGGTATCAACAGAATGCAATGATTGGTTTTTCAGGATTCATTCCAGGCCTTCACAGCTACCAGAATAGTCTTAAGCCACACAGCATCCATTCATCCATCCTATTCACATTCCTGGCTGGAATTCTTTTACTTTGCTGTGGTGCACCTCCCCCTCCCCCAACTCCTGTCCCCACCATCTTGGTTGATGGTTGGATTTTGAGGGGATTACTTTTATTGTTGTTGTTGTTACCGTTATCATTAATTCTTATTATGGAGATGTTTTCTTTTTGTTAGATGTTATTTAGATAGATATGGTCCTGGAACAAGATGATATCCTGTTTTTATTCTTTTGTCTTTACTCTTTTGCAGGCTACTGAACATGTGGATAAAATACCTGCATTTTTAGTTAAACAGAAACAACAGGAAATAAATTCATGGTCCATAGACTCACTTAAAGAAGTCTAATAGGATGACGAGAATGATATTTATCTCATTCTATTGCCACAGGATTTTGATTTTCTCTTCTAGGTCTCTATATTTTAAAATGTTTATTTTTTGTTTCACCTAACTTGGAGATTGAATATTTGGAATGGTAAAATCTATAAAACAAGTTGTTCTTAAATTTTTATAGATCGATCTTATGTCTTTAGTGATTGTGGGCAACAGTTCAGTCTGTGAATATGTACGGTCCAGTTCAAGTACAGTTTACTGGTTGATTCCTTCAGAATATTTTGATGTCTGTATTTGTTAGTTGTCAGTCCATGTGACCTGGTGAGCTTCTGATATATAATTCTAGCTACCACATCACACCTCACTAGGTATTTGGTAGATGCTAATCTTTCCAACCAAAAGTGATGTGATGCATTGTTTTCTCTATTTCCTTGCATAATCTATGATGATGACTAAATGCAGTTTCCTTAAGGATAACCCTTCTGTAATTTCTTGTGGCAATGACCTGATCCAGAATTCCTACCATAAGGTATTCCATAAACACATATAAATGCTCGTCACTCTGCAACTTGTTAGAATTTTTTGTTGTTGTTGTTTCCACATCGTTAGTTGCATTCTTGTGGATATCACCTATGTAGCACCTTTGTCTTGGATCTTTGCTATTTTATAAGCTCCATCTGGTGGTAAACCACTTTGATTTACATTTGACAAATCTGGTGGCATGTGGCTGTTGTAGGCCTTTTTTATTTATTGCTTGGGGGCGTGATGTTAACTTGTTCTAAAAAGTACATGTGTAGTATTTTTTTTTACCTGCTTGTCATGTATTCTTTCAATGTTTATCAGTCTTCTTTCTCCTTTTTTGGTGATGAAGTATTCATCTATCTATTGCTTTCTCAGGATTATATTTATTATATCTATTTAACATTGTACCTGTTTTTGTTGGGGTACTTCACACATTTGTTATTATCCATTTTGAAATTCCAAAAGGGTACCTTGAGACAAATTGTGTAGGTATTAATCCCTTTAAATGTGTTCTCTTCATTCAGGATTCTTTGATGTTAGGATGCCAGTAAGTTGCTTAACATGCTGTATCTTGCCTGGAGGAGATAAAGGTATTCTTAGGTGTTGCTTTGTTCCATTTGTTTATTGTGACCTCCAGATTCAATTTCAAAGCTTTCAGTCTCTTTCTTTCCTTGGCATACAGTAGATTAAGAATTTTATACTTACTGAGTCCAATTTACTACCGAGATAATTTCTCATGAAGAAAGCTTCTACTTGATGAAGGAACTATTTAATTTTTTTGATAGAATTGTACAAAGTCACATCATTTATGATTATTATCTTATATATATATATTATTATTATCATTATGCACATGAAAGTACACAAGGAGTCAAAGATCACAGATTTAGGGTTTTATGGGTCTTCATATGCCATCAAGTTTAGCCCCCTCATTTTACAGACGAAGAAACTGAAGCATAGATAAGTGACTTGCCTAAGGTCATACAGCTACCAAGTGTCTGAGGTGGGATTTGAACCTGCGTCTTCCTGACTCCAAGTCCAGTGCCCTATCCATGTATAATTCTTGTGGGAAATAATTATCAATGCCATCAATTTCCCTACTATTCCCCAGCCCACAAAAGAAAAAGACCAGATTTTAATGAGTTATAACATCAGATTCTAAGTCCAGGCTGATTCAGGCAAAATCTGAGGCCCCAGTGAGGTTTCTGGTTTGCCATGTAGGATGAATCTGAGAAAACAGGAGCTCATAATGAAAACACTCACAGACTCTTAACTATAGCACCGCTAGCAAGCTTTGCTGTAATAGCAAGACAATTTAGCGATAATGGGTGAGTAGGAAGAAAATTAAGTATTTTGCCGAGATACAAAAAAACTATAAGCCTGAACATATTTGGCGTCATGTTCATCTTCAAATGCATAGTCAGTTCATTAGGGTAATTTAACCTTTCCATAAGCCATTGAGTGATAAATTCTATTAATACATTTGAAATGCTAGCTTTGAGAGTAACTGCCTGGCTGGTGAGGGGAATTGAAAAAGATGGGGTAAAGTGTTATCTCCCACTTCATCCTCTAGCTCAGCAAAATGAGTAGATGACAGGTTTTTACCTTGCCATTTGATGGTAAATGTTCTCATTCCTCTCCATTCAGCCTCAGCCTTAGGGCAAGCCAGTGTTTGCTGCAATTTACTACAATAATAGCAAGACAATTTAGCAGTAATGGATAAGTAGGGAGAAAATTAAGCAGTTTGCTGAGATACAGAAATGAAGCCAGAAAATATTTGGCCTCATGTTAGGCTTCAACTTCACAGTCAATTCATTAGTGTAATTTGGTCCTTTGCATAAGCCTTTGAGTGATAAATTCTCCTAATACATTTGAAATGCCAGCTGTAAGAATAACTCATTGAGTGTTGAGTAAAATTAAAAGATGGGCTAGCATAAATCCTTCATTTTCATCTCATATGGGAAGATTTATTGTGGCCTGTGAGAAGAAGCATCTGTCAGCCTGTAGAAAATTGATAGTATTAAAGGAAAAACATTGTCATGTTTTGGTGAGGTGACTTTAGTGGAAGAAGTGTTTTTACTCAGAAATCTTTACAAGGGTTGTCCCTCTGGGATACTCTTATCAACAGCATGTGAAGCTTTTAGAGTTTGCTAGGGTAGGGGCGGAGGAGGGGGAAGAAAGGACACAGTGTAAAGGCGATGAAGTGCTTGGAATGGTGAGTTCACTGGGTTTTTTCTAAAGAAAAAAAAACAGTATACATGGATGGTTGGCCCCACTTTCCTGCCTTTGGGGCAGCTGATTACATGACTTCTCAGGAAGCCTTCACACCCCAGTAAGATACTGTAGTAGCAATGACTGAAACATGCAAATGGAAAGTATAAGCTGTGGTTGCATTATGATAAAAAAGCTTGGCCCTGGAGGAGTAAGAAAGCCATTCCAATTTGGTGGAAACCATTAGGACCTGTACTCTGCCTTTAAGTATCTAGGCTTTTACTGCTGAATTTTGTGGGAGAAATTTGAGGGAGAAGGAGGAATAGACAAGAGAAGTACTTGACTAAGATAAGAGGTAGAAGGAAATTGTAAGGTGACTTGAAGAATTTGGATCTAATAAAGTAAGTTGGAAGATGATAGAAGGGGGAAGATTTGGCTGAATTTGGGAAAAATTGAGGGAATAATATCTAGGCCTAGATCCTATTTTAGATTGTATTTCTGGGTTAAAAGAGGAGAAGGATAAAGTACAATTAAGGAGTCTAAAAGATTTAAGGAGAGTTCTTTTTTTGATCATGTAACTCAAATAGTAAAAGAGGGGAATATTATAGGAATATCTGATAATGTACTTTATCATGCTGTATTTTGTGAAGATGGAGGAGCCATGTACTTGATAGTAATAGAATTCAATACTTGTAGAATTGTTTGGACAACTGAACTCAAAGAGTGGTTGTTAATGACTCAATGTCAACATGACGAGTGGTCTTTAGTAGAGTGCCCTAGGGTTCTTTACTCTGTAATAGTCAATGTTTTTATCAGTAACTTGGATAAAGGCATAGAGGGCTCATGGACCACTAGGTGGTGCAGTGTATAGGGTGCCAGGCCTAGAATCATGAAGACTTCTGTTCTGAATTCAAATGTAGCTTCAGATACTTTTTAGCTGTGTGACCGTGGGAAGTCACTTACGCATTTTTGCCTCACTTTCCTCATCTGTAAAATGTGCTGGAGAAGGAAGTGGCAAATCGCTCTGTTATCTTTGCCAAGAAAACCTCCGAGTGGGTGAAAAAGAGTCAGTAATGACTGAAAAACAACTAAACAACAACAGTAGAGGGCACGCTCACAGATTTGGAGACAATGCAGAGGATACAAAGTTAGGAGGGAGAGCAAACACACTGGATTAAAGAATCAGGTTCCAAAAATATTTTAGCAGGCTAGAGCACTTGAGCATAAAAAAATAATTTCACAAGTAAAAGGTTGAGGAGGCATGACTTGACAGGAGTTCTTGGGGGAAAAAAAGGTGTGGGGGTTTCAGTGGCTCTATATGTGTCTGCAGTGTTATGTGGTAGCCAAAAATGCTAAAGTAATTGTCAAAGTCTTTACCCTGGCCCCCAGTGCCTGAAAGTAAGGTGTGTTACATTTCACCCTCCCTTCTCTCCTTCCTCTCACTCAGTCATTTCGTAGCACCCATATTGTGGGTGAATAGGATCTTCATCCCCTAAGATACTGCAAAAATGAGAGAGGTGCTATCCTGGCCTGATAGTTTTTAAAATGGAGCCTATTTTAGCTACCCAGTCAATGGGACAGAGGCTGTTGTCACCCATATTTTAGGAAAACATAGGAGATTTCCTTTCAGAAGCAGGTACTTGATTTCTGCTAAGTAGCTGCCTCCATGTTAGATGATCTGGGCATACTCCAAAACTCTTTTATATAATCTTAGGCTGTGCTATAAGAAAGGCATAGTTTTTTTCAGGAAATACTGAGGTGATGGAGTCTTTGTCTCTTACCCTTATACAAGACTTCATAAAGAGTATGGTGTTTAATTCCAGGCATCACAGTCTAAGAAGGGCATTGAAAGCTTGAGAATGCTCAAGGATGGCACCCAGGATGGCAAAGGATCTTGCTGGAATCAATGCCATATGTTAATTAGTTGAAGAAACTTGGAATGTTTAACCTGGGGAAGACTTGGGGTTGACATGACATTTATTTTCAAGTATTTTAAGGGCCATTTTGTGGAAGAATGATTAAATTTGTTATATTTATCCTTAGAGGAGGAGTAAAACCAGGAGTGATTGGTAAAAGTTGCAAAGAAGTTGTGCTTCAGTCTGTTGTCAGGAATAATTACCTAACAATTAGAACTGTCCCAAAGTAGAATAAGATACCTCAAAAGGTAAGAAGATTGTCACTTCCTGGAGGTTTTCAAAGCAACATCTAGATGATCAGTATATTATAGTGGTGATTTCTTTTGTGTCTAGGTTAGATGAATACTGAGGTCTCTTCCAACTATCACCACTCTACCACAAGGGAGCATTGAAGCAGACTTTCAGTAGAGGAAGCAACCTCGACCTATTTGTTATTTGGGGACTGCCTGTATAGGCAGAATTTACTTGGGTAGGCTGTATGTCCATCATTGTGAGTGATAGCAATACCTATCTCCATGTGAAAGAATTAAGACTGGAAAAAAAATAATAGAGTTGCCTGTATCCTTTCTACCAGTCATTTATTATTCATTCACTCATCTTGCCCTTCTTTCAGTGGTTAAAAAAATGACCCAGCCGAATAGTTCCAAGGTATCAGAATTATGCTGTTGAATGTCTCTATTTGAGCATAACACTATATTCACGCTTAATTAGAGGAACTGAAAAACTAGCTAAAATTTGAGGTGGTACGTAGATAGACGGCTGGGCATGGAGTAATAAAGATTTTATTTCAATTTTGGCCTCAAACAATTCATAATTGTATGACCCTGACCAAGAAAAGTAACTTGGCCTCAAATATTAGAGGGGGATAATACCAGTACCTATTTTGCATGATTGTTGTGAGGATCAAATGGAATAATACGCATATAGACTTTACAATAGTTTCTGGCCACATAGTAGGTGCTCTATGAATTTAAATGTGTATTCCCTTCTCCTTTTCTTCCCCTAAAAATTTCCCCCTTCTACCATAGCTGAGCAAGCTACCTATGACTACATAAGTATAGTGGAAGAGGCGTATGTGTGCAAAGCTTTGTCTTGTTTTCCCTAGGCTGAGAAAAGGGGCTGCTAGTGATCACTTGAGTAGAACAGTAGACTGGGACAATATTTTTGGAATCTGACTCTATAAAATGACAATATAAGAAGGACAATGCCAGCATTAAAAAAAAATAGATGCTTTAAGCCTAGATTGAAATTTCTCCATAGCTACACAACACTGAAGGGACTATTAACCCCAAGAATTCACAGCGCTTATTCCTAACTCCATGTCTTTGCCCATGCTGTCCCTTCTCCCATTAACCTATCTAGAGCCTATCCATATTTCACTCAACTCAAACTTTCCCTGACTACTCAAGTTTTCATTGATTCCTTCCTTCATCATTCTCCTCTGGCCTCGTATAGTACAGGATTCTAAGAAGTAATTAGCCCCTAGCTATGTTCTGTCATATGGAATTTGTTGTTTCATGTGTATTATTCATAGCTCAAATGAGATAATTATATAAAGTGCTTTGCAAATCTTAGAGGGCTATATAAATGTCAAGGTATTTTTGTGGTTTCTCAATTCAGCCATGATCTCCCTGAGGGCAAGAATAATGCCATACAATTCTGCATATACTTAGTGTTTATGCACACCCATGAAAATACAGGAAATTCTCAGTAGGTAACTGACGGATCAATTTTCTGTGCCAGAGCAGAGTGATACAGAGAAACTGGCTTTTAAGTAAGAAAACCTTACTTCAAATTCCACATTTGATGCTGGCAACTTTGGGGAATCTTAAACAAATCACTTCAAGTTTCTAAGTCTTAATTTTTCGTATATATAAAACAAGATGTTTGATCTAGAGGATCTCAAAGTTTACTTCTAACTGCAGATGTATGATCTCATGATCTAATAAACCTGAACAAATCAATGCCAATGACTGTTAGGTATGATAATAATAATAGCTAGAATTTATATAATGCTTTAAGGTTTCCAAAGCATTTCACATGTATCATCTTATTTGATTCTCACAATCCTGTGAGGATGGTGCTATTATTAGGAAACTGAATCAGAGAGTCAATTGACTCGTCCAGGTTCACATAGTGAACAAATATCTAGGGCAGAATTTGAACTCATGTCTTCTTGAATCCAGGTCCGGTACTTTAGCTACTGCATCAACTAGCTTCCGTTTTCAAAAAACAAATCCTGGATATTATGACTGAAAATTATATGAAAAATGATAAGGTTTCCTCTTTTTTCTAAGGCCCTTTCTCACTGACATTCTATGATTCTCTGAGAAAGTTAATTCATTAGCCTCCCATTTCTGACATTTCTCAATTCAGAATAGCCAACACTAATTAAAAACAAACAAACAAAAACCCCACCAAATATTAGAGCCAGCCATAACTGATTTGTATTAGAATTTTTACCAGTACTGTTGATGTTTGCCTAGCTACTAATTACCTCATAATTATAACTTGTCCAGAGTAAATGGTTGCAAGGATATTACTGTACTTTCAAAATATTTCCATTTTGATCCTCCTTTTCCTTACTGCTTTATTTTCTTTTATTCCTTTCCTCTCAGTGATTGAAGATCTAATTGATGCCTTCTGTATTTTTCCTCCTTGCTCGGTTCTATAGAATCTCACAAAACTAAATGGACCCAGAAAGATGATTAGCAAATTTTAAAATATTTATAATGTAAAACTTTATAATGACTCAATCTCCTTAAAATGCCTTGATGATAGTTTTTAGCAGGGTTTCCTTAATATGTTTTAAAAATAATCTTTGGGAATATGATGCAGACATCCTTATATTCAAGCTGCTAAAGACAAAAAGAAATGATGGGAACAGTCACAGGTCCTGGCAACATTACCCTCTATGTTTTTAGGAAGTCAAATTTCATTGTAGAGTGAAAGGCAAAGATCTAACACTGTCCATGTTAACAAGGCACCCAACTGGGCAGAGAACAATATGAACTATTTAAACTTTCAGTGTATGGGGTCAGAGGAGAATGCAGAAGTTTTTGTTATTGTTGTTAGAAGAATATTTTTTCTGTACTGTCTGACCTCCAGGCTGGGCAAAATGAGACTGAAAATCTTACAGATAACAGATTTTCATCAATAATTCTTCCCATTTTTAATCATATCATTTCAGAATCTGAGAATTAGAAAGACCTTCAAAGGTCATCTAGAACAAGAATCTTCCCTATAACATCCCAACAAATAGGAATACAGCTTATGTTTGAAGCTAAACAATGAGGCAAAACCTACATTTCTAAGTTAGCTTTATTCCATTTTTGGTTAGCTGTAGTTGTTGGGAAATTTTTCCTTATGTTGAGTGTTTATCTGCTTACCTCTTCCTCTCCTTGTCCCTAGTTTTATCTCTTTGAACCAAACAGGAAAAATAGAGTACTTTCACATGACCTACCTTGAAGTACTTGAAGATGTTATCATGTCCCAAGTCCTCTTTTTCAAGAGAAATAATCCTACTTTTTTCCTCTACTGATTCTCATGATATAGTAGTCTTCAATTTCTTCACTGTCCTGACTACCTTCCTCTACACTAATTTGTTATTTCCTAAAATGTGAAACCTAGAACTGAACAGAATACTTCCCCAGTGGGCTGACCAAAATCAGTTAACTATCATCTGTGGCATTCATTTATTTTAATGCAATTTAAGATCACGTTACCTTTCTTGAGACTGCCTTGACACACTGCTATTACATATTGAGTTACCATTCAGTCAACCAATCAAGCAAGCATTTAAGTGTCTATATTGCTCTAAGCACTGTGCTAGGTACCAGGGATACAAAGAGAGAAGCTAATTACCCCTTTCTAATTTTCTAATTGGAGAGACAAAATGTACATTTCTATGAAGATATAGAACACTTACAGAGAAGGTTGAAGGTAACTTTGGAGGTGATGCCTCTAGTAACTGAAGGGATTCAGAAAGGCTTCATATAGAAGATAATACTCAAGCTAATTCTTGAAGGAAAGTGAGGATTCCAAGACACAGAGGTAAAGAGGGAGACCATTTAAGTCCACTAAAATCTATGAATATTTTTCATACGGCTACATAGCCATACCTATTCCAATTTGTGCTTCTAAAAGTCAATTTCTGAATCCAAGTGTAAGATGCTATACTTGAACAACTGGACCCAAAGTATATTGATTAATGAATTAGTGATAATTCAGAGAGATTTATATTGATATGGCATAGACCTTATCTAATTCATAATCTTCCCCCCCGCAATGATTTGGGTGAAAATATAAATGGCATAATTATCAAGTGGGAAGATGACACAAAGGCAGAAGGTATAGTTAATATAATAAGTGACAGAATCCAAAAACACTTGTAGGAACTGCAATGATGGGCTAACAAGTTGAAATTTAATAGGAATAAATATAAAGTTCTACACTTTAATTCACAATATTAAATTCGTAAGTAACAAAGATATTAGGAAAACCTAACTTAATACTACTTCATGCGAAATGATCTTGAGTTGTAGATGACTGCCTAAAACCTAAATCACTACTTTGATGTGTTTCCAAAAGTATGTATGCAATCAGCCTGCTTTTGTGAAGAGTAATTGATATCATATGTAAAGGGCAGACAAAGGGAACACCTCCAAGCTATTATCTCAGACAAGAGCTGTTTGAAGTAAGATTTCAACAGTTGTAGTTACCAATCATTATTATAATTCTGTTGGGCCAGCTCCTCCACCTCTATTTCCCAATTTCCTCTTAATTCCAACAGGCAGAAACAGATCACCCCATATTCTTCTAAGGAGTTTATCTGGCCCCAGAAATATACAGAAAGGCCCAGTTACTTGGACTCAGATTCAAATAGTTTCTAAGGAGAAAAATAAACTCAAAAAACTAAATAGGCTGATGCTTTAGTGACAACTTGAAGGGACACCTATAGAACAGTGCCCTAGGTATCTGTCCTTGACCCTATCAAAAAGAGACATAGATACGTTTATAAAACTAGTTATAATTTCTGATAAGCATATTATTAGCTAAGCCACATTTTTCCATGTTGGCTAAAAGGATATCATGAGCAACTCTATGTGTTGATAGATATTTCAGTATCATGCCCCTGTTCTACTAGTCAGTATTGATATAGCGAGGCATAGGAACTGGATCTGTACTTCAGTGATACAGAGAACTCTGGATGAAGAAATTCCCTCTACCAAAGTAGGTTGGAATTTTCTATATAATTTATAGACTTAGAAAGTTTGTCTAGAGCAGTGGTATCAAATTCAAATAGAAATGGAGGCGACTAAACCATACATAAGGATCCACAAGGGCTACATATTGACTTAGAAAACCACATATTAACATTATAGATGTTCTACTGTATTTTGTTCTACTGTATTTATATATTTTGTTAATTATTTACTGATTACATTTTAGTTTGTTTTCAGTCACACTTGGAAGGCTTCATGTAGGTGTTAGATACCTCTGATCTATATAATACTAAAGTATCATTACCCAAGGTTCCACAGCCATGTGTCAGAGGTAGGTCATAAACAAAGGTTTTCCATATATCCTTCTGCTCTCTGTAAATCTATATATAGAAAAGAAAGTAATAGATTAATATAACTTATTCTTAGTAAAAGCATGTTGACTGATGGTGATCACTGTTTACCTAAGTGCTCATTGACTATTCTTTCTAGAAAAACAACCTAACTTTTTTTGGAGGTTGAATACATTTTTATTTAATGAACAGTGTTTGTTTTAGCTTTTTTTTCCTGAAAAGAAAGCAATATTAATGCTTCATAAGTTTAACTATAGAATGGTTACAGAAATAAAATATAATAATGCTTATTTTTAAGACCACTGACACAAACCAGTATGGTTTTGTTTTTCTCATTTGCTTCTCAAACCTTTTCAAAAATGAAGATGTATTTTTCTCTCCAGTCCTCTAGCTCCTTGGTATAAAGTTCTAATTTAGCAAGGAAGGCCCGAAAAAATGAGTAAAGCAAAGAAAACAATGATGTTGAAGAAATATTATGGAGCTAGGTTTGTATAGATACAAACCCAACATCACAGATTTTCTACAAATTTTGTTAGAATTCCTGGAAGAATGAAGATTGAAAAATATAAATGGGGAAAAAAAGCTCTAGAGAAAAGAATGGAAAAAAGAAGGAAAATTCTAGTTAAAAGAATTAGGAGAATAAATAGCTTAATGGAAAGGAGGTAAAACCTTACTTAAGTAACAGAATCCTTAAGAATTGAATCAGGGGCAGCTAGGGGGTACAGAGGATAGAGCACCTGCCCTGAAGTCAGGAGGACCTGAGTTCAAATCTGGCCTCAGACCAGACACTTGACACTTACTAGCTGTGTGACCCTGGGCAAATCACTTAACACCAATTGCCTGAAAAAAGAAAAAAAAAGTTTCAAGAAAAGCAAAAAAAAAAAAAAAAATGAATCAGACCAAATAAGTAATTACTCCATGAGATAAGAAATACTAGAACAGAATTTTTTAAAAAAACCCACAAATAGAAATATTAGAAAATTCCTATTTAAAAAAAATTCACCTGGAAAACAGGTCAAGAGAGAATCTAAGAATTATCTGAATATTGGAAAATTATGATTATGTGAAAACCTAGATCTGTTGTTTCAAGATATCATGACTTAAAACTGCCCAGAACCAGAATGATAAAGTAAAAATAGAATCCATGAATCACTTCCTGGGAAAAAACAATCCTGAAAGGAAAACTCCAAATAATAGCATGCTCTAAATTCAAAGCTTCCAGGTCATAGGGAGAAATGTTATAAGGAGACAGAAAGGAAAAGGTGAAGTACCAATGGAGCAAGATTGAGTTCACACAAGACCTGATAGCTACCAGCATAAAGGAGAGAAAAGCTTTATTTTTTGTTTAAATTCTTAATCAATTGTTTTTAGTTTTCAACATTATCTTCCCTAAGCTTTTGAGTTTTCAATTTTCTCACCTTCCCTCCTCTCTCCCCTCCCCAAGACAGCATGCAATCTGATATAGGCTCTACATATGTGTTCATGTTAAACATTTTCACATTAATCATGTTGTAAAGAAGAATTAAAACCAATAGGAAGATCCACAAGAAAGAAGAAACAAAACAAAACAACAAAAGGAAAAAGATCAAATAGTATGCTTCAATCTGCATTCAGACGCTATAGTTCTTTCTCTGGATGTGGATAGCATTTTCCATCATGACTCTTTCGCATTGCTGAGATTCTTGCATTGCTGAGAAGAACCAAGCCTATGAATGTTAGTCATAGCTCAGTATAGCTGTTACTGTATACGACATTCTTTTTTTTTTTTTTTTTTTTTTTGCTTTTTGGTGAAGCAATCGGGGTTAACTGACTTGCCCAGGGTCACATAGCTTAGTAAGTGTCAAGTGTCTGGAGCCAGATTTGAACTTAGGTCCTCCTGACTCCAAGGCCAGAGCTCTATCCACTGTGCTACTTATCTGCCCCGTATACAACATTCTTCTGATTCTGCTCACTTCACTTAGCATCAGTTCATGCAAGTCTTTCCAGATTTTTCTGAAGTCTGCCTGCTCATCATTTCTTATAGCACAATAGTGTTCCATTACATTCATATACCACAACTTGTTCAGCCATTCCCCAATTAATGGGCATCCCCTTAATTTCCAATTCTTGGCCATCACAAAAAGAGTGGCTATAAACATTTTTGTACATGTGGGTTCTTTTCCCATTTTTATCATCTCTTTGGTAAACAGACCTAGAAGTGGTATTTCTGGGTTAAAGGTTATGTACATTTTTATAGCCCTTTAGGCATAGTTCCAGATTGTTCTCCAAAATGGTTGGATCAGTTCACAATTCCACCAACAATGCATTAGTGTTCCAATTTCCTCACATCTTCTCCAATATTTGTCATTTTCCTGTTTTTTCATGTTAACCAATCTGATAGGTGTGATGCAGCACCTCAGAGTCATTTTGATTTGCATTTCTCTAATATGATTTAGAGCATTTTTTTCATATGTCTATAGATGACTTTAATTTCTTCATCTGAAAACTGCCTGTTTGTACCCTTTGACCATTTATAAATTGGGGAATGACTCATATTCTCATAAATTTGACTCAGTTCTCTATATATTTTAGAAATGAGGTCTTTTTCAGAGATACTGGATGTAAAAATTGTTTCTCAGCTTTCTGCTTCCCATCTAATCTTGGTTGCATTGGCTTTGTTTGTGCAAAAACTTTTCAATTTAATGTAATCTAAATCATCCATTTTGCATTTCATAATGTTCTCTATCTCTTGTTTGGTCATAAATTCTTCCCTTCTCCATAAATCTGACACATAAATTATTCCTTGCTCTCCTAGTTTGCTCATAGTATCAGCCTTTATATCTAAATTGTGAACCCATTTTTACTTTATCTTGGTGTAGGGTGTAAGATGTTGGTCTATGCCTAGTTTCTGTCATACTATTTTCCAGTTTTCCCAGCAGTTTTTGTTAAATAGTGAGTTCTTATCCCAGAAACTGGAGTCTTTGGGTTTATCAAACAGTAGCTTACTATAGTTCAGTGACTATTGTGTCTTGCATGCCTAACCTATTCCACAGATCTACCACTCTATTTCTTGGTCAGTGCCAAGTAGTTTTGATGATTGCAGTTTTATAATACAATTTAAGGTCTGGTTCAGTTAGGCTACCTTCCCTTGCATTTATTTTCATCAATTCCCTTGATATTCTGGACCTTTCATTCTTCTAGATGAATTTTATTATTGTTTTATTCTAGCTCTACAAAATAATTGTTTGGTAGTTTGGTATGGGACTGAATAAGTAAATTAATTTAGGTAAAATTGTCATTTTTATTATATTAGCTCAGCCTACCCATGAGCAACTGATATTTTTCCAGTTATTTAGATCTGACTTTATTTGTGTGAAAAGTGTTCTGTAATTGTGTTCATTTAGTTCCTGGGTTTATTTTGGCAGGTACACTCCCAAATATTTTGTAATGTCTACAGTAACTTTAAATGGAATTTCTCTTTCTATCTCTTACTGTTGGGCTTTGTTAGTAATATATAGGCATGCTGTTGATTTATGTGAATTTATTTTATATCCTGTAACTTTGCTAAAGTTGTTTATTATTTCAAATAGTTTTTTACTTGATTGTCTGGGATTCTCTAAGTATATCATCATATCATCTGCAAAGAGTGATAGCTTTGTTTCTTCTTTCCCTATTCTAATTACTTCAATTTTTTTTCTTTTCTTATTGTTAAAGCTAACATTTCTAGTACAATATCGAATAGCAGTGGTGATAATGGACATCCTTGTTTCATTCCCAATCTTACTGGAAATGCTTCTAGCTTATCCCCATCACATACAATGCTTGCTGATGGTTTTAGATAGATGCTACTTATCATTTTAAGGAAGTCTTTATTCATATGCTCTCTAGTATTTTTTAAAAATTTTTTAAAATACTTATTTTTTTAACATTTGTTTTTAAAACTTTGGGTTCCAAATTTTCTCCCTTCCTCCCTCCCCACCCACCCTCATTGAGAAGGCAAGCAACTTAATAAAGGTTATACATGTGTAGTCATGCAAAACACTTCCATAGTAGTCATACTGTGAAAAATTAAGTATATTTCCCTTAATCCTATCCCACCCTTCCCCATTTATAATATTCTCTCTTTTGACCCTGTCCCTCCTTAGAAGTGTTTGCTTCTATTACCTCCTCCCCCAATCTACCCTCCCCTCTATCATCCTCGTGCTCTCTCATCCCCTTCCCCTCCCCCCATTTTCCTGTAAGGTAAGATAGATTTCCATACCCAATCTGATGAGAATAAGATTCACTCATTCCCTCTCACCTTCCCCCACTTCCCCTCCACTGTAAAAGCCTTTTCTTGTCTGTTTTATGTGAGATAATTTACCCCATTCTACCTATCCCTTTCTCCTTCTCCCTGTATAATCTTCTCTCACCCCTTAATTTTATTCTCCAGATATCACCCCTTAATCTGCAACTCACCCTGTGCCCTCTATTTATCTGTTTATCTATCTATATACATACATATATTTTTTCCCTCCAATTATTGTAATACTGACAAAGGCCTCATGATTTACAAATATCATCTTTCCATGCAGGAATGTAAACAGTTCAACCTTAATAAGTCTCTTATGGTTTTCTCTTTCCTGTTTACCTCTTCATGTTCCACTCGAGTCTTGTATCTGAAAGTCAAATTTTCTGTTCAGCTCTGGTCTTTTCATCAAGAAAGCTTGAAAGTCGTCTATTTCACTGAGTGTCCAATTTTTCCCTGAAGGATTATACTCAGTATTGCTGGGTAGGTGATTCTTGGTTGTAATCCTATCTCCTTTGCCCTTTGGAATGTTCTATTCTAAGCCCTCTGGTCTCTTAATGTAGAAGCTGCTAAATCTTGTGTTATCCTGATTGTGTTTCCACAATACTTGAATTGTTTCTTTATGGCTGCTTGCAATATTTTCTCCTTGACCTGGGAACTCTGGAATTTGGCTACAATATTCCTAGGAGTTTTCCTTTGGTGATCTATTTAAGGAGGTGATTGGTGGATTCTTTCAGTTTCTGTTTTGCCCTCTGGTTCTAAAATATCAGGGCAATTTTTTCTTGATAATTTCTTGAAAGATGATGTCTAGGCTCCTTTTTTGATCATGGCTTTCAGAGAGTCCAATAATTTTTAAATTATCTCTCCTGGATCTGTTTTTCAGGTCAGTTGTTTTTCCAGTGATATATTTCACATTGTTTTCTATTTTTTCATTCTTTTGGATTTGTTTTACAGGGTCTTGATTTCTCATAAAGTCACTAGCTTCTAATTGCTCTATTCTAATTTTTAAGGAAGTATTTTCTTCAGTAAGCTTTTGGACTTCCTCTTTCATCTGGTCAATTTTGCTTTTGAAGGCATTCTTCTCCTCATTGTCTTTTTGGACCTCTTTTGCCATTTGGGTTAGGCTATTCTTTAAGATGTTATTTTCTTCAGTGTTTTTTTGGGTCTCCTTTAGCAAGCTGTTGACTTGTTTTTCATGATTTTCTTGCATCACTCTCATTTCTCTTCCCAGTTTTTCCTCTACTTCTCTTACTTGCTTCTCAAAATCTTTTTTGAGTTCTTCCATGGCCTGGGACCAATTTGTATTTTTCTTGGAAGCTTTGGATGTAGGAGCTTTGACTTTGTTGTCTTCTTCTGGTTGTACGTTTTGATCTTCTTTGTCACCAAAGTAAGATTTTATGGTCTGACTCTTTTTGCACTGCTTGCTCATGATCTCAACCAATTACTTGAGTTATTAACTCTTTGTTAAGGTAGTGGTCTGCTTCCAGTGTGGAGAATGTACTGTCTCAAACTTTGGGGTTTTGTGCAGCTATTTTCAGAGATACTTCTAAGGACTTGTAAATTTTTAGTTCTTCCAAGGTGGTATGATCAAAGATGAGGTGTTTATTCCTTTCCTGGCCTGTGCTCTGGTCTATGAGTGACCACAAGCACTGTTTTCTGCCTTGGAACTGTGAGGAGGATTTCCTCTCCATCATCACTACAAGCTCCACCATACCAGTGCTCCTCCTTGCCCCAGGACCACCACCCAGAACTGTGACCCAGATCCAAGTGCGGGCAAAGCAAGAGAATCCTGCCTCAGCACCAGCCAAGAGATTCCTGCAATCCCCCTCTGATCAGTCACTTGATTACCCCTCAGTCTGTAGGCAGAAAGCTCAGGAAGCAGCTGCAGAGCCACCCTCGGGGACTGGGGCTGGGACCAATCTTAGAGCTTCTCTCTCTCACCATAGTCACAGACTTTTCCCACTGACCTTCTAATTTGTCTTTGGATTTTATGGGTTGAGAAGTCTTGAAACCACCACACCTGCCCATGATTTAGTCCTCTGAGGACTGCTCCAGGTTCTCTGAGGCCTGTTTTGCCTGCATGCCCATGCCAAACTACGCTCCTCTCCCTGCCTGATGTGATATACCTTTCTAATCAACCATCCAGGTTGTCTTGGTCTGGAAATTTGTTTCACTATGTCTTTTTTTGGGTTCTGCTGCTTTAAGATTTGTTTAGAGCCGTTTTTTACACGTATTTGGAGGAGTTTGGGGAAGAGTTCAAGCAAGTCTCTGCTTTTACTCCATCAACTTCTCTCTAGTGTTTTTAATAGGAATGGGTATTGTATCTTGTCAAAAACTTTTTCTGCATCTGTTGAGATAACCATATGATTTCTGTTAGTTTTGTTGTTGATATGGTCAATTACGCTGGTAGTATTCCTAATATTGAACCAGCCCTACATTCCTGGTATAAATCCTACCTCGTCATAGTTATTATCCTCAAGATAAGTTGCTGTAATCTCTTTGCTAATATTTCATTTAAAACTTTGCATCTATATTTATTAGGGAAATTGATCTATAATTTTCTTTCTCTGTTTTGACTCTTCCTGGTTTGGCTATCAGCATCATATTTGTATCATAAAAAGTGTTTGGTAGGTATACCTTGTTCATTTCTTTCCTCAAATAGTTTCTATAGCTTTGGAATTAATTGTTCTTTAAATATTTTATAGAATTCATTTGTAAATCCATCTGGCCCTGGAGATTTTTTCCTAGAGAGTTCATTGATGGCTTGTTCACTTTCTTTTTCTGAAATGGGGTTACTTAAGTAATTTACTTCCTCTTCTGTTAATCTGGAAAATTTATATTTTTGTAAATATTCATCCATTTTACTAAGATTGTCAAATTTATTGGCATACAGTTGGGCAAAACAGCTCTTAATTTTTGTTTAATTTCATCATCATTGGCAGTAATTTTACCCTTTTCATTGTTGATAGTAGTAATTTAGTTTTCTTCTTTCTTTTTTTCAAATCAGATTAACCAAGGGTTTATCTATTTTATTGTTTTTTTAATAAAATCAGCTCTTAGTTTTATTCATTAGTTCAATAGATTTCTTAATTTCAATTTTATTAATCTCTCCTTTGATTTTCAGAATTTCTAATATGGTAGTCAATTGGGGATTTTTAACTTGTTTTTCTTCTAGCATTTTGAGTTGCTTGCTCAATTCATTGATCTCCTCTTTCTCTATTTTGTTCATGTGAGCACTGAGAGACATAAAACTTTCCCTACAAACCTCTTTCACTGCATGCCATAAGTTTTGGTATGTTGTCTTGTTATTGTCATTCTCTTGAAGTTATTGATTGTTTCTGTGATTTGTTATTTGACCCACTCATTCTTTAGGATTAGATTATTTAGTTTCCATTCCATGGCCTTTTATTACATGTAATTTTCATTGTGTCATGATGTGAAAAGGATACATTTAATTTTTCTGCCTTTCTGCATTGGATTGTGAGGTTTCTATACTCTAACACATGGTCAGTTTTTGTGTAGGTACCATGTACCACCGAGAAAAAGGTATGCTCCTTTCTCTCTCCATTTAGTTTTCTCATGAGGTCTACCATATCTAACTTTTCTAAAATTCTATTCATCTCCTTTACTTCTTTCTTGTTTATTTTATAGTTAGATTTATCTAGTTCAGAGAGGGGGAGGTTGAAGTCCCCCACTAGTATAGTTTTGTTGTCTATTTCTCTCTGTAACTCCCTTAACTTGTATAAGAATTTGGATGCTATACCACTTGGTGCATAAATATTTAGTAATGATGTTACTTCATTGTACCTTTTTAGCAGGATGTGGTTGCCCTTCTTTGTCTCTTTTAATTACATCTATTTTTGCTTTTGCTTTGTCTGATATCAGGATTGCTTCCCCTGCTTTTTTTTTTATTTCAGCTGAAGCATAATATATTCTGCTCCACCTTTTTACCTTTAGTCTGTGTGTATCTCTCTTCTTCAGATGTGTTTCTTGTAAACAACATATTGTAGGATTATGCTTCTTAATCTACTCTGCTATCCACTTCTGTTTTATCAGAGAGTTCATCTTATTCATGTTCATAGTTTTGATTACTACCTGTGTCTTTCTCTCCATCCTATTTCTCCTCTGTTTATGTTTTTCTCTTTCTTTTCTTCCTTTCTAACCTCCATAGAGTTTTGCTTTCGACCACTGCCTCCCTCAATCTGCCCTTCCTTCTATAAGTCCCTTCCCTTTTCTTCCCCTTTTTCCTTACTACTTCTTCCCTCCCTTCTGTCTACCCCCTTCCTTTTCTTTCCCCTTTCCCCTCCTACTTCCTATAGGGTAAGTTAGATTTCTATGCCTGATTGATTATGTTATTCCCTTTTTGAGCCAAATCTGATGAAAGTATAGTTCAAACAGTGCTCATCTCCCTCCCTTCTTTCCCTCTACTGTAGTAGGTCATTGTGCCTCTTCATGTGATATAATTTACCCTTTTCTGCCTCCTCCTTTTCTCTTCTCCCAATACAATTCCTTTCCACCACTTAATTGGATTTTTTCTTATCTCATCAAAGTCAACTTACACCCATGCCCTCTATGTATAAACTTTTAAATGTTATAATAAAGATATAGTTCTTAAGCATTACAAGTATCATCTTCCCTTGTAGGGATGTAAACAGTTTGCCCTTATTGAATAACATGTTTTCTTTTTCTTTCTTGTTTACCTTTTTATGCCTCTCTTGAGTCTTTTATTTGAAGATTCAACTTTCTGTTGAGTTCTGGTCTTTTCATCAGGAAGGTTTGGAAGTCCCCTATTTCATTGAATGTTCACCTCCTCCCCTGAAAGTTTATGCTCAATTTCACTGGGTAGTTGATCCTTGGTTGTAGTCCAAGCTCCTTTGCCTTACAGAATATCATATTCCAAGTTCTCTGATCTTGTAATGTAGGAACTGCAAGGTCCAGTGTAATCCTGACTGTGGTTCCACGATATTTAATTTTTTTTCTGGCTACTTGCAGTATTTTCTCTATGACCTGGAAATTTTGGAATTTGGCTACAATATTCCTTGGCATTTTCAATTTGGGGTCCTTCTAGGAGGTGATAGGTAGATTCTTTCGATGATTATTTTACCCACTAATTTTAGGACCTCAGAGAAGTTTTCCTTGATTTTTTAGAAGATGCTGTCCAGCTTTTTTTCATCATGGCTTTCAGGTAGACCAATAATTTTTAAATTATCTCTCCTGGATCTATTTTCTAGGTCAGTTGTTTTACCAATAAGGTGTTTTACATTTTCATCTATTTTTTCATTCTTTTGATTTTGTTTGACTGATTCTTGCTGTCTCATAGAATCCTTAGCTTCCACTTGCCCAATTCTCAATTTTAAGAAATTGTTTTTTTCAATTAGATTTTGTACCTCCTTTTCCATTTGGCCCATTTTCTTTTTAAGGAGTTCTTCTCTTCAGTGAGTTTTTGTGCTTCCTTTTACATTTGGCCAATTCTACTTTTTAAAGAGTTGTTTTTTTACAGTCAATTTTTGTCCTTCCTTTTCCAAGCTCTTGTCTCTTTCTTGCATATTTCCCATTTCTTTTCCCAAATTTTTTCTACCTCTCTTATTTGATTTTTAAAATCCTTCTTGAGCTCTTCCAAGAAGGCTTTTTGATCTTGAGACCAGTTCATATTCCTCTTTGAGCTTTCAGATATGGGTATATTGACAATGTTGTCCTCTTTTGAATTTGTGCCTAGGTCTTCCCTGTCACCATATTAAGAATCTATTGTCGTTGTCTGTTTCTGCTTTTTGCTCATGGTGTGCCTATTTCTTGGCTTGTGGAGCTCTTGTGCTGGAGTGCAGGGAGCACTGACCCAAGCTTCTTGTGCTGGGAGCCCCCAGTTCTGGTGACTGGCTTTGTGTATTGGGGCCTCAGGTGCTGGCAGCTGGAGGTGGTAGTGGTCTGACAGCTTTCCTGGTGCTGAGTTGGGTTCAGGAGCATTAAAGTTCTTGGAGTAGGGGGTCTGGCCCCTAGAGGATGCCTGCTCACCTGGGCTGCTTTGAAGCACTGGAATGTTTCGCTGCTGGAGGATGCCTGCTTGCCTGGAGTTGTGCCTGCTGGAGTTGTGTTGAAGGACCAGGTGGATGCCCACTAGTGGTGCTTTTTTAAGCTGGAGTCTACCAGTTCCCCTGCCTGTGCTGAGGCACTTGGGGTGGGAGGGGCATCCTGGTGTCGCCACTTCCCTGCTTCACCAGATTGGGTCTCAGGATCTTCCCCTGATTTGCTTGGGTGGGGCTTTCCACTGACTTGCTGGGATGCCTCCTAACCTGAACTACTCCCCTTCCACCAGGGCAAGAGGGACTTTTCCCGTTAATCCCCCAAACTTGCTGGGCTATGAGACTGCTGCACCCTGTCTTTCTGCTGGCTCAGCTGTTGCAGGGTTTTTCCTGGGGTGATATTTTCTGGGTTTTTAGAGGTCAGTAAGGGAGAATGGGAGTGACTTACTTCTTAGTCCTTCAGAAGAGCTTTAAATCCATTGTTCCAGATGACAAAAGATGAAGGCTTAAAACTGAAAATTACTTACCTAGAAAAAAATCAACATAATCTTATTGGAGAGGGGAAATAGAAATTTAATGAAATAGAAGGCTTCTAAGAAATCCTGATTAAAAAGTCCATAGTTGAGTAGATACTTTGAAATACAAATACAGGAGTTTGGAGAAACAATCATAAATATATGTGAGCAATGGGAAGAGACTGTCTGTTGATGAAGATGTTATATTCTGACAAGTAGAAGAAAAAGTGCCCCTTGACAGTCCTAATGATGTATAGGGAACTAGAAGAAGTAAACAAGACAGAAAGCCTGGAAATAGTTTTGTTGTGTTTTGATGACTTTAAGAGAAGGAAAATAATAATCTATGTAAGTATCAGGGAGAAAAGGGATAGAACATAATACTCACATAATCTGAACTTGTCAGAAGAAGTATGTACAAACATAGAAGAAGGAGTAGGAGAAGTGGGCCACTACACAATAGCCTTACTTTCAAGTGAACTAAACAAAGGAGAGTTGATCTGAAAAACAGAATAAAAGGAAATAAAGGGCAAAACCCACAAAAATCATATGATCATCTCAACAGAAGCTGAGGAATGCTAAGGCATTGAAAATTTGCATTTAATGAACTCCGAAAATGCTACCTAACAATGAAATATATAGTAAAAAGCAGTGCCAATGCCTGGGATGATTTTCAAAAGAAGATGGGTATACTTGGATTGGAATTTCAAGAAGTCTTATTTAAATTTCATGTCATGAATCCGACTTATGGACCAATAATAACAAAACAAAAGATTAAAAAAAATCAATATTATATGGCAATATAATCACATACTGTGACCAGATGAGGAACTATACCAGGAATGCAGGAACAGGTTCAATATCAGGAAAACTATTAGCATAATTGACTATCTGAATAACAAAAATAACAGAAATCATACGATAATCTCAATAGATGCAGAAAAGCCTTTGACAAAGTACAACATTCTTTTATGTGAATAACCCTACAAAGCATAGACATAGGGGGGCCTTTTCTTAAATAATATAAAAGCATCTATCTAAAATCAAAACTTAACATCATAAGCAGCAGGGATATACTGGAACCATTTCCAATAAATATGAGAGAAGCAAGGATGCCAAATCTCCTTACTATCACTTGATATAGTTCTGGAAATGTTAGCAACAATGAGAAAATTCATTGGTTGGTGTTGTTCATTCTTGAAGAACACCAAAATGAAATCATTAGATTGTCTGACTGTGGCTGATCAAACCAATATCAGTTCAGAAGACTCTACCACATGTTGCTAGGTGACATGAAGCACTAACCAGGAAATCGGGAAGGCTCCTTTTCAGGAGTTCAGATTTGGTCTCAGACACTTTCTAACTGTGTGACCCTGGGCAAGTAAGTTCACTCTATTTGCTTCAATGAGAAAATACAAAGGAATCAGAGGTAAAAATATAGGTAAGGAGAAGATACAACTATAGATATTTGCTAATGTTACGATGATTTATTTGGAAAATTCTAGAGAATCAGGAAAGATACTTGTTGAGACAATTTGTAGCCTCACCAAAATTGTAGGTTGTAAATTCCTTAGAAATCAACAGTGTTACTACATAATAATAAAACAAAAGGAAAAATAATAGAATTGGAAATCCCATGCTAAATAACTATAAAATACATAAAATACCTGAATATTACATCTCAAAGCATGCAAAAAGTCTTATATAGATTCCATTACAAAGTGCTCCTTAAAGAAATAAGGAACAATTTACATAGCTAGAGGAATATTCAGTGCTCATGGCTATGCCATGCCAATATAATAAAAATTACAATATCACTTAAATTAGTTCAAACTTTTAATGCCATACTAATCCAATTAACAAGGAGATACTTGATAGAGCTTGATAAAATAATAACAAATTTGGAAAAAAAAACAGAATATCTAGAATATCAAGGGAAATAATGAAATAAGGACAAAGGAGGAATAGCACTTCCAGACCTCAAACTACATTATAGAACAGCAGTCATCAAAATCATTTAGTATTGGGAGAGAGAGAAAGGAAGAGAGGAGAAGAGAGACAGACAGAGAATATGAACAAATATCAATATAGACGAAATGGACTAGACAAAGGAAAATCAGAAAGAATACAACTCAACTCAGCATTTGACATAGTTGAAAATATAAATTACCTATGTAAGAAACAACTAATCTGAAAAAAATTATTGGGAAAACTGAAAAACAGTCTGGATGAAATTATGCTTAGAGTAACACCTTACACTACATTGTACAATGCATTCTAAATGGATACATGACCATGATATTAAAGGTTAAGATATAAAACAATTAGGAGACAAATCATATGTCTCTCACAGCTATTTGAAGATGTATTCTTAATCAAACATGAGATAGAGGCAATTACAAAAGATAAAATAGATAACTTCAATTACTTTAAAATGAAAAGTTTCTGCACAAACAACATTAATACGTCTAGGATAAAAAGGGAAGTGGTCTAATGGGGAAAAAATCTTTGTTTCATTTTTTTCTGATAAGGTTTTAGAATCTTATATAAATAATAAACATTTATAAGACTAATAACCATTTTCCAATAGGTGAGTGGTCAAGTGATATGAACAAACAGTTCTCAAAAGAAGAACTACAAAGTATTCACAACCACATGAAAGAATGTTCTAAATCACTAATAATAAGAGAAATGCAAATCAAAACAACTCTGAGGTTTCACCTTACGTGCTCCCAATTGGCAAAAATGGCAATAGTGCAGTAGGGGTTATGGGATTCTAGGCACACTAAAACATTATTGGTGGAGTTGTGAAACGGTATGATCATTTTAGAGAGCAGTTTGAAATTTTATGAATAAAGTGACTAAAGTTTCCTTTGAATCAGAGACTCCATTATTGGGATTATAATCCAAAGAAGCCATGGATAAGAAAAAAGTCCCACATAATCCAAAATGTTTGTAGCAGCACTTTGTGATAGCTAGGAATTGGAAACAAAGCAGATGCCCATTAACTGACGGCTAGACAAATGGTTATTTGTCTTTTAATTCTAAAATACAGTAAAATATTAATGTGTTGTAAGAAATTACATGTGTGATGAATACAAAGAAGAATGGAAAGATCTACATGAATTGATAAGGAGTAAAGTAAGAAGAACCAAGAAAATAATATACACAACAACTACAACAGTGCAAATGGAAATAGCAACCTTGTATCAAAGAAATCAAAAGTGAATATAACAAAATTGTAAAGATTAAACAGGACTTGAATGAAGAGATATGAAAGGATACCCCGCAAAGGACACCCCCAATGTATGTCTTCTTACAGGTGAGAGGTCCACAGCCACTAGAGTTTGCAGATATTTTCAGAATTTTTCAATGTATTGAATAGTCATGCTGATTTTTTTCCTCCATACAAAAAAATACTATTTATTATATGGGATGGCTCTGAGAAGGAAAGGGTGAGGGATACTTGGGATAACTATGATGATGTAGAGAAACAGAAGATACAGATACAAGCTTATTAAAAATGTTGATGGGCTATATACCTTGAACACTTATGCCACAATTTTCCCAGTCTGCAATTACTTTTTACTAAAAATATTTTTTCCCTTTTCTCCTCAACCTTTACCTTGCCCCCAAGTCCTATGTGCCACCTATAAACTTGGTCATATTTATAAAGGAAGTATTCTTTACTCCTAGCATTGGTGGATAGAAGAGAAATCCAGAACTGTGATTTCATTGATGTCATGCCATATGATGCAAGAATAGCCTATTTTATTCATATACCAGAAATGGTTCAGGCATTCCCAAATCTATAGGAACTTGTTTTCTTTACAAATTTATTGGTGTATACTTTGTGGGTCAAATGGTACGAACAATTTAATACCTCTTATTGTCATCCATTTTTCATGTGGCATATATGTGTGAATTAGTTTCTCCTGGGCAGGCCCTTTGGTATAGCAAATTGAACACTGCCCTTGGAGTAAAAAAAAAATCTTATATTAGTGTCTTGACTCTGATACCTCCTGTTTGTGTGGCCTCGGACAAGTCATTGCACTTCTCCTAGTCTCAGCTTTCTTTTCTGTACAAAAGGGTTAATATTGCGCTACCTACATCATCGTGAGGTTTATTGTGAAGAAAGTGCTATGTAAATGTGGCTATTATTATCACCAGGCAAGGCTGCTTTCCACTTTTGCACACTACAAGCTTAATATTTTATCTGAAAGATTACCAAACACATGAAAGCTGATATCTACTCTGCCATACATCTTCATGAGTGAGAAGGGGAAAGATAACTCACTGGAAGCAGTGGTTTCTAGGCATCTCATGAATTATCCCACTTCTTATGCAGATAAATGCCATGACAGATTAGTTATTAAATGTAAAATACACTGTACAATATAAATCTTTCCTCATGTTGCTCTCTGCACGACAGAAAATGCTCCAGAGACAGGACTGGAAAATTAAGTGTTAGGAAAGAAGGAGGTGAAGAGGAAGCTGGCAAATAACATGAATCCTTAGGAGAATTTTAAGCAATAAATAGTGGGTTGAACTAGAGGGACTATTGAATGGTGATTGGGTGACATGGTTGCAGTGGTAATGTAACTTGTTGTAAAGGGAGAATGTACCTAGCGATAGGGAGAAAGCTAGATTGTTTTAGAAAAAAATAAACACTCTTGGTCAAAGAGATCTTTACAAAGGAAAACTTTCTAACAATTAGAGCTATCAAAAATGGAATGAGGCAGGGAGTTCTCCTCCCTGGAGATCTCCAGGCAAAGGTTGGATGATGACTTTGGGGGGATCATTGGAAAGAAGATTCTTAGTCAAGTACTGTTCAGACAAGACAGACCTTCAACTCTCTTCCAGTTCTTAGTTTTCATGATTCTATATTTTGATCAGTTATGACAAGAAGGTAAAGACAGTCTGGATAGGAAACCTCTAAAGGTGCCATGCAGTATTGCATTTCATTGTCAACAGCAGAGCTGAACTTACTAGTGTAACGGGAATGAGTCCTGAGAATGCACATTCTCCATTCAGAGCCTATAAATCTTGCTTGTGTATAGCTGTATCAGAGTTTGGAGATGTTATTCATGTTTGCACTAATGTAGAGGGAAATCGAGTGTCCTATGGTGTAAACTGTGAGTGCTAATTTTCATTTTACACTTTCCCTGGAATAATGAAGGGGTTACTGTGGCCCCCATGTTCTTTGAAATCTGCATCACGGAATTTTGCTAGCCTTCTTTGTAAAGACTGTTTAATACTGGTTCTACTACTTTCTTTATCTTTTTCTAAAGTTCTTAACCATTTAGGGAAGACTTTATTTACATCAATCCTCTGTGTAGGTAATAGCGTATATCCACAGCATCTCAGAGGTCAGTTCAATCTTTTAATTTTACAGATAAGGCCCAGGGAAATTAAGTGGCTTGCTTAAGTCACAGAGGTAGTAGGGATCAGAGGCAAGTTTTGAATTCAGGTCTTCTGATTTTAGTGTTACTGCTCTTTTCACTGTACCCAATGCAATAGTCATGATCTCCATCATACTAATGGAGCAACTGTGGCTTAGACAAATGTAACAACTTCATCTGTGTCACAAAGTAGACTCAACCCAGAGCTCTGGACTATAGGTCCACCACCTTTTCTGTTAGGTCTCTATGATTGTGGAAACTAGTCTTAACTAGGTAATGAAAATCAGTCCTGCCAAGGACAAATTAGCTAGAGTAGTTACCATGCTGGTCAATTCAGGATAGAAAGGGTGAGTTCCCACCCATCTTCTCTCTCCCCCAAGTGTTATGATAGACATTGTGCAAATAAGGGGTGCCATTCTTTTTCTAAGAGTCTAATGGGACAGATAACAATGGTACAGGCTGACCTCTGAGGAGCATGCAAACCTATACAAACACTGGAATTGCTTGTGTAAGTGAATAATGTATTTACATTCCGAGTGCAAACAGAGGGGTAAGTGCGGCTAGTGAGATGAGTGAAGTCAGGGTGTTGTGAATATCGTAACTAGGCATGGTAGTTCTGGGGGAAAGTACCACCTCACTTTCTTTAAAAAAAAATTACACTTTATTTTAGCATTCATTTAAAAAATTAAATTCCAAATTCTTTCCCTCCCTCTACTCTTTCCTCCACTCCTTAATAAGGCAAGCAATACGATATCAAATATACATGTGAAATCATGCAAAATATAAGTTTCCATATTAGTCATGTAGCAAAAAAAAGGAAAAAAAGTGAAAAATGTATACTCAGTCTGCACTCAGAGTTCATCAATTCTCTCTCTGGAGAATAACATTTTTTGTCATGAGTCCTTCAACATTGTCTTAGATAGTTGCATTGATTAGAGTAGCTAAGTCTTTCATATTTTGTCATCATACAATATTGCTGTTACTGTGTCTACTCACTTCATTTGGTATCAGTTCATATGTCTTCCCAGGCTTTTCTGAAAACATCCTCCTTGGCATTTCTTATAGCACAATAATAATAATAATGATATTCCACCTCACTTTTAATAAAGAAAGCAACAACTGACTTTTAAAGTGTCCCAGAAGTCTTAGTGCAGTTTTAAGTTTTAGTAGCTTAAAATTGCATTAAGACTTTTGAGACATCTTGTATAACCCGTTAGGGTTTGTAAATTTTTTCCTGTGTATTACCTCATTTGATCTCCACAGCAATATTTGGGATATAATCATGGTACATACTATTAATCCCAAATTATAGATGAGTAAACTGAGGCATGGTGAGGTTTAAATGGCTTTTCCACAGTCACATAGAGAAATGTCCAAGGCAAGATTTGAACCCACCTCTCTCCTGACTATGAGTCTGGCATACTTCTCAATGCTTCCAGAAGGAAATAAAATTGATTCTTAATCAAACCTGACCTTAATTGAACCAATTTTTCTACCATTTACTACTTGAATTTTTAGTGATTAACTGATCCCCTCATCTGTACTCTTCTCCCATTTTTATTTGATTGGCAATCAGCTAGACAAAATTATCACTTTTAACAGCTTGGGAATGGGAAGAGCACTGCCCTGGGAGTCTGGAAGACCCTGGGCTCTAGTCCTGGTTCTACAATTAACTAGCTATGGGTGTCAACCTTTCAATTCCCCCACCAATAAATTTAAGAGTTTGAATTATAAGATGACTAATGTTCTTTGGAGCCCCAATAACCCGTGATTCTATGTAGGGCTAGCCTGTATATGAACTCTATTTATCTCTGGGTTTTTCTGTGTCCCCAATCATTCAAAGTATCAAAATCCAGATTGTGTTTCAAATACTAGAGTTTGCCTTTGCCCCTCTGATTCAGTGGAAAGATAATAAAAGCCACAGGTAAACAGAAAAACCCCTGGGAGAATGAACAACATCTTTGTAGGGTTCTTACTATTTATGAAATTCCAACAGATAGAATATATTATGTTCATGAGACACACTCCGAGATGCCAGGTTAAGACAACAACAGATTAAGACATAAGCAGTTCATTAGAAATCATCCTCCTTCTCTTAACTAGAATAGGTCTTGGTTTGGGCCTCTTTTTGCCTAGGATGGAGGAACATATGATCTTCATCAATGGGTTTTTAAGACCATGACTGCACTGATCAAAATTGAGGATGTTGGCCCTAAACAAACCCTTATACCAAACTTAACCACTCTTTGATTCTCTAGAGGTGTCCTTATTCTATTATTCATTTGAGTGGATGTTGATTTGATTTTTAAAAAGCTACTATTTGCTCCATTCCTCTGTCTTTGTTGAGAGTATAGGTATAAGCAGAATCCATGGGAGAAAGGCAAGACTTAAAATTAAAGCATTTCCCTCCATCCTGGCAGATTGGTATAGCTGTGGAAAGGGACCCCTCACTAGCAACTGTAGTGAAGCGGCTTTATTAAAAATAATAATAATAAAAAAGGGATCCAGGTTAATTCCAGCTATTGACCCTGCGGGCAACGCTTATATGGGCAAAGGGGGATGTTTTCCAGTGCTGGTATCGATTTCCATGTATAAATCCCTTCTTGCAGAAACTGCTCCCTCACCCTTGCCTGGGTAAAAGTAATCATTTTCTTTATGAATCACTCATTCGAGCCATACCCCAAGCCACTTGTAAAATAAAGAAAGGTGGGAGAAAAAAAAAACACCTCCAGTAGCAAAGCAACCTGGCCTCATATCAAGGTATTTTCTTTTATGGGTATTGCCTTAGGATATCACGCTGCCTAAACGGCTAAGTGCCCAAAGACCTGGCAACCGGAGCACCATCCCACACCTGTGGCAAAATCAATTCCTCTACTTGGGCCACTGTGATTTTGTTTTACTAAGAGCTGGCAAGGGCCTGGCCTTCTACCCTAATACTCCCTGAACTCCCCCCTCCCACACATTCCAGAGGTACAGAGCCCTTGGGTCCAACAGGGGCCCCTTTCCTTCACTCGCTTGAGGTAGTTCAGCGGTGGGTACAATGAGATGTATTTATTCAAGGGGTTCAGCCATCATGCTAAATAAAATCACCCATTTAGGTTGGCAAATATTGACTCAAGCTGTTACATGCTTTTATGTATTTTTGCAGCTCACAATGTTCGAGGGCTCAGCAGGCAAACAAGAACAGGTACAGCAAGTCATTGTGGTGTTTTGGACCTATGTTTGTTTTTTGCCCGCTGCTGATGTATGTTTCCCATTGTATGTGGCTAGTTACTAATGACCTTGTTATGGAGTGCACTGCAGTTGATAAGACCAAAGGCTTTAATAGAATCAAAATACATTTTACATTTCCACTTGAAGAGTTTATTTTAATTGTGTTTTGAAATATACTGTACCCTAAAGGCCTCTCTCTTCCTTGTAATGTACATTTTCAAAATAAAATCCTGCAAGGAACAGAATGCATAATGGGGTGAAGTGTAATGGGCAGTTCAGTATTCAATTTGAAGAGGAGAGGCTGATAGTATCTATTCTGCATAAATCTGTATAAGTCTATGAGCTAGGCAGAAGAAAGAAACAGGGAAGAAAGATATGCCACTTGGGAAGGGACATTGTATTCATCCACATTTTTAAAGAAATGTATGTTAAATGATAGAAACCCCCTTCCAGGTTTCTGGACATTTTCTTCTGCTTTTACCTTAGCTTATTTCAGTACTGTGGACTGGTACAAGTATAGCCAGAGAGATTCTTACCAAACCTTACTTAATCTTACCTTTATAACATCTCTTGCAAATGCCCTCTTCTCTACCTATACCTAGACTGTTAAAATGACTTTCAAGCTGGTCTCCCTAATTTAAATCTTGCCCCACTTGACCCCATCTTTCATGTCACTGCCAAAGTGAACTTTCTTAAAGCACAAACCTAACCACCTCATTCCCTTCTCAATAATCTCAAGTGACTCTCTTTTATCTCTAGAAGCGAATATAAACTCCTCTGTGTGACATTTAAAACCTTTACCAATTTGGCCCAACTCTGACTTGCAAGCCTGGCCACTCATGCCTTCTTAATAGTTAATCTTCATGCTTTTACATTAGGGATCCCTCATGCCTAGAATACATCTTCCCTAACCCCTCTTGTCTCCATCTTTCAGAATCTCTTTTTTTCTTTTAAACTCAACTCAGGTTCTATAGTCTACATGAAATCTTTCATGATTCCCTACTCCCCTAACCAAGTCACCATGTATCTATCTTGTACATACAGAATATAACTGCATGTCATTTCTCCTGATAGAATATGAGCTGCTTAAAGTAAGACATTATTTCACTTTTGTCTTTGTTTTCCCAACTCCTAGTAGAGAGTCTCATCTACTGGATGTGTAACAAATGGTTATTAATTGTTTAATGCAAAAACATATTTAGGGATAATACACATATGCATTTGTGTATGTATATATATACACACACACATCTAAACATACATATATACGCACTTCAAAACTTTAAGAATTCATGACTTTACTCCTATGGGCATTCTGTGTTTTGGTAAACATTATAACCCTTCTATGCTTTAGTATATAGCCTGCTGGAGTGAATGCAGCCAAAAAGCATTCATCTTTACTTGATGACATTGTTCTTGGTGATAAGGCATAGAGAGGCTCAAGTATTTTCTTTTAAGATTCAGCTCACTCACCATCTTCTGCATGAGGCTTTTCCTGACCCCACAACTGCTACTGCCTTCTCTCTCATAGTGTCTTTTATTTAACCGTTTTGTAGTTAGATGCTACCAGCTTCCTCAAACATGAAGTGTATAAAGCATGTTTGTGGAAGGAGGAAGACTTAGGTTTAAATCTGTCCTTAGATACTTCCTAGTTGTGGCACCCAGGCAAGTCACTTAGTCTCCATTTGCTGCAGTTTCCTCAAATGTAAAATTGGGATAATAATAGCACCTATCTCATATGGTTACTGTGAGGTTCAAGTGAGGCAGTATTTGTAAAAGCATTTAGCACAGTGCCTGGCACATAGTAGTAACCATATAAATGCTTATTCCTTTCCCTCCTTCCTCCCATTCATACTTTATACTATATACATGTATATGTGTATATATATATATATACATATATACACACACAAATACATACACATGTTATATATAGATAAATATAGATATATACACATACAATGTATATGAATGTATTTGTTGTTTCCATTAGAATGTGAACTTCTAGTAGGTGCTTAATAAATATTTGCTGGTTGATCAAAATCCTGCCTATGCCACATGCAAGCTCCATGACTTCAGTCAAGTCACTTAACCTTTCAAATAATCAGAAAACATTTAGTAATCAGCGTCTCAAGGAATATTCCAAATCTAAATATTTCAGATGAGATTGTGATTTGTATGTGCATAGGAAGTTTCTACACCAAGATTTGCCAAAACTTATAAAAGTATTGGTCTACATAAATTTACAAAAAAGATACAGGATAAACACATGTAAGTATATATATATATAATATATATATGTGTGTGTGTGTATTTATATGCACACTTAATAAATACTTGTTGATTAATATACAAATACTAATCTTTTTATAGATAGGATTGCATTTGGGAAACATCTTAATATTTTCAAAAAAATCAAAGTGTTTGCAAATTCAAATCTGTCTAACACCAATATTCTCTGGGTGATCTAGAATAATTGCAAGTGAACTAGAGGGCATTGGAAAGATTAAGAATGGGTGGAAGTAGGCTGTAGAATATAATTAGCATTGTGTTGTGGCATAAAAAGAAGCACCAAACACATGTATGACCTTAAAAAGAGATTAGGTAGCCATGTATTGGGAGTGAGGGATAAATATTGAACACCCTTAGTTCTGTATTGACACCCTGAAATATTTAAAAGACATAAAAAAGAAAATAGTATGTTGGGGAGATCTTTTATGGAGAAATTATATGTATATATGTACATATGTGTATATACATATATATGTATGTATGTATTCACATTGTGTTATATTTTTTATTTTGTTAAACATTTCCCAATTACATTTTAATCTGCTATAGGCAGCACTGAGGAGTTTTTGTGAGTCCATTGCTGGGTCATGAGTTGACACCTCTGATCTCGTCCATCTATAGTATGGTACAGATGAATCAACTGAGACCCAAAATTGTTTAGCAATTTGTCCAATGTCATATAGCAAATAAAATTTTTAATTATGTCATAAGAGTATAAATAGCGAACATATAGTTCAAAGATCATCTCATCTAAGTCCCTCTTACAAATTTGCAAACATACCCAGTAAAGTTAAGTGACTTTCCTAAAGTCAATGTTGGAGATTAGGTTTATTTTTTAGCTTTAAATAGGATTTTATTTTTTCCCCAATTACTTGTCAAGAAAAGTTTTAGCACTCAATTTTATAAGATTTTGAGTCACAAGTTTTTCTCCCTCCCTCCCCTCCCCTCTTCTGAAAATGGTAAGCAGTTTGATATAGTTTATACATGTGCTATGATGTAAAACATATATCCATATCCATCACCATTGTGGAGGAAGAAACAGATCAAAAGGAAAAAAAACACAAGAAAAAATAAAGCAAGTGAAAAAATATGCTTTCAATTACATTCAGAGTCCATCAGTTCTGTATCTGGATGTGAATAGCATTTTCTTTTGTGAGTCCTTTGTACTTGTCTTGGATCATTGTGTTGCTGAGAAAAGCTGAGTCATTCTTAGTTGATCACACAATGTTGCTGATACTGTATACATTGTTTTCCTAGTTCTGCTCATTTCACTTTGCATCTGTTTGTACAAGTCTTATAAGGTTTTACTGAACTCTGCCTGTTCATCTTTTCTTATTGCACAATACTATTCCATTACATTCATGTACCACAGCTTGTTTAGCTATTCCCCAACTGATGGGAATCTTCTTAGTTTCTAACATTTTACCACCACAAATAGGGCTGCTATAAATATGTTTGCACATATGGGTCCTTTCCCCCTTTTAATGATCTCTTTGCAATACAGGTCTATTAGTGGTATTGCTGGATCAAAGGTTATACAAAGTTGCTCTCCAGAATGATTGGATCACCTCAAATTCACCAACAGTACATTACTGTCCCAATTTTCCCACATCCTCTCCAACATATGTCATTTTCCTTTTTTGTTGTATTAGCCAATCTGATTGGTATGAGGTGGTATTTCAGAGTTGTTTTAATTTGTATTTCTCTAATCAGAAGTGATTTAGAGCACTTCTTCAGACGCCTATAGATATCTTTAATTTCTTCATCTCAAAACTACCTGTTCATATCGTCTGACCATTTATCAATTAGGGAATGGCTTGTATTCTCATAAATTTGACTCAGTTCTCTATATATTTAAGAAATTAGGCCTTTATCAGAGACACTTGCTGTACAGATTATTTTCCAGCTCTCTGCTTTCCTTCTAATCTTGGTTGCATTGGTTTTGTTTGTATAAGAGCTTTTCAATGTAATATGATCAAAATTATCTATTTTATATTTCATAAAGCTCTCTTCTGGGAGCCAAGATGGCAGAGTAAAAAGTAAGTCGCTCCCACCATCCCTTATTAACCTCTGAAAGCCCAGAAAATATCACCCCAGGAAAAACCCTGGAACAGCTGAACAAGATGGGGTGCAGCAGTCTAGTAGCCCAGGTAGCTTGAGGGATTAATGGGAAAGGCCCCTCTTACCCTGGGGGAGGGGAAGCAGTATAGAACAGGAACCATCCCAGCAAGCTAGTGGAAAGCCCCACCTCAGCATACTAGGGGGAGATCCTGAACTCTAGGTTGTGGAGCAGACAAGCACCAACACCAGGACTCCCAAGTGCTTCAGTTTGGGCAAGGGAACCAGTGGAAACTGGCTCAAAAAACCATCACATGTCTCAGTGTTCTACAGCAACCAAGTCTCCCAGTGCCTCAGCAAAACTCTGGGAGGTGCTCCAAGGGCCTCAGGCTGAGAAACATCCTGCATCAGTAGCAAAACATCCATCTGAAAGGAGCTAAAGAAAGAAAAAGGAAAAGCCCAGGTGATCAGGCAACCTCCTGGGGCCAGACTACCCAATCCTACCCCTAGAGTTCCAATGTTGCTGATTCCAGCCCAACATCAGGTAAGCTGCCAGAACCCTACAGCCTCCAACTGCCAGTATATGAGGCCCCAGCACACAAAACCAGTGACCAGGCCCCAGGCTCCCAGCACAAGAAACTTGAATCAGTGCTACCTGCTCCCCAACAGGAAAGCTCAATCTTTTTAAAGGCCAGGAAATAAGCAAACTCCATGAGCACAAAGAAACATACTATAGATTTTTATTATGGGAACAGTGAAGATCAAGGCAGAAATTCTGAAGAGGACAACGTTATCAACAAACTCACATCTGGAACCTCAAAAGGGAATATGAAAACAAGTCCTTAAAAAATAGAATTGACCAAATGGAAAAAAAAGTACATTTAAGAAAACAAGTCCCTAAAAAATACAATTGACCAATTGGAAAAAAAGTACACTGAAGAAAAAAGTTCCTAAAAATACAATTGGCCAACTGGAAAAAAAGTACACTGAAGAAAATAAGTCCCAAAAAAATACAGTTGGCCAACTGGAAAAAAAAAGTACATTGAAGAAAACAACTCCTTAAAAAGCAGAATTGGCCAAATGGAAAAGGAGGTACAAAAACTCACTGAGGAGAAGAACTCCTTAAAAAGTAAAATGGGCCAAATGGAGAAGGAGGTAAAAAATCTAATGGAAGAAAACAATTTGTTAAAAATTAGAATTGGGCAAGTGGAAGATAATGACTCTGTGAGAGAGCAAGAGTCAGTCTAACAGAAACAAAAGAACGAAAAAAATAGATGAAAACATAAAACACCTCATTAGTAAAACAACTGACCTGGAAAATAGATCCAGGAGAACCTATTCTTCCTCTTGTTTAACCTCTTTATTTTCAACCCTTCCCCCTGTACCAGTGTTTTGCTTCTGTCTACTACCTCCTTTGATCTGCCCTTTCTCCCTTCTGTCAGTCCCCCTACTCTCCATTTTACTTGATCTCCTCCCTTCCTACTTCTCTGTCAGGGAAGATTAATTTTTTATATTAAACTGATTGTTTACATTATTCCTTCTTTGAGCCAATACTGATGAGAGTAAGGTTCAAGTGATGCTCGTTACCCACCCTCCCATCTTCCCATACACTGTAATAGGTTTTCTGCACCTCTTCATGTGAAATAATTTACCCCATTTTACCTCTTCGTTTCTTCTGCACCTCTTATACTCTTCTTTCTCATCCCTTAATGATTTTTATGTCATTCTCTCAAATTCACCTTATACTCATGTCTATGTATATTCCTTCTAGCTGTACTATTAGTGGTATAATTTTTAAGAATTACAGATATCTTCTTCCCATAAACTGTTTAGCTCTATTGAATCCATTATGTTTTCTTTCTCCTTCTTACCTGTTTTTGCTTCTCTTAGGTCTTGATATTGAATGTCACATTTTTGGTTTAGTTCTGGTCTTCTCTTTATGAAAGCTTGAAATCCTTCTATTTCATTGAGTGACAATTTTCTCCCCAATGCATTATATTTGTTATATAATCTTAGCTGGGTCCTCACTGTGTCAAGGCAATCCTTTAATACCTCCATCATTGATTCACCACAGAGGATTTTCCAAACCTTTTTATCCTTCCTCAAACCTCCCATGACTCCCCCTACATCACACAGTCAGCTAAGAACCTTCCCTAATATTTCACTGAAAACATTAAGGTCATTTACTGATAACTTCCTTTTTTCCTCTTCTTCACATCTCATATCATTCAAATGTTTCCTGCCACTTCTTCACTCCTGTTTTATAATAAAAGATAGCTCTTCTCCTGACCAAAGCAAACTTCTCTACATGTGCAAGTAAACCCATTTCATCCCCTTTTCTCCAGTAGATTGTCCACTTTATCATCCTCACTCTCTCGCTAATCTTTAATTTCTCCCTGTCCTCTGATATTTTTTAAAGATTCATTAATTTATTTTTAGTTTTCAACATTCACTTCCACAAGATTTTGAGTTCCAGATTTTCTCCCCATCTCATCTCTCTCCCAAACCCAAGACAGCGTGCATTCTGAATACCTTTTAAAAATATGGAACGCTCCACAAATTTGTGTGTCATCTTTGTGCAGGGGCCAGGCTTATGTTCTCTGTATTGTTCCAATTTTAGTATATGTGCTGCCAAAGCAAGCACTTAACTCTTTTCCCCCCCATAATTCTCTTGCATCCCTCTCATTTCTTTTCCTAATTTTTCTTCTACCTCTCTCATATGATTTTAAGCTCCTTTTTTTTTTAGCTCTTCTATGAGTTCTTTCTGGGCTTGAGACCACTTTCCATTTTATTTTAAGGCTTTGCCATGGGTATTTTGACATTGTTGTCCTCTTCCGAGTTACTGTCTAGGTCTTCCCTACTATCATACAGTCCCTACTATCATACAAACTTTCTATGGTCAGATTCTCTCATTTTTTTGCTCATCTCTTTTTTTCAATGGGCCTTTTTCCTGTCTTTTAAATTTGATCTCTGCTCCCAGGATAGAAGGGGCACTGTCTATAGTTTCTTGTGCTCTAGTGGCTACAGGCCCTGGCTGTTTACCTGGTGCTGCACTGATATTGCCCTGAGGCCCATGGGGGATTTTAGTGTCTGTGCTGTGTTGAGGGGGTTAGATCAGGGGTTGGCTGACACAGGGGCAATAGGGGTCTGGTAGCTTACCTGCTGCTAAGTTGGGGTCTGAGTGGCGGTGGTTGGTTTGTGCTGAGAACAGGTGGGGTTTTTCTGCATTTCCTTATGGCTACCCTGAAGCACTTGGTGAGTCTGACCTTTGGGGGCTATTTGCCCTGGGTTATGCTGAAGCACGGCAGGGTGGTGTGGTTTCCTGTTTGCTTAGGTACCCAGAGGATTGGTGTCTACCTGTTTGCCCTGGGCTGTGCTGTAACATATGGAAGTCTGGCTCCTGGAGGATGCTGTTTGCCTAGGGCTACACTGAAGCTCTAGGTGACTCTAAGAGCTGGAGTTTGCTAGTTCCTCTGGCTATGCTTAGGCATATGGGGGGGGGGCGGTCCTTGTCTTAGTATTTGCTTGCTCCACCACACTGGGTCTCAGGATCTCCTGCTGGTTTGCTGAGGTGGGGCTAGCTGCAGGATTGCTGGTATGCTTCCCATCCTAGACTGCACTCTCCTTACAACTGAGTGAGATGGACTTTTTTTTTCTGTGTGAGGCAATCAGAGTTAAGTGACTTGCCCAGGGTCACACAACTACCAAGTGTCAAGTGTCTGAGGCCTTATTTGAATTTTGGTCCTTCTGACTCCAGGGCCAGTGCTCTATCCACTGCACCACTCAACTGCCCTGAGATGGACCTTTTGCCAATACTCCAAGTTTCTTGGGTTAAAAGATTGTTTCTGCTCACCCATCTTTTTGCTGGTTCTGCTGTTCCAGGATTTGTTTTAGGGTTCAATTTTTTTGGTTCTTTGGAGGTGAGTATGGGAGAGTTGTAGCAATTTTTGTAGCAATCTGCCGTCTTGGCTCCCAGAAGTCAATCTCAGAGAAATTCTAAAAAAGCATGAACAAGAATGAAGTAGGATGAGGAAATGTGGTTAGGTTGCAATCTGTGTCGGTGAATTGAGTTTCTATGCTGATAAGACCACAGATTCATGGAAATATTGAAGGATTTTTGTGTATGTCCACAAGTGTGTATTTACACTTCCATATATACATAGATATAGATATATATAGATACAGATAGATATAGATGTATTCCTTCATTCCTCAAATTCCCTCCAATGATGTGGATCACTAACTGGTCTATAGCTTAGAGACCTGCAGAATAACCTGAAAATTAAGAGGTCTATCGATTTATCTCTAGTCTCACAGTTTGTATGTCAAGTGTGTTAGGACTAGAACCTGATCATGTTTTACTCCAAGATCAACACACTGTTCACTGCACCATGCTGGATTTCACATATATACATACACAATCGTAATTTAGAGCTGGAAGGGACTTTACCACCTGGTCCAACCTACAAATTTTTTCAGGTGAGAAAATAGAACCAGAGAGAACTCATTTAAGATCACACCAGCAGTAAATAATAAGAGTCAGGATTTGAACCTTGCTTCCATCTGGTTCCAAACCCAGCATTATTTCCATTGTACCATTCTGCCTCCACGTACATCCATGCACACAAATTTATGCCTATGTCTATAATTACAGCTGTAGCTAAAGTTATAATTATATATCTATCTATAAATGTAAGAGGATTCACTACATGTGAAAGGCTCAATAGTCTTAGAGGTAATCATGGCTAAATAGCATTGGTCCTAAAGTATTTAAGAATCTATGATGCTGTTACACCTTTGTATAAAGACAAAGGTGTCACCTGGCTTTTTTCTCAGGAGTCTCTTAATAATGTTTGTGTTCTATGGTGTAAGTGAGAACTTTTGCTTTTGTTTCTTTTAGATTTTGATAGTGTTGTCAGATATAAAAGGAGAATAGAGAATTATGATATTGGTGTATTATGAATAAATTGAAACTGATATTCTATTAAGGAACCTTTTTTGCTATAATTTAGTGTCCACATGTGTAAAATGAAAAATATCTTTAGTAAATCAATATTTGAGTCTTTTGTCATTTGACCCTTTTTCTGTTAAAAAAAAATATGTTAGTAAAACAAATTAGGTTGATTATTTAGCCCAATGACTTGGAATGATGTAATGATTTGACTAAAGCCCAGACAAGTCAAGTCAGTTCCCTATGGTCACAAAGCTAGTAATTGTCAGAAGCACAATTCAAACCCAGGTCTTTCTGGCTTCAAGCTCAACATTATCCTCTATGCTGTGCTATCTCTCACATACTTTAGCTTGTGGGAGGGTGTTGTTGAGTTGATTATGTGAACTACTAGAAAGTTCAGTTCTGTCCAATTTAACAACTACTTATTAAGCACTACTATATTATATACAGAGCTCTATGGTAAGCACTAGGGTTACAAAGACAAGAAGAGTCTCTAATTCCAAGAAGCTTATATTCTACTGGCTTGATGTTTTCTGTTAACATTAAAGTTAACATTTCTGTTAACATTGAATTTTTACAATATTCCTTGGAGAATAATGGTGCAAAAAAAGTCCTACTAAAAGGTGATCAAAATCCACAGGCATGGGTAGCATCTAAACAGTCCCTGAACTTATTGAAAGGCCAGACAATAGGGGCAGGGTTGAGGAGTAGGGGTGAGTGGAGTGAGTCTGTTGCATAGTGACATTATTTACAGTTATAAGAGGATCAGAGGACTGGATCAGAACTTCTTTGTAAAGTTTTGAATGAGATCTCAGAATTTCATCTTAAAATCTTATCACAAGTTAAGTTGAACTAAGCTTTGTTCACTACTGTCACATAAATGCCCATGGTCTCTCTTTCTTACCTTGTGGTCAAAGTTTATATTCTAGAGCTTCAGCTAGATTCCTGATGAATTGTAAGAACAAGGCAGGAAAAACCATTTTTAAACATGATATTTATAATAGGAAATGTTTAGCTGTTTTTTTCCTAACCCTCCTTCCCCTGTCTTTTTCCTTTTCTTCCCTCTCTCTATCCCCACTTCTGTCTCCTTCCCACCTCTCTCTCCCCTTCTCATTCTTCCTTACTTTTGTGTTCCCATAATGCACATCTTGAGGATACTTAAGGATTATTTCTGAGTCCAAATGAATGAATAATATCTTTGAAATTTTGCATAAAATGTGTACACATGTGTATCACATATCTATGTGAGTATAAAAACATGTATCTAGGAGCTCATCATACTAGCTCTGTGCATAGCCACAAAGTGTATTCTCTGGATTCAGCAGGATCCCAACTGAATTATTTGGTAGATCTTGAAAGGAAGATCTATGACTTTCTAGGGGCTTTTATCTTTTTATGGTGAATTACTGTATCCAACTCAAACCTCCCTCAGAGCCCCAAAAGATCTCAGCAAGCAAAGAATATGGAACCACTCAAGGCAGGACAAGATGGGGCTTTGAAGATAGTGTAAACTATGTTTTCTTGTTGACAAAATAATCTGAAGCTTTTGTTATGTGTTTCCATAAAAGACTTCCCAGGCGTAAAACAATATGGCAGCACTGGCTTCTCTAGAATCCAGGATGATAAGTATAGTTTTCAGCACTTCATAACTACTCATTACATTTATTTCCCTATTTTCTTTGTTAGTCCTTTCCTGTTGCTATTCTGAGCCAACACATTTTTGGCTTCCCCACTGAAGCATGAGCTCTGCCAATCAGCAGGAAATATAATACAGATAAGATTCATATAAACTCTTTTGAACTAGTAAAATAGCTGGATGGGAAATGGATGTTAAATTGTTTACATTTGGCATGAGAAGAAAAAGTTCCATTTTTAAATTCAAAGCCTCTTCCACCTCTGTAAACGAAAACAAATCACATGGGTCATGTAGTGTTCCACTCCTGTAAAATCCATCATGAGGCTGATAAAAGCTTTTGTAAATCACCAACTTTATCTGGGGCTTGTTCGCAGGACTCATTAACCAGATTAAAATGATGCAACCTTTTGCCCTGTGTCCTTTGGTAAAGGAGAGTGTCATCTACAACATGCTCCCGGCACACTCGGAAAGTAACGTTCTGAACTCTGTCAGGCTATTCAAATGGGTGCCCAGAATGTTTTCAGGGAGATGTACACCCAAACTCATTTTTCACTTAGGCCTTTCTAAGTCGGCAAGAAGATGCACAATGGCCAGGATTCAAAGACATGATTGTACTGTCCTGCGTTTAAAAAAAAAAAGACTCATTTGAGTAGGAATAGTTGGAAAGGACCTCAGGGAGTACCTGGTTCAAATCTCTTATTTAACAGAAGAGGAAATGGGCCCAGCAAGGTGATGTGACCAGCCCAAAGCAATATAAGGAGTTAGCAGCAGATGGAAATAGAATACAGGTCTCCTGTTTGCTAGCGCAGCATTTATTCAAACAAATTCAATGAGCATTTGCCTAGTGCTGACTATTTGCAAGGCACTATTAAGTACCAAGGATACGAAGGCAAATGCAATAACAGTTTCTGCTCTTAAGGACCATTTTGTATATACTCCACTTCTGTGCTGCCCTTGCTTTTTTCAAATCCCACTTCAAATCCCTACCTTCAACAGGAAGCCTTTCCTGGTCCTTCTTAATTCTAATGCTGTCCCTCTGTTGATTATTTCTAATTTATCTTGTCCATAGCCTGTTTATACAGTTATTTTCATGTTGTCTTCTCAGACAGAACAGGGACTGTCTTTCATATTTCTTTGTATCCTCAGCATAGTGACTTGTATACAGTAGGTGCTTAATATTTATTGACTGACATATGTACATGTCATCTCCCTCAAATGGGACAGGGATTTTTTTTTCTTTCTTTTTTTTTTTTGTTTTTGTATTTCTAGCACCTAGCAGAATAGTACAATTCCTATCATGCAATAGGAACTTAATAAACGCTTGTTGATTCACTGATGCTGACTCAGTCTTTATCTACATACTATATCCCCTCCAGGTCCCCACTCTGGGAGAATATAAGCTCCTTGAAGACTTTATTTATTTTTTGTTTGTTTGTTTTTTGCTTTTGCCATTATGTTCTTAGTACTTATAACATACCATGCATATAAAAGCCCACATTTACAGAGCTCTTTAAGGCTAACAGGGCCTGGGCCTATGATGTCATTGTTAAAGAGACAGGGGAACTCCTACCAATGTAGCTATTGGACTTTTCTGCAGCTTATAACCAGAATGCTGCCTAGAGCACTGAGGAGTTAAATTCCTTTCCCATGGTCACAGTGTTAGAGAGTGTCTGAGGTTATAAACCTAAGACTAAGGTTAGATCACTACCCATTTTACCACATTATTTCTAAAAATTTTAGTCAATACTTACTGGATTGGATTTACCTAATCACAAGAATCAGTTATGCGCCTCAATGTATAAAAACTGCTTTGACCATTTGTGAGTGGACAAGTCAATTAAAAAAAAGTTGGATTTAAAAAAATCAACCAAGTATCTTGAGCCACCCGAAGCCAGTAACCTGCTTGGCAAACTAATATTTCCACTTTTTTATGATTATTCCACTGTAGCAGACAAATGATTCCCAGAATTAATTCAGTAGGACAAGGAAATTCTGGAGTCTCATTAAAATTCAATTCTAATTCAAGAAACATTAGAGGCAAAGACTGTATTGGAGTGCAGCTAGGTAAAACCAATATGTCCAGAGCACCATGACCCTTGATCTATGTGAATTTGAAAAATAAAATAAAAAAGTGGGTGATAATTGAGAGGGATAATATGTATAAAAATAGATAAACAAAAAGTTTGACTAAGCCCCATTATGTGCCTTTCCTCTTTCATGAATAACAATGAGAAACTTCTGATAATAATTGAGTAGATGCTAGCTAGATACCATCAAAGGCAAAATTAGGGCAGGGGCACTGGGTTTTGTACCTGAATGTGAGCATGGGGAAGGAGCTCATTCCTCTGTGTGGTGGTCTAGAGATAGTCATCCCCATGTCTCATAGCTTGTGGTTTTGTGTGGCCTGTGCCAAGCAGCACAGCCATACGCTTTAATCCTGCCTTCCTAGCCAAAGATATCATCAATGTGGTGCCACTCCTACAGGAGTCTGCCTTCATCTCTAGTCCCTATCCTCAGGTCTGTGTATGACTCTCTGGAGGATGGGCCACCAGCTCTGCCAGGTGGTTATATTCCTTGCCATACTATATTCTTTACTGCCAATGATATCACAAATCTCTACCCCAGCTGGTAGAATTGCATGTCATCATTCCACTGGGCATCTTTTCAGTATTTCTAAGCCTATTCTTGGCAAAGTTGCTAAGGCTGGCATATCTCTCAGTTCCATTAAATGGAACCAAAAGGTAATCAACAAGGAAAGAAAAAAGCTGAACATTGACATCTGCCCCCTAACATCCCACATATATGCAGACATTTCTTATTTGCTCCAGTATCTTCCCCATCTGGTCTTTATTTTGGCCCCTAAGACTTCCTAGGGCCCTATGGAATGCTTTGGACCCAAGTTCTCCAGCCTGTGGCTTCCTAGTTTTTGGGATTTCCTAGGAAGCACAATATTATCCCCAGATACAGAACTTCCTTTGGCATCCTTGCTACCAAGTTTATCCAGGGTGCCCTATGATGGCCTAGGATCCTGTTTTCTGATCTCTTCATTCACCTTGGGGTCCTCTCCAGTTCTCTGGAAGCTGTTTGCAGATCAGACCCACCTCATATTGCCAGCTCTGGCCACCTGTCTAGACTTCCCAAGGCTGTACTTTTATAAGTGCCTGCTTACTTGGAGTTGGGCCTCCTGGGCCTCATAGGACTGAACATTACTACTTGCCACAAGGTTGGTCATTGAAAAAGATCCCTGAACTGGGAAGAATTTCATCTCAAATCATTTTCTTTCTTATCCCTTCCATTTCTGACATTTAATGAAACTTGATTCTCTCCTGACGACTTGGCATCCCTGGTTACCCTCTGAACTTTCACTCATACCATGCCATAACTTGCCATAGTGAAAGGAGTCTGAACACTCCTTGCTTCCCAGTGACACTTCCATACTCTCTCTACCACTGTAACTCATCTCCTCCTTCGAGGTTCCTTCAGCCATGTGTGTGTTTCTATGTGTACACACACACACACACACACACATACATATGTATATATATGTATATATATATATATGTATATACTCAGTTCCTCAATTGACTCATTTCCCGATTATTTCTCCATTCCTCCTTAGCTGCATGCAGAGATAGCCACACCCATGCTGTTGCCATTAGCCGTCTTCTACTTCCATGTTTATGAAGTCAGAAATTCATTTATCTGAGCATAATCTTTTGTCATTCCATCTTTCCCTCTTCCTTATGACCATTAACCCTGTTCTTCATGCATATTGTGACCTTCAGTCCCTCCACCCCTCAGCTCTTTAGCAGGCCATCATCTCTACATTGTCTACACTCTCCTTCCTTCACATCTTTCCCTGGCAAATCAGTTTAATTCTATATTAACCTGTGCACTCAAGCCCTTGGCCGACTGATGACCATCCTTGGCCATCTCCCAACCACAGATTACTTCCACCACCTAAACCAAATCTCTCATTTTACAAGTGAGGAAATTGAGGTCCAAATAAGTTAAATAATTTACCCAGGGTCACACAGCTAGTAAGTGTGTAAGGGAGTATTCAAACCCAGGTCTTCTACTGATCAATTTGTTTAGCAATTCTTGATTGGCATCTACTTTGTTTTCAAATCTTTGATAAACGCTGCTTTCAAAATGTAGAGTGGGATAGGGTAGTGCTGTAAGAGCTCAGTTTAATGATTGTCTTAATATTTTTCTAATGCCTTACAAAGAGTATACATGTGGGAGCAGCTGGAAAAGAGTACCATATCTGGATTACATTATCGGCTGTTATGCAGAGTATTCTTGTAGGTGCTCATTAAATATTCATCGAATGAATGAAGACAGGGTTGATAATAATAATAATTTCTATCTTTTATATAACACTTTAAGATTTGCAACTCACTTTGTCTATATTATCTCATTTGCTTCTCACAACAGAGCTGAGATGAGGTGCTATTATTAACCCACTTTACAGATGAGAAAACTGAAGCTGAGAGTACTTAAGTGACTTGCCCAGAGTCACACAGCTAATGAACATCAGAGGCAAGATTTGAACTCAGATCTTCCTGACTCCAAATCTAGCACTCTGTCCACTATGTTGTCTTATACAGTGGAAGGAGTACTGGCTCTGGAGAAAAATGATCTGGATTCAAACTCTGCCTCTGACACTTACTACTTGTATGACCTTGGATAATTCATTTAACCTTAGGCCTCAGTTTCCTCATCTGTAAAATGAGGGAGTTGCAGTAGAAGGCCCTTTGTAACTCCAAATCTATGATCTTATGCGTAAGAGTTTGCCATCATTTAGTGCCTAGAAAGATACATTTGTGAAAACGGAAGATTTGAGTTTGAAATGTAACATGGCTTCTTTCACAGTAAGACTTTCTGCCATCTTGGCTCCTTGTTCAGAGGCTGATGCCATGGTTGACTGACAAAGAGTTTACCAGGCGCCTCTTGGGGGACTAGTAATCAGCCCCATAAGGATGACTGAGTCTAGCCTCTGGGTTCTCTTTGCACCCTGTTGATTTGCTTTCTGCCCAGAACTCCTACTGACTTCAAACAACTGTGCTATACAGAGAAGACTCAAGGAATTGGGCCAGAGGAAGAAACTCTGGCCCTCTGATTGATCCTGAAAGGCTACTTTGAAGTCAATGGGCTCCATGTGGAAATCAAAAAGAAGTGTGTGTGATGCCTAGAGAAACCAGAATCTTTTTCTTTAAAGTGAACTACACTCGAATTCCCCAAAGCCTAAAGTGCTGTCTGTTGCCAGCCCCAGCCAGTCTGTTGTGACTCCTTCTGCCACAGAATGATGGACACACTATTGCCAGGGTAAAAAGAGGCCACTAAAATCTTCTAACGATCTTAGCACAAGATGCCAAAATTAGGCAGAGTTGGCTAGACGGCTGTATGCATTTTTGAAAAGGGTCCTGCAGGTCCACACGCTAATAGGGTTTTATTCTTTCTTTGTTCTGTTTTAGTCTTGAATATAATAGTCACTAAAAAGAAGACAGTCACCTATTAACACCTGTGATTTGAATTCACAAAAATTCACAAATTCACAAAAATAGTTGAAAGAGTAAAATTTCTGCTACTGAGATTCAGGACAAAGGGAGCATCATCCCTGGTACAAAGATGCAGCTGTTTTGACAGGCTTTATTTTTATGTTAATGGAAAAAAAACACGTAACATCCATTACTGTCTAGAGGACTAAGGCAAGGCTGTGGAATCAGGGCTAAGCAAATTATCAGCTTGGGAGATGTTTAAAATGCACTTCAGTGGCCGGGTGAAGTGGTTGCTATCCAAAATGTGAGTGAAGCACGTTTGGGAGCCCCATGTAAACACCTGGGATTCTAATTTGATTATTCACAAACAAGCCCCCTCTTTAAAAGTTCATAAATAATAATGCAGCTGGGATTCCCAGAGTTGATGCAATCAGGCCCAATTTATTGCAGGAACGTAGTGAGCTGGGGGAGCACACCAGGGTGAGTGTTGCCTCTCATTTTCATATTCTGTTGCATTTATATTAAAACTGAGGCTGTTCTCTCGTGATAGACGGTTATGAAATTTAGCAATGAAATGGATGGAACATTATCACACACACAGCTGTGCTAATGATACTTGGCAGTGGGCTTAATAAAGGTGACTGGATAACAGATGCTTTCCTGATGAGGTGATAGCTTTTACAAATAAAGCAAAATGTTCTGAAGCTGGGCCTTCAGGATTTCCTGTCATTTTACCACACATACACATATATACACACATTTAACACATACACACATATACACTTATGTGTGTATATGGATATATATGCATGCACATATATGTATATTGTTTACGTATATGTTGATCTATATACTTAACTAGGCATTTATACATCTGATTTTGAACAGGAAAACTTTCTTTGCAATTCCATTTTTATCCAAGCAAACTCAAGAGTTCCATCCTCGTCCTTTATCATGATAAATATATTATCCAGGATTCTTGAAGGCTAAATCAACAGGATGCCAGTTCTGGCATGTTCCAACAAGCTGAAAAGGCTATGTAAAAGTGCATAGTTCTAGTAATAGGCACTCTCACTTGTTTGAGAACCAGGGTATGTAAGTTTGGAAAAATCAGTAGAAGGGCATGATTTAGAAGGTCATGGTAGCCCTGGAAATAGATAAAAAATGGCCCAATCTTCTATATGCACCTTTCATTTTTAAAGTGAAAAAGCAGCAGAAAAGAAGTCAGAGGATGCTAACACATACAGCCATGCAAAACTAAGACGTCATTTCTTTAGTGGCTTCTGGTATCACCTTCCTGAAAGTTCTTACCTTGTCATGGAATACTTCCTGGTGCAAGCCTACCTGAATCTTTATATTTATTTTGGATGGCCACTCTTTCATTTTTCCCCTATCCCCACTTGTACCAGCTATGTATCTTTTAGAGGAACATTCCAAAACTTGTATTTTTCTTTTTACTTTTCATTTTTTTTTTGCCAATTACATGTGAAATATTTTTTTAAATTTGTTTTTAAAATTTGAAGTTCTAAATTTGTCTCTGAGGGGTATCCCCTCAGTTTCCAATTATTTGCCACCACAAGGAGTTGCTATAAATATTTTTATACAGATGAATCCTTTTTTTTTCTTTAATCTCTTTGTGATACAGATCTAGTAGCAGTATTGCTGGGTCAAAGAGTATATACAGTTTTATATCCACTTCAGCATACTTTCAAATTGCTCTCCAGAATGGTTAGATTAGTTCACAACTCCACCAAATGTGTATTAGTGACCCAATTTTTCCCACATTCCCTCTAACCTTTGTCATTTTCCTTATCTGTCATATTAGCCAATCTGATAAGTGTAAAGTGGCACATCAGGGTTATTTTAATCTGCATTTCTCTGATCAGTAGTGATTTCGAGCATTTTTTCATATAACTATGATTTCTTCTTCTAAAAACTACCTATTCATATCCTTTAACCATTTATCAATTGGGGAATGACTTGTCTTCTTGTAAATTTGACTCAGTTCTTTCCCATATGTTTGAAAAATAAAGTCTTATTAAAATTTTTTTTTTTGCTGTAATTTTCTCCTGTTTTCTTCTGCTCTTCTAATTTCGGTTGCATTTATTTTGCTTGTAAAAAAAAACAAACTTTTTTTTTGGATGTAATCAAAATTGCCCATGTAAGCATCCTGTAGTGTTCTCTATCCCTTGTTTGGTCATAAATTCCTCCCTTATCTATAGACAGACAAACTAATTTTCTTATGGTATCACCCTTTATGTCTAAAAATTATGTAATCCACTCTTGTGGATGCTTGTCTTTTATGGGTGAGTTCATCTCATTCACATTCACACTTATGATTGCTGTTGCTGTTTAGTCATTTCAGTTGTGTTTGACTCTTTGTCACCCCATTTCAGATTTTCTCAACAAAGGTACTGGAGTGGATTGCCATTTTCTTCTGCAGCTCATTTTATAGATGAGGAAATTGAAGCAAACAAGGTTAAGTAATTTGTCCAGGGTCACACAGATATTAAGTATCTGAGGCCAGATTTCAACTCAAATTTTCCTCACTCTAGGCTAGGTATTCTATCCATTGAGTCAACTAACTTTGTATTTCCCTCCATCCTACTTCTTCCCACCCTGATTATCCTTCTCTTTTCCTTTCATCCTATTCCTTTTTGAAAGTATTTTGCTTCTGACCACTGCCTCCCTCAATCTATCCTCTTTCCTTTAGTGCTCCCTTGTTTTATCACCTTTTCCCT
>NW_020954610.1:67986078-68014245 GCF_900497805.2 Vombatus ursinus
ATCTCTCTTTTCCCTTTTCTCCCTCTGCTTCCCTCTTTCTCACTCCTTAATTTTATTTTTGTGGATATAATCCTAACATAGTCAACTCACAACCCTGCACTCTATCTATTTATATTCCTAACTGCTCCAATAATGATAAAGTTCTCAGGAGTTACAAGCATCATCAACAAATGTGTTAATGTAAACAGTTTAATCTCATTGAATCCCTTATGATTTCTCTTCCCTGTTTACCTTTTTATACTACTTTTGAGTCTTGTATTTATTTGAAGAGCACATTTTCTATTGAGCTCTCATCTTTTAATCAGAATGCTTGAAAGTCTTCTATTTCATTAAATATATTTTTTTCCCCTGAGAAATTATACTCAATTGGGGCAGAGCCAAGATGGCAGAGTAAAAGCAATGACTTGCTTGAGCTCTTCCCCAAACCTCTCCAAATACCTATTGAAATGACTCTAACCAAATTCTAGAGCAGCAGAACCTACAAAAAGAGAGTGAAACAATTTTTCAGCCCAAGACAACCTGGATGATTGATAGGAAAAGGCTATTTTACTGGGCTGGGAGAGGTAAAAGGGAATGAGTGATTTTACTCTCATTGTATTTGGCTTAAGGAGGGAATAACATACACAATCAATTGGGTATGGAAATCTATCTTACCCTACAGGAAAATGTGAGGGAAGAGGATAAAGGGGGGGATGATAAAAGAGAGGGCAGATTGGGGTAAAGGGTAATCAGAAGCAAACACTTTTGAGGAGGGACAGGGTCAAAGGAGAGAATAGAATAAATAAGAGACAGGATAGGATGGAGAGAAATATAATTAGTCTTTCACAACATGGCTATTATGTAAGTGTTTAGCATGACTGCACATGTATAACCTATATCAAATTGCTTTCCTTCTCAATGAGGGTAGGTGGAGAGGGAGGGAGGGAGAGAATTTGGAACTCAGTTTTAAAAACAAATGTTAAAAATTATTTTTACATTCAACTGGGAAATAAGCTATATAGATAATAGGGTATAGAAATCTATCCTGCCCTATAGGAAAATAGAAAGTGAGGGGATGATAAGGAGGGCAGATTGAGGGAAGAGGTATTCAGAATCCATGCTATCTTGGGGTGGGGGGAGGGGAGAGATGAGGAGAAAATTTAGAACTCAAAATCTTGTGTAAGTGAATGTTGAAAACTAAAAATAAATTAATTAATAAAAAATAATTATACTGAGTTTTGCTGGTAGGTCATTCTTGGTTGTAATACTAGCTCCTTTGCCATCAGGAATATCACATTACAAGCCCCCTGATTCTTTAATGTAGAAGGTGCTAAATCTTGTGTTATTCTAACTATGTCTCCATAATGTTTGAATTGTTTCTTTCTGGCTGCTTGTAACAATGTCTTCTTGACCTGGGATCTCTGGAATTTGGCTATAATATTCCTGGGATAGTTTTCATTTTGGAATTTTCTTTCAGTAAGTGATTGGTGGATTCTTTCCACTACTTTTTTACCCTCTGGTTCAAGGATAACAGGACAGTTTTCCCTGATAAGTTCTTGAAACATAATGTGTAAGTTCTTTTTTACGATCATGGCTTTCAGGTCATCCAATAATACTATGTTTTCCATATCAGTTAATTTTCCAATGAGATGTTTCACATTTTCTTTATTTTTTATTCTTTTGATTTTTTTTTTTGCTTCTTGATGTCTTATGGAGCCATTAACTTCCACTTGCCCAATTCTAATTTTTAGGGAATTATTTTCTTCAGTGAGATTTTGTACCTCTTCCCATTTATTCAATTCTACTTTTTAAGGAGTTCAGTTAATTTTTTATATCTTTTCCCCTTGGCGAATTCTGTTTTTTAAGGAGTTGTTTTCAGTGAATTTTTATACCTTTTTTCCATTTGGCCAATTTTTTGAAAATAGTATTTTATATTCTTCCCAATTACATGTCAAGATAATTTTTATCATTAGTTTTTTCTTTTTTACAAAACTTAGAGTTCCAAATTTTTCCCCTCCTTCTGTTCCCTCCCCCTTTCTAAAATGAGAAATAATCTGATATAGGTTATATATCTACTATCATTTAAAACATATGTCCATATTAGCCACAGCTGTGAAAGAAGAAACAGATCAAAAGGAAAAAATGAAAAAGAATAAAATAAGTGAAAAAAGTATGCTTATATCTGCATTCAGAATCCGCCAGTTCTTTATCTGGTTGTGGATAGCATTTTCCTTGGTACTTGTCTTGGATCATTGTATTGCTGAAAAGAGCTGAGTTATTCATAGTTGATCATTGCACAATGTTGCTGGTACTGTGTACAATGTTTTGCTGGTTCTTCTCATTTCACTTTGCACCACTTTGTACAAGTCTTTCCAGGTTTTCTGAAATCTGCCTGCTCATCATTTATTATTGCATGGTAGTATTCCATTACATTCATATACCATAACTTGTTCAGCCATTCCCCAGTTGATGGGCATCCTCTTGATTTCCAATATTTTACGCCACAGAAAGATGCCATAAATATTTTTTGCATCTGTAGGTTCTTTTCCATTTTTAATGACCTCTTTGGGGAGAATAACATAATAGTGGTGTTGCTAGATCAAGGGTATGTCTAGTTTGGTTGACCTTTGGGCATAGTTCCAAATTACTCTCCAGAATGGTTGGATCAGTTCACAACTTCACTAACAATGCATCAGTGTCCCAATTTTCCCACATCCTCTCCAACATTTATCATTTTCCTTTTTTGTCATATTAGCCAATCTGATAGCTGTGAGTTGGTATTTTGGAGTTGTTTCAATGTGCATTTCTCTAATCAAAAGTGACTTAGAACCCTTCTTCATATCCTGATAGATAGCTTTGATTTCTTCATCTGAAATTGCTTGTTCAAATCCTTTAACCATTTATCAATTGGGAAATGGCTTGTATTCTTATAAATATGACTCAGTTCTCTATGTATTTGAGAAAGATACTTTATCAGAGATACTTGCTGTAAAGATTATTCCCCAGTTTTCTGCTTTCCTTCTAAGGTTGCTTTGGTTTTGTTTGTGCAATACCTTTTTAATTTTATAAATTTAAAATTATCTATTTTATATTTTGTAATGTATTCTATCTCTTGTTTGTTCATGATTTCTTCCCTTCTCCATAGATCTGACATGTAGACTATTTCTTGCTCTTCTAATTTGCTTATGGTGTCACCCTTTATGCCTAAATAATGTGCCCATTTTAACCTTATCTTTATATATATTGTGAGATATTGATCTATACCTAGTTTGTGCCCTATTGTCTTCCAATTGTCCTAGTAGTTTTTGTCAAATAGCAAGTTCTTATCCCAAAGTTTGGAGTCTTTGAGTTTATCAAACACTAGATTACTAAGGTCATTTATTACTATTTCTTGTGTATCTAGCCCATTCCACTGATCTACCACTCTATTGTTTAGCCGGTACAGATAGTTTTGATGATCACTGCTTTATAATATAAATTGAGATCTGGTATTGCTTAGGCCACCTTCCTTTGTATTTTTTTTCATTAGGTCCCTTGATATTCTTGACCTTTTGTTCTTCCAGATGAATTTTGTTATTACTTTTTCTAGTTTGATCAAATAATTTTTGGTGTTTTGATATGGCATTGAATAAATAGCTTATAAATAAATAACAGGTAGAATTGTAATTTTTATTATATTGGCTTGACCGACCATGAGCTATTGCCATTTTTCCAGTTGTTTAGATTTGACTTTATTTGTGTGAAAAGTGTTTTGTCATGGTATTCATATAGTTCCTGAGTTTGTCTTGACAGGTAGACTCTCAAGTATTTTATATTGTTTACAGTTATTTTAAATGGAATTTCTCTTTCTATCTCTTGCTATTGGGCTTTGTTGGTCATATAAAGAAATGCAGATGATTTATGTGAGATTATCTTATATCCTGCAATTTTGTTAAAGTTGTTAATTATTTCAAAAAAGTTTTTAGTTGATTCTGTAGGGTTCTCTAGGTATACCATCATATCATCTGCAAAGAGTGATAGTTTTGTTTCCTCATTGCCTATTCTAATTCCTTGAAATTATTTGTCTTGTCTTACTGCTATAGCTAACATTTCTAGTACTATATTGATAGTTACAACTTATCATTTTAAGGAATGCTCCCTTTATTTCTATGCCTTCTAGCATTTTTAATAGGAATGGATGCTATATTTTGTCCAAAGCTTTGTCAGCATCTATTGAGATAATCATATGATTTCTGTTGGTTTTGTTATTGATATGGTCAATTATGTTGAAAGTTTTCCAAATATTGAACCAACCCGGCATTCCTGGTATAAATTCCACCTGATGTTAATGTATAATCCTTGTGACATATTGGTGTAGTCGCCTTGCTAGTATTTTGCTCAAAATTTTTACATCAATATTCATTACCAAAATTGGCCTATAATTTTTTTTCTCTGTTTTAGCTCTTCTTGGTTTAAGTATCAGCATCATATTTGTGCCATGAAAGGAGTTTGGTAGAGCTCCTTATTTGCATATTTTCTCCAAATGGTTGGTATTGTATTGGAATTAATTATTCTTCAAATGTTTGGAAGATCACTTGTGAACCCATCTGACCCTGAAGATTTTTTCTTAGGGAGTTCATTAATGACATGTTCAATTTCCTTTTCTAAGATTTTGTTATTTAGGCATTCTATTTCCTGATCTGTTAATCTAGGTAATTTATATTTTCATAAATATTCACAAATTTCACACAGATTATCAGACTTATTCCCATGTAATTGGGCAAAATATTTCCTAATGATAGCTTTAATTTCCTCTTCATTGGTGGTGAATTTACCCTTTCCATTTTTGATACTGGATATTTGGTTTTCTTCTTTCTTTTTTTTTTTAAATCAAATTAACCAATGGCTTATTATTTTCTTTTTTTTTTCCATAAAACCAGTCCCTAGTTTTATTTATTAGCATTATAGTTATTTTTTTAACTTTCAATTTTATTAATCTCACCTTTGATTTTCAGGATTTCCAATTTGATGTTCAATTGAGAATTTTTCATTTGTTCTTTTTCTAGTTTTTTTTTTGATAGTATGCCCCATTCACTTCTTTGGCTGCATTCCATAAGTTTTGGTATGTTGTCTCATTGTTGTCATTCTCTTTAATGAAATAATTGTTTCTATGATTTGTTCTTTGAGCCACTTATTCTTTAGGATTAGATTATTTAGTTTCCAATTGAGTTTTAATCTATCTTTCCACTGTCCTCTATTGAAGGCAGTTTTTATTGCTTTATGATTGGAAAAGAATACATTTAATATTTCTGCCTTTCTTCATTTGATTTTGAGATTTTTATGCCCTAATACATGGTCAGTTTTTGTGTGGGTGCCATGTGCTGCTGAGAAAAAGGTATATTCCTTTATGTTCCCATTCAGTTTTCTCTAAAAGTCTGTCATATCTAACTTTGCTAAGATTCTATTCACCTCCTTAGTTCCTTGTTTATTTTTGGTTGGATTTATCAAATTTTGAGAGGAGACAGTTGAGGTCCCCCACTTTTTTTGTAATTCACTTCTTCTTTAAGAACCTGGATGCTATACAACTTGGTGCATATATGCTTAGTATTGATATTACTTCATTTGGTCTATGGTACCTTTTAGCAAGATGTAGTTTTCTTCTTTATCTCTTTAAATTGGGTCCATTTTTGCTTTTGCTTTTTCTGGAATTAGGATTGCTACCTTTTTTTTTTTAAACTTAAGCTGCAGTATAATAGACTCTGCTCTAGGTCCTTACCTTTATTCTATGTTTATCCCTCTACATCTAGTATGTTTCTTGTAAGCAACTTATTGTAGGATTCTGATTTTTGATACACTCTGCTGTTTCCATTTGATGAGAGAATTTATCTCATTCACATTCAGAGTTATGATTACTAACTATGTATTTCCCTCCATCCTGTCCTTCCTCTTGTTTGTCCTCTCTCCTTTTCCCCTTTCTCCCCTCAACAATGTTTTGCTTCTGTCTACTACCTTCCCCCTCTACCCTCTCTTCTGTCAGTTTCCTGCCTACTTTATTTAATCTCCTCCCCTCCCACTTCACTGGCAGGTAATATAGATTTCTATATTAAATTGATTGTGTATACTATTCCCTCTTTGAGATAATACTGATGAGAGTAAGGTTCAAGCCATGCTCATTGCACATCCTCCTATCTTTCCTTCTACTGTAATAGGTTTTATGTGGCTCCTCTTTTGAAATAATTTATCCCATTCTATCTCTCTCTTCCTTCTGTACCCAGCATACTCCTTTTTCTCATTCCTTAATTATTTTCATGTCATTTTCTCAAATTCACCTTATACTCATACATTCTCTCTATGTATATTCTTTATTGCTGTACTATTAGTGGTACAATTTTTAAGAATTACAATTATTGCTCAGATTCTTAAAATCTAGCCAAGGCCTCAGATTCTTATGATCTGGCTCACTTGCATTAGTGATACAAATGCTTAGATTCCTTAAGAGTCTGGCCAATATGAAGGATATTCTAATAAACCTTGTCTTTGGCTGAAAGAAGGCTTGGGTCAAATTCTTTTGGGTAGGACCCGCATGTCATGATTTCAGGGTCCCAGCAACCCTAAATCTCTAAACCTCAACATTTTGGTGGCCCCTATGGGGAAGCTGCCTAACCCCAAGCTCTTCTCCAGCCAAGATTGGAAGGCATGTAAGCCTCCCTTCTCCCTTCTTTCTTGTCCTACAGTTAGAGTCACTCTCCAGGGACCTACTAGGGCTTGGAGGTGGTTTTTGGGCATACAGTTATGAGGCTGTCTTACACTCAGCCTCAGAGCTCAGGCTTTTGGTCCATTGGTTTGGTTTGAGACCATGGACCTGGGTACATCTTCCACAGCATAGAGGACATGGATGGACCCCCTATCTGTAAGTGTATGCCCAGTTCTCTCAATTCTCTCAGCACTAGAGAATTGGGAAAACTGCAGGTGCTTTTTGGTTCCCTGAGGCTTATTTATTCCCCTCCCTCTATACCTCTGAATCCTCCTTTGAGGAAGCTATAGGGAAAAATTAGAACAGCTCAAAACATCTTAGCAGATTCTGGAGTTTTTGTGATCAATCATTAAGGAGTTTTGAAACACCTCCTTACAACCCTGGTCACTCTGTTTTTCCACTCCCTTCCCTTGAGTCAAGAGGGTATCTGTTAATCCCTCTTGTGGGAGAAGAGAGTTTCACCCTCTTTCCCCTCACCTTTGATTTTGCCCTCCCCACCTGGCCAAAAGAATGAGGGAGGAAGGACAGCAACTACATCATAGGCCTTACTGGCAATGGCCTTGGGCCCTGGGGCAACCTTTGCTTGGAAGCATCACCCAAGGTTCAGCACCTCCTGCTCAAGGTAAAGAAGCTAGCCTCCAAACTTGAGTAAACAAGCTCTTCATTTTAAAAATAAATTTTATTTTTTTTTAATTAAGTGCAACTCTACTTTTTCTCTCTCTTACACTCATTCCCCATCTGAGAAAGAAAAACAAAATCTCTGTTACAGATTTAGAGTCAAGTAAAGTAAATTTCTTTATTGGTTTGGTACCCCACCTCAAAAAAAATTCTTGTTGTATACCCTGACTCCTTCACCTCTCTGTCAAGAAGAGGTAGGTAGCAGGCTTTATCATGAGTCCTCTGGTTGGTCATTACATAGACCAGCTTTCCTAAGTCTTTCATAGTTTGTCTTTACATTATTGTTGCATTGTATAAATTGTTCTCCTGGTTCTGCTCACTTCATTCTGTATCAGTTCATAACTTTTTACAGCACAATAATGTTCCATCACATTTATATGCCACGACTGATTTATCTGCTCCTTAATTGATGGGTATCTCCTCTGTTTTCAATTCTGTACCAATGCAAAAAGAGCTGCTATAAATATTTTTGTATATTTTTAGAATTTGTTTTGCTTAAGACTAATCCTCCCTTAACACTCCATCGTATTGCTCCTCTCATATCCCCTTGCTCTCCTGTTTAGTTAAATGTATTTCTTTTTTTATTTTAACTTTTTCTAATTATATAAAAATTATTTTAAACTTTTTTTTGTTCTAGGATATCAGGGCTGTTTTCCTTGATAATTTCTTGAAATATGATGTCTAGGCTCTTCTTCTGATCCTGGCTTTCAGTTAGTCTAATAATTGTTGAATGATCTTGTCTTAGTCTATTTTCCAGGTCAGTTGTTTTTCCAATGAGATACTTCACATTCTCTCTTTTTTTTCATTCTTTTGACTTTGTTTCATTGTTTCTTGATGTCTCTAGCTTCCACTTTCCCAATTCTGGTTTTTAAGGAATTATTCTCTTCAGTGAGCTTTTTTTTTTTTCCATTTGGGCAACTATGTGCCACAGTGGATGGAGTGCTGGACCTGGAGTCAGTAAGTCTCATTTTCATGAGTTGAAATCTGGCCTCAGACACTTACTAGCTATGTGACCCTGTGCAAGTCACCCAATCCTGTTTTCCTCAGTTTCTCATCTGTAAAATGAGCTGGAGAAGGAAATTGCAAACCATACCAGTATCTCTGCCAAGGAAACCCTAAATGGTCACAAAGGATTGTACATGACTGAACAACAACTTTTTTTTTTTACAAATAATTTATAATAATTTAATTTGTTTCAGATGTACTATGAATTACACAAGTAAACTTTCTTGATTTTAAAATACATTTTAAATGGATTTACATTTAAATTGGATTTCAAAATTATATTACTTGAAATGCATCATTTATTCCTATCCAGAAAATTTACCAATGTAGATTATGTAATTCTATGAAATGATTAGTACGGATTATTCCAAGTTTGTCTATATGACAAATCAATGATGCATCTTAATAATGAATTTCCTTTACTTCAAAGAACTGTAGTTGAGGGCAAGGGAGTGGAGGCTGATTGGGATCAACCTTTGTTGGCCATCTTTCTGATGTGATGTTTTTTCTTCTTCCTGACTTTTTAAGAGTGGTGTTTGTTTTTAAGTTCATTTTAGGTACTTGGCTCAGTTTTCTCATCTATAAAATGGGGATAAAAATAGCATCTATCTTACAATATTTTTGTTATGATAAAATGAGATAATGTATATAAATCACTTTACAAACCTTTGAGTATACACCTCTAAGTTGCTATTTTAATAAATTACTTATCTTGTGTCTTTTATAAAAGCCTTTTAGCCCCTGAAACCAATCCAGCCCAGCTCCAGTTGCCCAATCTTCTCTTTGGAAGATTTTTCTAGTAAACTTCTGAAAGATGAGTACAAATTTCTATACAACTATGCCTCGAGCCTCTAGAAGTGGGACCCTAAGAACTTGGATCTTGAATCTGCAAGAACCACTAATATTCCTTTCTATTCGTCCTTCCTCTCCCTCCTTGAGGGACAGGGAAAGTCCCCAGGCTCCGCTGACCCAACCCTCTGGGTATCAGTGAGGTCCAGATTGGATTCTTTTCTTCTTCCCTCTCCCTAGGGAAAATGATACAATATTCCTGGAAAACCCTATCTAAGTCTTCTCTGTTTCTGTATTTTTAATGTTTAGCCATGTGCCTTGCACTTAGTAGATCCTTAATTAATATTTGTAGAATGGAGCATTAAGGGGGAGGGGAGTTTCTACTTGGAATTTTTTTCTACTCTTTTGCTCTGTACTCCCTGGGAACCAGGGTTTCTGAAGAGAAAAGAACCCTCTTTTCTATCCTTTTAAACAGGATACACCTATCTGCCTGCCTGTCTCTTTCTCTGTTCCATTTTTTTTTTTTAAAGATCAGGCCTCTGATTGATTCGTATCTCCCAGTGAAGAAACTCACTATACCAATATGGATTAGCCTTTGCTCTGCAGTTTACTCTTTTTAAAAAAATTTTTAATTAATTTATTTTGAATTATCAACAACCACTTCCACAAGCTTTTGAGTTTTAAATTTTTCTCCCCCTCTCTCCTCACCTCCCTCTCCAAGACGGCATGCAATCTGATATAGGCTATACATGTATATTCCTATTAAACATGTTTCTATATTAGTGATGTTGTAGGTTAGAATTAGAACCAATAGGAGGAACCACCAGAAAGAGGAAACAAAATACAACAGAAGAAAAAAATAGCAAATAGTATGCTTTGATCTGCATTCAAACTCCATAGTTCTTAGCAAGCTCTCTTAAAGTTGTAGTTTTAACTGTTAATGAGATGTTGATTCTGTGTGTAAAGTAATTTGGAAATGCATTTAACAAAATTGAAGTCACCTGATTGGTAATGGGTTTGTTTCAAGTTTGAAATTGGTGAATTTTTTGTATCAGTTATGTCAAGCAACTTTTCATAATTTGGGTACCGCTAAAATAATTGTGCTATTGTTGGTTATTGTTTTAATGTGTAAACTTGCCAAAAAAACTTGTTTGGGTTTTGGCTTACTGAGAATTTACAAGTATATAGAAATAATCTCTAATGATTGGCTTTTTACATGAGGACAAATTTAAATTTGAGATGTAAATCCTGGAAAAGTTTTTCCTAAGCTGTGATTAGCAAAACTTGCTGTTTGAGGTATAAGCTCATGGGATTTCATTTTGAGTTGTCTGATGGATCATAATAATCCATTGATAATCAATAATCTACCATCTGAGAGAAATGCTGCAAGCTACTCAGAGAGAATGTGATACTGGTGGGAAGTCAGCATTAGGGAAAGCTGAGAGGACAATTTTTTAGCCTCAGTCTAAGATGGGATCCTCTTAGCTCAGTTTCCCCATTATGTTTCTTTGAAAAGGAATGTTACCCACCTGCCTATTCCTGAGTCTGGCAATGAGGTGGATTTGATACTGTATGGTTGGAAAACTGTGAATTATATGAATCCAAACAGAGCTAGGGATATTTTTATCCTGTCATATTTGGGCCCTAAATCTAGTCCCTTCTTTATCCTTTTATAGCAAATTTCTATAAGTACAGCAAGTGGTCAGTAAAAGATCACTGCAAATGTGTGAGATCTTACTGTTTTGACCTGAATGTGTAGTCATTCAATATCCCCAAACAACTGAAATTAAATTAGAAACATCTTCAGTTTGGTTTGGGGAGGAGAATTTCAGTGATAATTGAAGTGAAAGTCAGTCTCTGGCAAATTCATTTGTGTAACTATTGAACAGGAGTGGAAAACTTCTACCTGCAAAAGTGTTACTTAAACTTTGGAAAAAGTAACAAGATCAGATAATCCTGCAGGTCACATGTAAATGATTTTAATGGGGTTCTTACACTTTTACTTCTCCCTATACCTGGGCCCTGAAGTCTTTTCTGTCAGATTTGTGTCTTTTAGACAACAGTCCATTCACCTACAGTTGGCAGCAACCAGAGTGGGTACCAGCCAATGTCCCTCCATTGTCCCCCAGGTATAGCCTGTGCTAGGATCCAGTTAACCTCCTCTTTGGGACCCTCTCAAGGCAGGGACAGCTCTACACCCCTTGCCAGCAAGAAGCAGTTTCAGAAGCCAAGATCTTTGCACCTCTTCCCAAAAAGAAACTTAGGTCCTATTTATCTATGGGATTCTCCTTGAATTCTCCCTCTTGATCAAGGGAATCTCTGACATTTGCCTGAGGTTATAATCCTATCAACCTGCTTTTCATTATGGCCCACTCCCAATCTCCCAATTCTCTGTTCCCCTTAACCTAGCCTAGCCCTCCATTGTCTATTACCTGCTGATGGTCCACACTCCTTTCTTTCTCTCAGTCACTTCCATCAAGATTCTTCACTTGTGGATCCCTCCCACAGTCTTTCTGCATATATCAACTTGTATATCATCTTGTCTCCATTAAGGTACTCAGATTCTTAAAATCTAGTCAAATACTGAGATTCTTAAAATCTAGCTACTACTCAGATTCTTATAATCTAGCCAAGGCCTCAGATTCTTAAGATCTGGCCTTAGTGATACATTAGTGATACAAATGCTTAGATTCCTTAAAAGTCTGGTCAATATGACAGATGTCCTAATAAACCTTGTCTTTGGCTGAAAAAAAAAAGAATTACAATTATCATCTACCCATATAGGGATGTAAACAGTTCAGCTTCATTGAATTCTTTATTTTTTTCCTTTCCCTTTTTTCCCTTTTTAGGTTTCTTTTGTGTCTTGATGTTGGAGATCAAATATTTTGTTCAATTCTAGTCTCCTTATGAAAGCTTGAAATCCTTCTATTACACTGAATGACCATTTTTTCCCTTGAAGTATTATGCTTAATTTCACTGGATAGGTGATTCTTGGTTGTAGTCCTAGCTCCTTTGCCTTCCAGATTATCATTTTCCATGACCTCTGATCTTTTAATGTTGCAGCTGCTAAGTCCTGTGTAATCCTGATTGTTATTACCGATATTTGAATTGTTTCTTTCTGGTCACTTGCAGTATTTTTTTCTTGGCTTGATAGTTCTTTAATTTGGCTATAATTTTCCTTGGAGTTTTTATTTTGGGATCTCTTTTCTGAGGTCAGTGGATTTTTCCAATGACTATTTTGCCCTCTGATTCCTAGATATGAGGGCAGTTTTCCCTGATAATTTCTTAAAATATGCTATCCAGGTCCTTCTTTTGATTATTGCTTTCAGGTGGTCCAGTGATTGTGATATTGTCTCTTTTGGATCTGTTTTCAAGGTTGGTTGTTTTTTCCATGTGATATTTTACATTTTCTTCTATTTTTTTCATTCTTTTTAATTAGTTTGATTCTTGATGTCTTACAGAGTCATTAGCTTCCACTTGCCGAATTTTAACTTTTAGGGATTTGTTTTCCTCAGTTAGTTTTTGTATTTCTTTTCCCATTTGGCCAATTCTACATTTTAAGCAGTTTTCTATGCTGTTAGCTCTTTTTTTTTCATAATTCTCTTGCATCACTCTCATTTCTTTTTCCAATTTTTCTTCTACCTCTCTTACATGACTTTTAAGTCCTTTAGACTCCTTTTAGAGTATATGTATCTTTATAGCTCCTTTTAGAGCTCTTCCATGAGTTCTTTCTGGGCTTGAGACTGCTTCCCATTTTTCTTTGGGACTTTGCTCATTGCTATTTTGCCATTGTTGTCCTCATCTGGGTTTATGTCTTGATCTTGTCTGTCACCATAATAACTTTCTGTGGCCAGATTATTTTTTTGTTCTTTTTTGATCACCTCTTTTTGTCCTATTTCCTTTCTTTTAATTTTGAATTCAGCTCCTGGGGTGGAAGGGCCACTGTCTCAGACTTCTTGTGCCAAGGTCTGCAGGCCATGCCTACTTACCTGGTGCTTCACTGAGTGGGTTGAGGGGGAGTGGTGGTTGGTGCTGCTGTAGGCCACAGGGGCCTGGAAGCTTATCTGGTGTTGAGGTGGAATCCTAGTGGTGGTGTTTAGTATGCACTGAAGCCAGTGGGATGTTTCTGCATTTCCTCAGGGATACACTGAAGCATATGGTGGTCTGGCCACTGGAGGATGCTTGTTTGCCTGGGGCTATACTGAAGGAAATCACAGTTCTCAGATCAGGAGTCTGCCAGTTTTGGTTTTATTTCCTCCATGAGATAAGACAGCTTGGGTTCTTTAGGGATAAAAGGAGATGATATTTGTAAAGAACTCTGCAAACCTTGAAAAATTATAGAAATGGTATTATTGTTGTTGTTATTATTTATTAATTCCTCTGAGAGGAGAAGCAACTCAAAGCAATATGGAACAAGAAGATAAGGCAGAATGCCAAGTGGATGCCCCACGTAGTTTCTAGACTGTCAGCTCCATAAGGGCAGAAATCTCTTTTAATATTTTATATTTCCCCCCCCCCCCCCCCCGTGCCACACACTATGCTCTATTCATAGTAGGACTTTTCAAATATATATATATATGCATATATGTATATATATGCATATATATACATATATACATACATGTGTGTATACACACATATAGGCTGTGTGTGCATATATATGTGTATATACATATGTGAGTGTGTGTGTATTTGTGTTGAAGTAAAGCAATTGCTCAAATTCTTGGACCTTACCTCACCTCTCATAACTTTATAGTTTTTCTCAGTGAGAAAGTATCTCAGTATTGTCACATTCCTTCTCCACACCTTAGACTCCCAAGTCTTCTAATCTCAATCTCTTGACAAAGCACTGAAACTTCCAGTTACTATCTTAAAATATGGTCAGAGTTCTTCTATATATGAATATTTCCCAATAAAATAGTAAGTTTCTAAGGAGCAAGTATTGTTTTTCTTTTTATCTGTGTAACCCCAGGACCTGGCATGGTGCTTTGCACATAGTAGGCATGTAATAACTGTTTATTGGATTTGATTATATCATTATGCCTCTTGGTAACTTCAACATTCAGGCTAAAAGACAATTATACTGAGAGTTAGGAGACTTGGAACCTACTTCCTCCTCTGATTAAGCCTGGGCCTCAGTTTCTTCCTCTATAAAAGGAAAGGTTAGATGTGGTGGTTTTTTAAATCCCTATTAGCTCCATATGAATCAATGAGATATGGATTTCATTTGACTCCACTTCAATTTAGGATCTGTTTCACAAAGAGTGAATAAACCTTTGTTTGTGCCCTTAGGCAAGTTTATTACCCTCTTTAGGGCTTCTGTTTTCTTCATGGTAAATATATCTTTGGACTAGAATCTGTTCACTACATGATCCTTAAATTCCCTTCTAGCTATAATGCAATACTCTAAGAGTCTTAGGTTGTTTTTTAGTTGTTTTTTCAGTCATGTCCAAATCTTTGTGACCCCTTTTGGAGTTTTCCTGGCAAAAATACTGGAGTGGCTTGCCATTTCCTTCTCCAGCTCATTTTACAGATGAGGAAACTGAGACAAACAGAATTAAAGCTCACAGCTAGTTAAGTGTCTGAGGCTGGATTTGAACTCATCTTCCTGACTCTAGGCCTGGCACTCTATCTACTGCACCAATTAGCTGCCCCCTAAAAGATACTGGAGTGGTTTGTAATTTTCCTTCTGCAGTGGATTAAGACAGAGGTTAAGTGACTTGTCCAGGGTCACACAGCTAGTGAGTGTTTGAAGATGAATTAGATCTCAGATCTTCCTGACTCCAAGCCCAGCCTCCTAGCTGCCTCAATTAAGGGGCAGTTGGTTTCAGCTCCTTTTTCAGTTCCCTCCCTGAAAGCTATCTGCTGAAGGGCAAACATACCACTCTCCCCCCTTCACATCCTCGAATCAAATTTCCTAGATTTCAAATGCAAAGGTAGAGCTGAGCTATCAAGAAGTAAATGAGAAGAACTAAAAGAACAAAAAATCAAAACTGAATGCTGTAAAATTATAACAACCTAGCTTGGCTCCAAAGAAGAGCTATGAATAGATTATCCCCTCCACTTCTTTTCAGAGGTGTGGGATTAGAAGAGGTGATGGAATGCAACATATATTGCCAGATTATTTTTATATATTGTTTAGTTTTATTGAACTGTATTTTTTCCCACTGTTTTATTCTTTATTATAGTATAATGCTCTCTGAGAGAGGTATATTGGGAAATGTAAAAAAAAATAAAGGTATCAATGAAAATTATATTAAAGTCATTAGTTTAAAAAGAAAGCTAATAAATGGCTAACTTGCTGGAAAGTTGAGGCCAGGACATTCTCTCCCATAGCTGCTTACCTTGTGAATGGTATATTCTCTCCCCCTCATTGAATATTCCCTCAGCGCTCACTGGTGTGGGAGCATTGGCGGTGGCAAAAACTCCCAGTTTGGGTTCTATGTGTAGTGATGATGATGATGATGATGATAATCACAATGACAACAATAACAACTACTGCAACTTGAAGACAGGTGTTGGCCTCTATGATGCTGTGAAAGTGAAATCAGACCCTTGATTTAGCCAGGTTATAATGGGACAGATAATGTTATATTGGCCTGGTAATCTACAGCTTAGAGAATTGAGAGTACATTGTGCATAGCTTTATTTTTTCATTCTGTCGCTTCTTTTCCCATGTGTTCTCTTCAGTCCAAAAGAAGGGCTTTTGCTAAGCATTTTGATTCTATTTCTTTACTCATTACTCTTGGAAAATTTCTCCTGGCTTACATGGTGGTCTAAAAAGATAGACACTATGTTTCTAAATGAAGAACTTGGGTGGGGGTTAGGGGAGTAAGAGTGCTATCTATCACTTCTACATGCTGCCTTAGTCCATAAAATTCCTAGAGACAGAGCTATCTTTATGAGCCATCACACAGTTTTAGTAGGTCATTGAAGGTTGGAGTAAGTCCATGTTTGGCTGCTTAGATTAAATTGTCAATTCAAAATTGGGTGTATTTCAATCCTACTGACAGGTAATGCACTTATCCCTGCTATTACTGGCGGAAATGAACCTGCCCCTGCTTCTGGGGCTCTAGATACATTTGGTTATGCCTTATTCTTGACCTCTCTGTGATGGTATTTAACAAAATGACTTTTCACATGATCTGACCACATCTTTCTAAACCAGTTTGCTTGACAAGTAGGGGGAGAAACAATAGTATGTAAAATAGTTGACCTTTTCCCCCAAATGTATTCCTTCTAAAAGGTTTAACTGCATTTACTTTTCCTTTCATCTTGGTATTATCTGTATTTAATTTAGGCATGGATAGGAGTATGCATTCCAGAATGCCACATGAAAATCTAGGATCAGAAGCCTTGGACAGCAAGTAGAATATACTAGAAGCCCCAAGAGAGACCCCATTCAATTGCCCTTCCCTCAATAGCCAAGAGCCCATGTGAGCCAAACTTAATTTATTGATAGGGCTGTAAACTATGTTTTATTGAGCATGATGGCTAATGCATGCAGAAAACAAGCCAAGCATCTGGGGACCACATGTGTGAAATTTATCAGTGACTTCAAATTGAACTAATGAAAATAATTTCATTTAATCCAGGGTCAATTAGTCCTACAGACTGTAAGCCTCAATTCATCCTATACGTGACCTTAATTCAACTAACTCAATTTAATGTGTTTATTGAAATGGATTGAAGTGAATCTACTACCACATTTTCAGTCATAACCTATCTGAGGAAGACTTTCACATCTCCATCTGAGTTTGTCTCTAATGTAAGCCCACTACACACGCCATCAGTTTGATAAATATTTGGGCATTTAACATATGTAGAACAGTCTGCTATTTTTTTCTGTAGGATACAAAAATGAGTAAAACGTGGAAGGAGCTTGTAGTCTGTAATAATAGTGTTCATATGGTGCTTTAAGTTGTACCAAGTGCTTTACATATATATTAAGTCAATCGTTTCTCACGACATCCTTGTGAGATCAAATCAATAAGTATTTATTTAAGCACCTACTATGTGGTAAGTACTAAAAATACAAAGAAGGCAAAAATCAGCTCTGCCTTTAAGAAAGTCCTATCTAATGGAGAAGGATTACTCGCCCATGGGTCACATGGCTAGTGAGTGTCTGAGGTAGGATTTGAACCTAGTTCTTTTTGATTCCAAAATCAACAATCTACTGTGTCACCTACCTACCTCAAATGAAAGATAGAATAGTGCAAGCCAATTTGTGATCAGTGTCATTGAGTACCAAAACAATGCCTTGAACATCATAGATGCTTAATAAATGTTTGCTGAGTTGATAAATTGATTACAAGTAATTAAACCAAGTGCTATGGAAATTCTAAGGAATAAGGGAAAACATCTTTCTGGTAGAAATATATGAGGAGGTGACATGTGAACTGGGCTTTGTAGGATAAAAGGAGATAGATGGCAAAAGGGGAGTACAGAAAGATAGGAAAAACAGTAACATGAACAAAGACTGATAGATGGGAAACTAGGGGTTCTATTTAGGGAATAGAGATTATTTCACTTTTCCTAAAACACAGAGCACATGTGGTAGGAAATAAGAATGTGTTCCTATTGTGGAGAAACTTAAATGTCACCTATATTCAACAAGAGTTACTATAAAGAGCAGTACTGAAAAGAAAAAAAATATGTTGGAAGAATAATAACAGTTGAGCACCCAAGTTAGCAGGATATAAAATCCAAGAATAATGCCAGGAGCAAAACCTAGATACTCTAGTATCTATACACAACTATCCAAAGTTTAGCAATAAAGAAGATGAACTGTAGATCTTAATGCAAAACAACTCATGTGATCTCCTAAATATAACAGACTTCATATGATGAAATATGTGACTAGAACATGGAAATGGATGCATATATTTTATTTTTTAAAATGCAGAATAAGTAAAAGGGAACATATGTATGGGGGTAGTGTTGTATAATAAAACAGCATTCTCATATAAATAAATCTAGGAAACAGAGTAGGGAAGTATGACTGAGAGTATTTAGATGAAGATAATCAGAGAGAAATGGAAGCTATTTTGTTATTGGCCCATGTTACAAACTGCCTGGACAGAAAGCATATATAGATGAAGAATTTGGGAAACAGAAGTCACCAGGTAAATGATACTAATGAGGAGAAAAAATGGAAGTTTGATAGATAGGGATATGTCGAACAGTTTATATTTTTAAAAGATATGAAAAAAAAATGCAAACTAGGACATTAACAGAGAATGAATCCTGTAAAAATAATACCAGGAATGCTAAAGTTCAGTATAAGCTGGAGTTGGCTAGTAAAGCTAAATAAAGCAAAAATTTTTTTTTAAATAAAGCTATATCAGGAGAAAAAGATCAAAGAAGGGATAGTACTGCTGCTAAGGGTGGATGGGATGCTAATGACAACAGAGAGAAGGCATTACTGAACAATATTTGTTTTGCTTTTGGTTTCTATAATGAGAATGAATTTTTGTCTGAGAAGAGTAGAACAAAAATGGATAATATAAAATTAATTAATTTTATTAATTAATGATGAGAAATAAAAGAGCAAGCTGACCTTGACAAATTCAAGTGATTTGATTTAGATGAATTATATCCTTAGGTAATAAAAACAGTAGAAAATGTGGTCACTGAGCTACTGTGAATCAAATATTATTACATTTGAAATCATGGATAGTTGGAGAGATACCAAGAACTGATAAGGGCAAATGTTATTGAAGCTTTCAAAAAAAAAAAAAGGAAGAGAATAGAGTCTGTAAACTATAGGCCAAGTTTAGCTGAACACAAATAGCCAACTTGGCTTTATCACTTACAAATCATGCCAAATTCTTTCCTTTTTTGATAGGTTATTGAACTGATTAAATTGGGAAAATTCTTTAGATATTTGCCTAAATTTTAGCAAAACAGTTCATATGGTTCTTGTGGAAGACATGAAGACAAACAGTATAGATAGTAGTGCAATTAGATGGATTTAGAAATGGTTGAATAGCCAGACTCAAAGAAAGAGCATTAATGGCTTAGTGTCAACTTTTATAAAAATAAAAGAAGGTATACACACACACACACACACACACATGTACACAAGAAAAAAATCAGCATATATTTTATAATCAAATTAAGCAATGGTTTTTCTTTTTTTTTCTTTTTTTTTTTGTAAATCCAGTTCCTAATTTTATTTCATTTTTTAACTTAAAATTTTATTAATCTCTTCTTTGATTTTTAGGCTCTCTATTTGGCATTTCTATTTGGGGATTTTTAATTGTTCTGTTTCTGTTTCTTTTTTAAGTTATGTGCCAAATTCATTATTCTACTCTTTCTTTCATTGATGTAAGAATTTGGAGATGTAAATATTTCCCTAAATACTGCTTTGGCTATATTCCACAATTTTTTGGCATATTATCTCTTTGCTATTGTTATCTTTAATGAAAGTATTTATTGTATGTTCTTTGACCCACTCTTCTGTAGGATTAGATTATTTAGTTTCCAATTAAATTTTAGTCTGTTTCCAAAGACATTTAATCAATGTAATTTTTTATTGCATTATGAAAATAGGTGCATTTAATATTTCTACTTTTTTCAAATTTGTAAGGTTTTCATGCCATAATACATGATCACTATTGGTAAAAGTGTCATTTACTGCTGAGAAAAAGGCACAATCCTTTCTATTCTCATTCAATATTCTCCCAAGATGAATCATATCCAACTTGTTTAAAATTTTACTCATTTTCTTAACTTCTTTCTTGTTTATTTTATGGTTAGATTTATCTATCTCTGAGAGAAATAAATTGAGGTCCCTCACTAGTATAGTTTTATTGTCCATTTCGTCCTATAACTCATTTAACTTTTCCTTTAAGAATTTAGATGTTCTGCCATTTGGTGTATGTATGTTTAGAATTAATAGTACTTCATTGTCTATGGTATCTTTTAACAAAATGTAGTTCCCCTACTTATCTCTTTTAATTAGGTCTTTTTTTTTTCACTTTTGCTTTGTCTGAGATCATGATTACTATCCCTGACATTTTTACTTCTGCTGAAGCATAACAGACTCCGCTCTAGCCTCTTATTTTAACTCTGTGTGTATCTTTCTGTTTTGAGAATGTTTCTTGTTAACAAACAGTATTGGATTCTGGTTTCTAATCCATTCTGCTGTCCTCTTCCGTTCTATGGATGTGTTCATCCCATTCACATTACAGTTATAATTACTGTAGTAATTATACTACTGTAGTAGTTCCCTCCCACCTATTCTCTTCTATTTATTCTTTTTTTTAACTCTGTCCCCTCCTCAAAAATGTTTTTCTTCTGACCACTACTTTGCATCTTATCACACAGTCCTCCCTTTCTCTTATCACCTCCCACTTCTACTTCCTTGTTTGGTAAGATAGATTTTCATACCCTATTGAGTGTGTGTGTATGTATAAATATATAGGTACATACATTTGCATATATGCATGCATACATAGATGTGTGTACGTATGTATGTCTATGTGTGCATATAATTTTTCTCTTTGAATCCATTTAAATGAGAGTGAGGTCCAAGCATTGCTTGAAACCTCCCTTCCCCCCATGTCTCCTTCCACTGTAAATTTTTTTCCTTGAACTTTGTATGAGAAAACTTTCCCCATTCTTCCTATCCTTTTCCCCTTCTCTTAGGGGATTCCTCTTTCTCACCCATTCATTTTTTTTTTTTTTACAACAAACCAACATAATCAACCCTCTCCCATTTGAGTGAGCATTTGTACCTCTGTCCTTTTGGCCAAATTCTGCTTTTTAAGGAGTTAATAACATTTTTGTACCTCTTTTTACCAAGCTGTTAATTGTCTTTTCATAATTTTCTCCTCACTCTCATTTCTTTACCTATTTTTTCCTCTACTATTCTAATTTTGAAAATTGTTTTTAGGTCTTCCAGGAATTTTTGTTGGGCTTGTTTACAATTCACATTTTATTTTCCTTTTGTGACTTTGCTTGCCTGTTTTGACTTCATTGTGTTTTTCTGAGTTTATGTCTTGATCTTCCCTGTCACCATAAATGGCTCTTTATGGTCACATTCTTTTTTTTTTTTAATTTTCTGCTTATTTTTTCCAGTTTATGTTTTTTTTAACTTTAAATTTATTTTAAAGTTGGTCTCTGTTCTCAGTGTGGGGGCAGCTGGAGCACTGCGTCCCAAGCTTTACACTTTTTCAAACTGCTGTTTTCAGAGCTAGTTCTGAGGGGTTTGAAAGTTTTGGGTGCTTACAAAGTGGTATGATCTGAGTGAAGGGATGTGGTTGCTGCTGTTTTATTTGGTGCATTAGTCATTACCTGAGAAGGGAGACTCATCCTTTGGAACTGCAATGCCTACTGCTCTTCAGGATCACAAATCCTTTGTGAGGAGCAAAAAGTAATAATACTGCTCCTTAGTCTCCCTGATTCCTTATGATCAAAAGCTTTACTGTTCCTCAGTGACCTCTTGACCAAAAGTATTTCTCTCTACCCTTGAATTGTGACACAGCAGTCAGTATTTGTAATGTAATTGCCAAACAGCTTCCAGTTCTGTGTCCAGTGTTAGCATAGGAGTCCTTTTAAATCTCTTTCTAACCGGTGTCAGGTCCCTTTACCACTTATAGCTAGAGAGCTCCCAAAGCTACTGCTTTTGTCACCACCATTTAGTCCTACCATGTGGGCTCCAGGCCAGCCTAAACCTCCATGTTACAGAAGTCTCCTTTGAATCTCCTAAGTTGCGTTGGGCTGGGAGAATACCTCACCCTGACTTTTATTTGGCTCTGCCACTCTAAAATTTGATTTGAAGTGTTAACTTGTAGTTGTTGGTGGGTAATGTTGGGAGAGGGCAGCTCAATGCTTTCCTTACTCCACCATGTTTACTCTGAACCTAGAAGCTGTCAATTTTGTGTGATCGTAACTGTGGCTCCAGGTTATTTGAATTGTTTCTTTCTTGCTTCTTGTATTATTTCTCCTTGACCAGCGATCTCTGGAAACTGGACATAATATTCCTGTGAGTTTCCATTTTATAATCTCTTTCAGGAGGCAGTTGGTAGATTACTTCAGTTTGTATTTTGCGCCCTTTGTTTCTGAAATATCTGGACAGTTTTTCTTTGGGAATATGATCTGTAGGATCTTTTTATTTTTGTTATTTTGCTATTTTGATTATTTTTATTTTTGTCATGACTCTTAGGTACTCAAATAATTCTTTAATTAACTATTCTCAATTTATTTTCCAATTCATTTTTTTTGTGAGATATTTCATATTTTCTTTTCTTTTCTTTTTTCAATTATGTTGACTTTATTTTTTCTTGGTGTCTCATGATTCTACTTAACCAATTCTAGTTTGAGAATTTATTATCTTCAATGAGGTTTTGTATCACTTTTTACAATTTGAACAGTTCTGAATTTTGAAGAGTTATTTTCTTCAGCATTTTTTGTGTCTCTTTTTTACCAATCTGTTAATTCCCCTTTCATAATTTTCTTCATTATTCTAATTTTATTTTCCAAATTTTCATTTACCAATTTATTTAATTCTTTTTTTGTGAATTTAATTATTTTATTTATTTTTTAGTTTTTATTTAGTACTTTATTTTTCCCCAGTTACATGTAAAAACAATTTTTAACATTCTTTTTTAAAATTCTGAGTTCTAAATTCTCTCCCTTCCTCCTGCCCCCCCACCAATTAAGAAGGCAAGAAATTCGACATAGGTTATACATGTGTTGTTGTGCAAAAATATCTATAATAGTCATATTGTGAAAGAAAACAGAAAAAACTCAAGAAAAATAAAGTAAAAAAGTTTGCTTCAATCTGTATTCAGATACCATCAGTTCTTTCTGTGGGGATGGATAGCATTTATCATCATAAGTCCCTCAGAGTTATCTTGGACTGTTGTATTGCTGAGAATAGCTAAGTCATTCACAGCTGGTCGTCTTACAATATTGCTTTTACTTTGTACACAGTACATTTCACTCTTTATCATCCCATGCAAGTCTTTCCAGATTTCTCTGAGAGCATCCTACTTATCATTTATTATAGTACAATAGTATTCCATCATAATCACATACTACAACTTATTCAGCCATTCCCCAACTGATGGGTTTTTCCTCATCTTCTAATTCTCTGACCCCACAAAAGAGCTGCTATAAATATTTTTGTACATATAGGTCTATATATTTGAAAAATGAGACCTTTATCAGAAAAACTTACTTTATTTTTTTCACAGTTACTTTTGCTGACTGTATTTCACTCCATCCTATTCCCTCCTCCCATTTATTCTCTCTCTCCTTTTATTCTGTCAGTCCTCAGAAGTGTTTTGTTTCTGACTACCCCCTCCCCCAATCTGTCCTCCCTTCTATCACCCCTCCCTCTTTGGGTCAATTCTGATGAGAGTAAGGTTCACTCACTTCCCCTCACCTCCCCCCTTCTATTCCACTTTAAAAGTCTTTTTTGTCTCTTTTATTTGAGATAATATATCCCATTCTGCCTCTCCCTTTCTCTTTCTCCCAGTACATTCCTCTCCCACCCCCCAGCATTCCTTTTATTTTTTAGATATCATCCCTTCGTATTGAATTCACACCTTTACCCTCTGTCTATACATACTTCTTCTAAATGCCATAATAATTAGAAAGGTCTTATGACTTACAAATATCATCTTCCCATGTAGTTCCTTGTGATTTGCCATTCATGTTTACCTTTCTATGCTTCTCTTGAGTCTTGTATTGAAAGTCAAATTTTCTATTCTGCTCTGGTCTTTTCACCAAGAATGCTTGAAAATCCTCTATTTCATTGAATATACATTTTTTCCCCTGAAGGATTATACTCAGTTTTTCTGGTAGGTGATTTGTGGTTGTAATGTTAGCTGCTTTCCCCTCTGGAATATCATATCATAAGCCCTCTGATCCTTTAATGCAGAAGTCACTAAATCTTGTGTTATCCTGATTGTGTTTCCATGATACTTGAATTGTTTCTTTCTGGCTGCTTGCAATATCTTCTCCTTGACCTGGTAACTCTGGAATTTGGCTATAATATTCCTGGCAGTTTTCATTTTGGGATCTCTTTCAGGAGATGATTGGTGGATTCTTTCAATTTCTATTTTACCCTCTGGTTCTAGAATATCAGAGTAATTTTCTTTGATAATTTCTTGAAAGATCATGTCTAGGCTATTTTTTTTAATCATGGCTTTCAGGAAGACTAACAATTTTTAAATGATCTCTCCTGGATCTATTTTCCAGGTCAGTTGTTTTTTCCAATAAGATAATTCACATTGTCTTCTGTTTTTTCATTCTTGTAGTTTTGTTTTATTGTTTCTTGATTTCTCATAAAGTCATTAGCTTCCATTTGCTCCATTCTCATTTTTTTAAGGAATTGTTTTCTTCAGTGAACTTTTGGGCCTCCCTTTCTATTTGGTTAATTCTTCTCTTTAAGGCATTTTTCTCTTCTTTGACTTTTTGGACCCCTTTTACCATTTGGCCTAGTCCGGTTTTTAAGGTCTTATTTTCCTCAATATTTTTTTTTTGTCTCCTTTACCAAACTGTTGACTCCTTTTTTCATGATTTTCTTACATCACTCTCATTTCTCTTCCCAATTTTTCCTCTACCTCTCTTACTTGATTTTCAAAATTCTTTTTCAGCTCTTCCACGGCCTGGGACCGATTCATATTTTTCTTGGAGGCTTTGGATGTAGGAGCTTTGACTTCATTGTCTTCTTTTGACTGTGTATTTTGTCCTTGTCACCATAGTACTTTTCAATAGAGTTTTTTTTTTCTTTTGCTTCCTCATTTTCCCAGGTTATCAGTTTATTTTTAACTGTTTGTTAAAATAGGGCTTTGCTTCATGGGTGGAGGCACACTGTCCAAAACTTCAGAGGTTTTGTGCAGCTATTTTCAGAGACACCTCTAGGGTCCTGTAAGTTTTCAGTTCTTCCAAGGTGGTATGACCTAAGAAAAGGTATTTACTGCTCTCCTGGCCTGTGCTCTGGGCTGTGAGTGACCATAAGCACTCTTTTCTGCTCTGGAATTGTGAGGAGGGTCTCTGCTTCACTGCACCCTAAAGCTTTGGTGTGCTACTATTCAACCCTGCCCTGTGACTGCTCCCCAGGACTGCAATCCAGATCCAAATATGGGCAAAGCAACAGAGTTCTGCCTCTGTACTAGCGAAAAGAACTTTGTAATCTCCTTCTGACTAGTTGTTCAACCCCCTTAACATCTGTGGGTTGAGAATTTCAGAAGCAGCCTTTGCCACTGCTATTGCTGATTCAATCACTCACGATGCCTACTCCTGGTTTTCTGGAGCTTGGTGTATATATATATATATATATATATATATATATATACACACCATATATATATATATATATGGTATATATATATATATATACACACACACCATATATATATATATATATATATATATATATATATATATATATGGTATATATCCATATATACAGGTATATGGTATGGCCTGTACTGAACTGTGCTCCTCTCTCACCCTGGTGCAACAAACCTTTCCTGCCAACCTTCCAAGTTGTCTTGGGCTGGAAATTTGTTTCACTCTGTCTTTTTGTGGGTTCTGCTGCTCTAGAATTTGTTTTGAGTCATTTTGAAAGGTACTTGGAGGGGTTTGGGGAAGAGCTCAGGCAAGTCCTTGCTTTTTCTCTAGCATCTTGGTTTGACCTGAGATACTTATTTTATTTTTTAAAATATTTATTTTAACACTTTTTTTTAAAAATATCGAGTGTGAAATTTTCTCCTACACTCCTACACTTTCCTCATCCTTAGAGAAGGCAAGAAAATGTATTACAATTATACCAGTGAAATAATGCAGAACTTATTTCCATATAAGCCATATTACAAAAAAAGGAAGAAAAATAAATAAAAATTTTCAAAATATATTTGAATTTGTACTTAGAGTTCATCAGTTGTTGCTCTGGAGGTGAATAGCATTTTTTCATCGTGAAGTCTTTGGAATTGTCCCGAATCTTATTGATCAGTGTGGCTAAGTATTTAACAGTTGATAATGATTATAATAGTGCTGTTACTATTTACAATACTTTCCTGATTCTGCTTACTTCACTTTGCATCAGTTCACATAAGTGTTTTCAGATATTTCTGAAAGCATCCTGCTCATCATTTCTTATTGCACAATAGTATTCCATCACAATCATATAATACAACTTGTTCAGCCATTCCCTAATTGATGAGCATTTCCTTAATTACCAATTCTTTACCACCACTAAAAGAGCTGCTATAAATATTTTTGTACATATAGGTACTTTCCCCCCCCCCCCCTTTAATCTCTTTGCAATAAAGACTTAGTAATAGTATTGCTGGGTCAAAGGGTATGCATAGTTCCAAATTGTTCTCCAAAATGATTAGATCAGTTCACAACTCCACCAATAGCATATTAGTCTCCCTTTTTTCCTACATCCCTTCCAACACTTGTCATTTTTGTTTTTTCTTTCATATTAGCCAATCATATAGCTCATCTAAAAATAGTGATGTAGTACATTTTTTCATATCACTATAGATAGCTTAGATTTATTCATCTGAAAACTGCCAGTTCATATCATTTGACCATTTATTAATTGAGGAATAATTTGTATTCTTATAAATTTGTCTCAGTTCTCTATATGTTTGAGAAATGAGGCCTTTATCAGAAAAAAAACTTACTGTAAAATATTTTCCCGATTTCTTGCTTTCTTTATAATCATGGTTACATTAGTTTTGTTTGTGCAAAACATTTTTAATTTGATGTAATCAAAACTATCCACTTTACATCCCATGATGTTCTCTCTCTCTGTTTGGTCATAAATTCTTTCCTTATCCATAGATATAGCAGACACTTTTTTCATGCTCCCTTAATTTACTTATGATATCACCCTTAATGCCTAAATCATGCATTCAAGTTAACCTTATCATGATTTACAGTGTGAGATCTTGGTCTGTACCTAATTTCTTCCAAACTGTTTTCTAGTTTTCCTAGCAATTTTTATCAAACAGTGAGTTCCCATGCCCAATTCACTGATATTTTCTTTCTCTATTTCATTGATGTAAGTGCTTAGAGATATAATCCTGTAGTTTGATGTATTATATCATTGTTGTCATTCTGTTCAATAAAATTATTGGTTACTTCTATGATTTGTTCTTTTGCCCACTAATTCTTTAGAATTAGATTATTTAGTTTCCACTTAATTTTTAATCTATATTTCCATGGCCTTTTATTGCATATAATTTTTATTGTATTATGATCTGAAAAGTATATTTAGTATTTCTGCCTTTCTGAATTTGACTGTGAGATTTTTATGCCCTAATACAAGATTCATTTTTGTGAAGTTGCGATGTACAGTTAAGAAAAAGGTATGTTCCTTTCAATTTTCTCCAGAGATGTATAATATCTATCTTTTCTAAAATTCTATTTATCTTCTTAACTTCTTTATTATTTATTTTGTGGTTAGATTTATCTGGTTCTGAGAGGAGAAAGTTGGGTTCCCTCATTAGTATAGTTTTACTGTTTATTTCCTCCTTTAATTTATTTACCTTTTCCTTTAAGAACTTGGATGTTATGTGATTTAGTGCATATCTGTTTACTACTGATATTACTTCATCTATGATACCTTTTAGCAAGATGTGGTTTACTTCTTTATCTCTTTTAATTAGATCTATTTTCACTCTTTCTTTGTCTGAGATCATGATTGCTACTCCTGCTTTTTATTATTTAAGCTGAAGCATAATAGATTCTGCTTCAGCCTCTTATATTTACTCTGTGTGTATCTCTCTGCTTCAAGTCTGTTTCTAGTAAACAACATATTGCTGGATTCTATTTTTGAATATACTCTGCTCTCTACTTGTTTTCTGGGCAAGTTCATCCCATTCACATTCAGTTATGCTTATTAACTGTATATTCCTTTCCATCCTATTTGTACCTTATTTCTCTCTCTCTCTCTCTCTCTCTCTCTCTCTCTCTCTCTCTCTCTCTCTCTCTCTCTCTCTCTCTCTCTCTCT
>NW_020954610.1:68014255-68018578 GCF_900497805.2 Vombatus ursinus
TCTCTCTCTCTCTCTCTCTCTCTCTCTCTCTCTCTCTCTCTCTCTCTGTCTCTCTCTCTCTCTGTCTCTCTCCCTCCTTCCCTCTCTCCTTTCACCCTCTCCCTCCTCAAAGCATTTCACTTCTGTCTACTGCCTCCCATAGCCAATACTCCCTTCTATCAGATTCTCCTTCTTTTATCCCCCTCACCTCCTACTTTCCTGTAGTGCAAGAAATATTTTTGTGTCATACTCTGTGTCTGTATTATTCTCTCTTTGAGTCAATTCTGAGGAGAGTGAGATTCAAGAATTCATCCTCCATTTCCCATTTCACTGTAAAAGCTCTTCTTTTCATGTCTCTTTTATGTGAGATAATTCATCTCATTCTACATCTCCCTTTTCCCTTATTCCTGTGCATCCCTCTTTTTCACCCTTAATTTTTTTGGATATCATCTCATCATAGTCGTCTCTCCCCCATGCCCTTTGTCTTTTTTCTTTTTTTAAAAAAATTATTTATTTTAGTTTTCAACATTTACTTTTATAAGATTTTGAGTTCTAAATTTTCTACCTCCTTCCCCGCCCTTTCCCCAAGATGGCATGCAATCTGATATAAGCTCTACATGTATAATCATATTAAACTTATCTCCACATTAGTCATGTTTGTGAAAGAAGAATAATAACAAAAGGGAAAACCATGAGAAAGAAAAAAAAAAGAAAATACTATGTTTCAATCTGCATTCAGATTCCATAACTTTTTCTGGATGTAAGATAGCATTTCCCAACATGAGTCTTTTGGAATTGTCTTAGGTAGTTGCATTACTGAGAAGAGCCAAGTCTGTCAAAGCTGGTCATTGCACAATGTTGCTGTTACTGTATACAATGTTCTCCTGGTTCTTCTCAGTTCACTAAGCATCAGTTCATGTAAGTCTTTCCAGGTGTTTCTGAAGTCTGCCTGCTCATCATTTCTTATGGAACAATAGTATTCCATTACATTCATCTACCACAACTTGTTCAGCTATTCTCCAATTGATGGGCCTCCCCTCAATTTCCAATTCTTGGTCCCCACAAAAAGAGCTACTATGAATATTTTTGCACATGTGGGTCCCTTTTTTTTTAATCTCTTTTGGGATATAGACCTAGTAGTGGTATTGCTAGATCAAAGGGATATGCACAGTTTCATAGCTATTTGTACATAGTTCCAAATTGCTCTCCAGATGGTTGGATTGGTTCACAACTCCACCAACAATGTATTAGTATTCCAGTTTTCCCACATCTTTTCCAATATTTATCATTTTCCTTTTCTGTCATCTTAGCCAGAATTTCAGAATTGTTTTAATTTGCATTTCTCTAATCAGTAGTAATTTAGAGCATTTTTGCATATGACTATAGATAGCTTTAATTTCTTCATCTGAAAAGTGCCTGTTCATATCCTTTGACCATTTATCAATTGGGGAATTAATGATAACATTTTTAAGAGTTACATGTATCACTTTCCCATTTTGGAATGTAAACAGTTTATCCTTATTAATTCTCTTGTAATTTCTCTTTCATTTTTACCTTTTTATGCTTCTCTTGAGTCATGTTTGAAATCAAGGTTTCTATTTAGGTCTGTCTTTTCATCAAGAATGCTTGTAAGTCCTCTATTTCATTGAGTATCTGTATTTTCCCCTGAAGAATTATACTCATTTTGCTGAGTTGTAATCCTAGTTTATTTGCCCTGCAGAACATCACAATCCAAACCCTCTGCTTCTTTAATGTGGTAGGTGCTAAATATTGTGTAATCCTGCCTGTGACTCCATGATATTTTAATGGTTTCTTTCTGGATGTTCATCATATTTTTTTTTCTTGACCTAGGAACTCTGTAATTTGACTATAATATTCTTGGGAGTTTTCATTTTGGGATTTCTTTCAGTAGGTGATTGATGAATTTTGTCAATTTCTGTTTTACCCTCTGGTTGTAGAACATTAGGGCAGTTTTCCTTTATAATTTATTGACATATGATATCTAGGCTCTTCTTTAATCATGAATTTTGCTTATTAAATTATCTCTCCTTGATCTATTTTCCAGGTCAGTTGTTTTTCAAGTGAGATATTTCACATTTTCTTCTATTTTTCACTCTTTTGACTTCATTTTATTGTTTCTTGTTGTCTCTTGTAGTCATTAGCTTCCCCTTGACCAATTTTTAAGGAATAATAGTAAACTTTTGTACTTCTTTTTTCACTTTGATCAATTCTGGCTTTTAGGGAGTTCTTTTCTTCAGTGATTTTTTGTTCCTCTTTTACCAGCTATCAATCCTCCCCTATAATTTTCTTGCATGACTCTCATTTCTTTTCCCATTTTTCCCACTACCACTCTTATCTCTTTCTTCAGGTCTTTCAGGAATTTTTATGTGGCTTATTTCTGTCCCATTTGCATTATTTTCTTTGAGTCTTTGCTTGCAGCTTTTTTTTGTTCACATTGTTGTCTTTTTCTGAGTTTGTGTCTTAATATTCCCTGTCATTATAGAAGCTTTTTATGGTCAAGTTTTTTTTTTTTTTTTGCTTATTTTCTTACCTTATTTCTTGACTTTGAACTTTATGTTAATGTTGGGCTTTGCTCACCAGGGATGAGGAAGCACCGTCCCAAGCTTCATGTTTTTTTTTCTTTCCATATTTCTGTTTTTCAGAGCTAGTGCAGGGAGTCTGTAATTTTTTGGTGTTTCCAAGGTCCTGTGATTCAGAGAGAGGCATTGTGATTGCTCTTCTAGTCTATGCTTTGATCTTTACCCAGGGAAGGTTCCTGCTCCCTTGCAGTCACAAGAGCTAGCCTTCCTCTCTGCCCTTGAACTGTGACCAGGTTCACTGTTCCTTTGCAGCCATAAATGCTAGCCCTCCTCTCTTCCTTGAAACTAAAACCAGAGTACCTATTCCTTTGCAGCCACAACAGCTCCTCTCTGCCCTGCAACCATGAACCATAACTATATATTGGCAATGAAGTTGCCAAAGAGTTTCCAGACCTTTACCCAGTACCAACCCAGTAATCTCCTTTGGACTTCTTGTTTGACACCCTGAGTTAAGAGTTCCTGAAGCTGTTGCTGTCACAGAAGCCTCCTAGGCCTACCACTGGTGTTGCTGTTCTATAAGCGCAGGCTGGCCCCCACCTCAATGTTACAAACCTCTCCTCGAAACCTGCTAAGTTGCCTTGGATTGGAAAAATGTCTAACCCTTACCTTTTGTTGGTTATGTTATGCTGCTTCAGAATTCAATTTGAAGCATTATTTCAAATTTGTATGGGGGAAGGGAAACATTGGGAAAGCTTGGCTCTATTGCTGTTTCTACTCCTCTACCATGGCTCTTATTTATTTGGTTTTTAAAATAATTTTTGGGGGTTCTTTTAAATATGTCTTTGGCTTCTGGTAATTCTTGTTGGGCTTGTGACTATTTTTTTTCTCTTTGAGGCTTTGCTTGCAGATATTTTCAGGTCATCTTCTTCTGAGTTTTGTCTTGAGCTTCTCTGTCACCATAATATCTTTTATGGTCAGATTCTTTTTTGTTGTTTGTTTTTTTTTTCAGCATCTTTTTTTTTTAACTTTATGATAGAGTTTGGCTGTGTTCACTTGGCTGGGCCATGTGTGAGTGTGTGTTTGTTGTGTGTGTGTGTGTGTGTGAGAGAGAGAGAGAGACAGACAGACAGACAAAGAAAGACACAGAGAGAGAGACTGTTTTAACCTACAAACTTTTGTATCCTGCTATTTTCATAATTTAGCCTGGGGCCTATAAGTTTTAAATGTTTCCTCTGTGGTATAGTCTGGGGAGAGGTATGGTTACTGCCCTACTGATCTGTGCTGTGGTCCTTACCCATGTAGGTTCCATGTTTCCTGGCAGTCACATATACTTCTTTCTGCCCTGGAACTGTGACCCAGAATTGGGTAATGGGCAATGAAGTTGTCAAATGGTACTTGGTCTTGTACCTGTGGTCCCACATAATTTGTGTTTGACAAGTTGTTCAATCCCTTTATCATCTCTGGGCACTGACTATTCCCGGTACCACTGCCATTGCTACTTCTAAAGCTCACAATTGGTGTTAATTTCACCATGCTGCACTCCTGACTACTTCCCCAGTGTCAGAAGACCTGTTTTTCTCTCCTCTTAAAGTATCATGGTTTGGAAAATGACTTACTATGACTGTTTATTGGTTGTCCCTCTTAGAATTTGATTTGACATGCTTTTAAAATTGTTTAGAGGGGAATATTGGAAGAGCTAAGCAAAAATGCTCCCTATACTCCAATACTTAGTACCACCTTCCTGCATTTATTTTTATTATATATATATATATATATATATATATATATATATATATATATATAT